>NC_053037.3:540032011-540340479 GCF_002575655.3 Aegilops tauschii subsp. strangulata | reverse complement strand
CTTTGTGAAAGACCTATGAGGCGTCTTGATCTATCTCTATACATCTTGATGCCTAATATGTAAGCAGCTTCTCCAAGGTACTTCATTGAAAAACACTTATTCAAGTAGGCCTTTATACTTTCCAAGAATTCTATATCATTTCCCATCAATAGTATGTCATCCACATATAATAAGAGAAATGCTACAGAGCTTCCACTCACTTTCTTGTAAATACAGGCTTCTCCATAAGTCTACGTAAACCCAAATGCTTTGATCATCTCATCAAAGCGAATGTTCCAACTCCGAGATGCCTGCACCAGCCCATAGATTGAGCGCTAGAGCTTGCATACTTTGTCAGCATTCTTAGGATCGACAAAACCTTCCGGCTGCATCATATACAATTCTTCCTTAAGGAAGCCGTTAAGGAATGCCGTTTTGATGTCCATTTGCCATATTTCATAATCGTAGAATGCGGCAATTGCTAACATGATTCGGACGGACTTCAGCTTCGCTACGGGTGAGAAGGTCTCATCGTAGTCAACTCCTTGAACTTGTCGATAACCCTTAGCGACAAGTCGAGCTTCATAGATGGTAAAATTTCCATCCGCGTTCGTCTTTTCTTAAAGATCCATTTATTTTCTATCGCTTGCCAATCATCGGGCAAGTCTGTCAAAGTCCATACTTTGTTTTCATACATGGATCCTATCTCGGATTGCATGGCTTCAAGCCATTTGTTGGAATCTGGACCCGCCATTGCTTCTTCATAGTTCGAAGGTGTTGGAAATATGCCCTAGAGGCAATAATAAATAGGTTATTATTATATTTCCTTGTTCATGATAATCGTTTATTATCCATGCTAGAACTGTATTGATAGGAAACTCAGATACATGTGTGGATACATAGACAACACCATGTCCCTAGTAAGCCTCTAGTTGACTAGCTCGTTGATCAATAGATGGTTACGGTTTCCTGACCATGGACATTGGATGTCGTTGATAACGGGATCACATCATTAGGAGAATGATGTGATGGACAAGACCCAATCCTAAGCCTAGCACTAGATCGTGTAGTTCGTTTGCTCAGAGCTTTTCTAATGTCAAGTATCAGTTCCTTAGACCATGAGATTCTGCAACTCTCGGATACTGTAGGAATGCTTTTGGTGTACCAAACGTCACAACGTAACTGGGTGGCTATAAAGGTGCACTACAGGTATCTCCGAAAGTGTCTGTTGGGTTGGCACGAATCGAGACTAGGATTTGTCACTCCGTGTAAACGGAGAGGTATCTCTGGGCCCACTCGGTAGGACATCATCATAATGTGCACAATGTGACCAAGGAGTTGATCACGGGATGATGTGAGTTACGGAACGAGTAAAGAGACTTGCCGGTAACGAGATTGAACAAGGTATAGGGATACCGACGATCGAATCTCGGGCAAGTAACATATAGATAGACAAAGGGAATTGCATACGGGATTGATTGAATCCCCGACGTCGTGGTTCATCCGATGAGATTATCGTGGAACATGTGGGAGCCAACATGGGTATCCAGATCCCGCTTTTGGTTATTGACCGAGAACGTGTCGGTCATGTCTGCATGGTTCCCGAACCCGTAGGGTCTACACGCTTAAGGTCCGATGACGCTAGGGTTATAGGGAAAGTATGTACGTGGTTACCGAATGTTGTTCGGAGTCCCGGATGAGATCCCGGACGTCACGAGGAGTTCCGGAATGGTCCGGAGGTAAAGATTTATATATGGGAAGTCCTGTTTTGGTCACCGGAAAAGTTTCGGGTGAAATCGGTAATGTACCGGGACCACCGGGAGGGTCCCGGGGGTCCACCAAGTGGGGCCACCAGCCCCAGAAGGCTGCGTGGGCCAAGTGTGGGAGGGTACCAGCCCCAGGTGGGCTGGTGCGCCCCCCACCAAGGCCCAAGGCGCATGGGAGAGTGGGAGGGGGCAAACCCAGGTCCAGATGGGCCTTAAGGCCCACCCTAGTGGCGCCCCCCCTCTCCTCCCCTTGGCCGCCCCCCTTGGATGGGATCTAGGGCTGGCCGCCTCCTCTTGGGGGTGGAAACCCTAAGGGGGGCGCAGCCCCCTCCCCCCCTATATATAGTTGAGGTTTGGGCTGCCCAAGACACACGAGAACGTCTCTCTTTCGGTGCAGCCCTACCCCTCTCCCTCCTCCTCCTCTCCCGCGGTGCTTGGCGAAGCCCTGCGGGATTGCCACGCTCCTCCACCACCACCACGCCGTCGTGCTGCTGCTGGACGGAGTCTTCCCCAACCTCTCCCTCTCTCCTTGCTGGATCAAGGCTTGGGAGACGTCACCGGGCTGCACGTGTGTTGAACGCGGAGGCACCGTTCTTCGGTGCTTAGATCGGAATCAACCGCGATCTGAATCGCTACGAGTACGACTCCCTCATCCGTGTTCTTGCAACGCTTCCGCATCGCGATCTACAATGGTATGTAGATGCACTCCCCTTCCCCTCGTTGCTAGATTACTCCATAGATTGGTCTTGGTGATGCGTAGAAAATTTTGAATTATTGCTACGTTCCCTAACAGTGGCATCATGAGCTAGGTCTATGCGTAGTTTCTATGCACGAGTAGAACACAAAGTAGTTGTGGGCGTAGATGTTGCCAATTCTTCTTGCCGCTACTAGTCTTATCTTGTTTCGGCGGCATTGTGGGATGAAGCGGCCCGGACCGACCTTACACGTACGCTTACGTGAGACAGGTTCCACCGACTGACATGCACTAGTTGCATAAGGTGGCTAGCGGGTGTCTGTCTCTCCCACTTTAGTCGGAACGGATTCGATGAAAAGGGTCCTTATGAAGGGTAAATAGAAATTGGCATATCACGTTGTGGTCTTACGTAGGTAAGAAACGTTCTTGCTAGAAACCTATACAAGCCACGTAAAAACTTGCAACAACAATTAAAGGACGTCTAACTTGGCTTTGCAGCATGTGCTATGTGATGTGATATGGCCAGAAGATGTGATGAATGATATATGTGATGTATGAGATTGATCATATTCTTGTAATAGGAATCACGACTTGCATGTCGATGAGTATGACAACCGGCAGGAGCCATAGGAGTTGTCTTTATTTTTGTATGACCTGCGTGTCATTGAATAATGCCATGTAAATTACTTTACTTTATTGCTAAGCGCGTTATCCATAGAAGTAGAAGTAATCGTTGGCGTGACAACTTCGTAAAGACACAATGATGGAGATCATGATGATGGAGATCATGGTGTCATGCCGGTGACGAAGATGATCATGGTGCCCCGAAGATGGAGATCAAAGGAGCAAAATGATATTGGCCATATCATGTCACTATTCGATTGCATGTGATGTTTATCATGTTATGCATCTTATTTGCTTAGAACGACGGTAGTAAGTAAGATGATCCCTCACTAAAATTTCAAGAGACGTGTTCCCCCTAACTGTGCACCGTTGCGAAGGTTAGTTGTTTCGAAGCACCACGTGATGATCGGGTGTGATAGATTCTAATGTTCGAATACAACGGGTGTTGATGAGCCTAGCATGTACAAACATGGCCTCGGAACACATGCGAAACACTTAGGTTGACTTGACGAGCCTAGCATGTACAGACATGGCCTCGGAACACAAGAGACCGAAAGGTCGAGCATGAGTCGTATAGAAGATACGATCAACATGGAGATGTTCACCGATGATGACTAGTCCGTCTCACGTGATGATCGGACATGGCCTAGTTTGACTCGGATCATGTATCACTTAGATGACTAGAGGGATGTCTATCTGAGTGGGAGTTCAATAATCAGATGAACTTCATTATCATGAACATAGTCAAAAGTCTTTGCAAATTATGTCATACGCTTTAGTTCTACTGTTTAAGATATGTTCCTAGAGAAAATTTAGTTGAAAGTTGGTAGTAGCAATTATGCGGACTGGGTCCGTAAACTGAGGATTGTCCTCATTGCTGCACAGAAGGCTTATGTCCTTAATGCACCGCTCGGTGTGCTGAACCTCAGCGTCGTCTGTAGATGTTGCGGAACATCTGACACACACGTTTTGGTGACTACATGATAGTTCAGTGCGTATTGCTAACGGTTTAGAATTGTGGCACCAAAGACGGTTTTGAAACGTCGCAGAACATATGAGATGTTCCGAAGACTGAAATTGGGATTTCAGACTAGTGCCCTCGTCAAGAGGTATGAGACCTCTGACAAGTTTCTTAAGCCTGCAAACTAAGGGAGAAAAGCTCAATCGTTGAGCATGTGCTCAGATTGTCTGAGTACCACAATCGCTTGAATCGAGTGGGAGTTTATCTCCCAGATGAGATAGTGATGGTTCTCCATAGTCACTGCCACCAAGCTAGTAGAGCTTCGTGATGAACTATAACATATCAGGGATAGTTATGATGATCCTTGAGCCATTCGCAATGTTTGACACCGCGAAAGTAGAAATCAAGAAGGAGCATCAATTGTCGATGGTTAGTAAAACCACTAGTTTCTAGAAGGGCAAGGGCAAAAGGGATACTTCATGAAACAGCAAATCGTTTGCTGCTCTAGTGAAGAATCCCAAGGTTGAACCCAAACCCGAGACTAAGTGCTTCTGTAATGAGGGGAACGGTCACTGAAGTGGTACTACCCTAGATACTTGGTAGATGAGAAGGCAGGCAAGGTCGACAGAAGTATATTGGATATACGTTATATGAATGTGTACTTTACTATTACTCCTAGCAGCACTAGGGTATTAGATACCGGTTCGGTTGCTAAGTGTTAGTAACTCGAAATAAAAGCTGTGGAATAAACGGAGACTAGCTGAAGGTGAGATGACGATATGCGTTGGAAGTGTTTCCAAGGTTGATGTGATCAAGCATCGCATGCTCCCTCTACCATCGAGATTTGGTGTTTGCGTTGAGCATGATTGGATTATGTTTATCGCAATACGGTTATTCATTTAAGGAGAATAATGGTTACTCTATTTATTTGAATAATACCTTCAATGGTCTTGCACCTAAAATGAAACTCGATCGTAGTGATACACATGTTCATGCCAAAAGATATAAGATAGTAATGATAGTTCCACATACTTGTGGCACTGCCATTTGAGTCATATTGGTATAGAACGCATGAAGAAGCTCCATGTAGATGGATCTTTGGACTCAGTCGTTTTTGAAAAGATTGAGACATGCGAACCATGTCTATTGGTACATATGCATGAAGAAACTCCATGCAGATGGATCATTTGGACTCACTTGATTTTGAATCACTTGAGACATGCAAATCATACCACATGGGCAAGATGACTGAAAGTCCTCATTTTCAGTAAGATGGAACAAGAGAGCAACTTGTTGGATGTAATACATTTTGATGTGTGCAGTCCAATGAGTGCTGAGGCATGCAGTGGATATCGTTATGTTCTTACTTCACAGATGATTTGAGTAGATGCTGAGTGTATTTACTTGATGAAACACAAGTCTAGATTATTGAAAGGTTCAAGTAATTTCAGAGTGAAGTTGAAGATCGTCGTGACAAGAGGATAAAATGTCTGTGATATGATCATAGAGATGAGTATCTGAGTTACGAGTTTGGCACACAATTAAGACATTGTGGAAAGTATTTCACAATTAATACCGCCTGGAACACCATAGTGTGATGGTGTGTCCGGACATCATAGCTGCACCCTATTGGATATGGTGCATACCATGATGTCTCTTATCGAATTACCACTATCGTTTATGGGTTAAGCATTAGAGACAACCGCATTCACTTTAAATAGGGCACCACGCAATTCCGTTGAGACGACACCGTTTAGAGAAACCCAAGTTGTCGTTTCTTAAAAGTTTGGGGCTGCGATGCTTATGTGAAAAAGTTTCAGGCTGATAAGCTCGAACCCAAAGCGGATAAATGCTTCTTCATAGAATACCCAAAAACAGTTGGGTATACCTCCTATTTCAGATCTGGAAGCAAAGGTAATTGCTTCTAGAAACTGTTCCTTTCTCGAGGAAAAGTTTCTCTCGAAAGAATTGAGTGGGAGGATGGTGGAGACTTGATAAGGTTATTGAACCGTCACTTCAACTAGGGTGTAGCAGGGCACAGGAAGTTGTTCCTGTGGCACCTACACCAATTGAAGTGGAAGCTTATGATAGTGATTATGAAACTTCGGATCAAGTCACTACCAAACCTCGTAGGATGATGAGGATGCGTAATACTTCAGAGTAGTACGTGATCCTGTCTTGGAAGTCATGTTGTTGGACAACGATGAACCTATGAGCTATGGAGAAGCGATGGTGGGCCCATATTCCGACAAATGGTTAGAAGCCATGAAATCTGACATAAATGGAGAAGAAGACGGATGTGGACGGTAATGTTACCGTCTATGAAGCTCGACTTGTGGCAAAGAGTATTTCCACAAGTTCAAGGAGTTGACTACGATGAGATTTTCTCATCCGTAACGATGCTTAAGTCCGTCGGAATCATGTTAGCATTAGCTGCATTTGTGAAATCTGGCAGATGGATGTCAAAACAAAGTTTCCTTACCAGTTTTCGTAAGGAAAGGTTGTATGTGATACAATCAGAAGGGTTTTGTCGATCCTAAGGATGCTAAAAGGTATGCTAGCTCCAGCGATCCTTCCAAGGACTAGAGCAAGCATCTCGGAGTCAGAATATACGCTTTGATGGAGTGATCAAAGTTTTTGGGTTTATACAAAGTTTGTTGGAAACTTGTATTTACAATAAAGTGAGTGGCAGCGCTACAACATTTCTGATAAGTATATGTGAATGACATATTGTTGATCCGAAATGATGTAAAATTTCTGGAAATCATAAAGGGTTGTTTGAAAGGAGTTTTTCAAAGGAAGACCCGGATAAAGCTGCTTATTGGGCATCAAGATCTATAGAGATAGATCAAGACGCTCGATGATACTTTCAAAGAACGCACACCTTGACATGATTTTGAAAGAGTTCAAAATAGATCAGCAAAGAAGGAGTTCTTGGCTGTGTTACAAGGTGTGAGTATTGAGTAAGACTCAAGACCTGACCACAGCAGAAGAGAGAAATAGGACGAAGGTCGTCCCCTATGCTTTAGACGTAGGCTCTACAGTATGCTATGCTGTGTACCGCACATGAAGTGTGCCTTGCCATGAGTTGGTCAAGGGGTACAATAGTGATCCGGGAATGGATCACATGACAACGGTCGAACTTATCCTTAGTATCTAGTGGACTAAGGAATTTTCTCGATTATGGAGGTGAAAAGGAGTTTGTCGTAAAGAGTTACGTCGATGCGAACTTTGAAACTAATCCGGATGACTTTGAGTAGTAAACCGGATTCGTATAGTAGAGCAATTATTTGCAATGGCTCCAAATAGCGCGTGGTAGCATCCATAAGATGACATAGATATTCGTAAAGCACACACGGATCTGAAAGGTTCAGACCCGTCGACTAATAACCTCTCTCACAAGCATAACATGATCAAACCAGAACTCATTGAGTGTTAATCACATAATGATGTGAACTAGATTGTTGACTCTAGTAAACTCTTTGGATGTTGGTCACATGGTGATGTGACCTGTCAGTGTTAATCACATGGTGATGTGAACTAGATTATTGACTCTAGTGCAAGTGGGAGACTGTTGGAAATATGCCCTAGAGGCAATAATAAATAGGTTATTATTATATTTCCTTGTTCATGATAATCGTTTATTATCCATGCTAGAATTGTATTGATAGGAAACTCAGATACATGTGTGGATACATAGACAACACCATGTCCCTAGTAAGCCTCTAGTTGACTAGCTCGTTGATCACTGGATGGTTACGGTTTCCTGACCATGGACATTGGATGTCGTTGATAACGGGATCACATCATTAGGAGAATGATGTGATGGACAAGACCGAATCCTAAGCCTAGCACTAGATCGTGTAGTTCGTTTGCTCAGAGCTTTTCTAATGTCAAGTATCAGTTCCTTAGACCATGAGATTGTGCAACTCCCGGATACCGTAGGAATGCTTTGGGTGTACCATACGTCACAACGTAACTGGGTGGCTATAAAGGTGCACTACAGGTATCTCCGAAAGTGTCTGTTGGGTTGGCACGAATCGAGACTAGGATTTGTCACTCAGTGTAAACGGAGAGGTATCTCTGGGCCCACTCGGTAGGACATCATCATAATGTGCACAATGTGACCAAGGAGTTGATCAGATGTGAGTTACGGAATGAGTAAAGAGACTTGCCGGTAACGAGATTGAACAAGGTATAGGGATACCGACGATCGAATCTCGGGCAAGTAACATATCGATAGACAAAGGGAATTGCATACGGGATTGATTGAATCCCCGATGTCGTGGTTCATCCGATGAGATTATCGTGGAACATGTGGGAGCCAACATGGGTATCCAGATCCCGCTGTTGGTTATTGACCGGAGAACGTCTCGGTCATGTCTGCATGGTTCCCGAACCCGTAGGGTCTACACGCTTAAGGTTCGATGACGCTAGGGTTATAGGGAAAGTATGTACGTGGTTACTGAATGTTGTTCGGAGTCCCGGATGAGATCCCGGACGTCACGAGGAGTTCCGGAATGGTCCGGACGTAAAGATTTATATATGGGAAGTCCTGTTTTGGTCACCGGAAAAGTTTCGGGTGAAATCGGTAATGTACCGGGACCACCGGGAGGGTCCCGGGGGTCCACCAAGTGGGGCCACCAGCCCCAGAAGGCTGCGTGGGCCAAGTGTGGGAGGGGACCAGCCCCAGAAGGCTGCGTGGGCCAAGTGTGGGAGGGGACCAGCCCCAGGTGGGCTGGTGCGCCCCCCCACCAAGGCCCAAGGCGCATGGGAGAGTGGGAGGGGGCAAACCCTAGGTCCAGATGGGCCTTAAGGCCCACCCTAGTGGCGCCCCCCTCTCCTCCCCTTGGCCGCCCCCCTTGGATGGTATCTAGGGCTGGCCGCCTCCTCTTGGGGGTGGAAACCCTAAGGGGGGCGCAGCCCCCTCCCCCCTATATATAGTTGAGGTTTAGGCTGCCCAAGACACACGAGAACGTCTCTCTTTCGGCGCAGCCCTACCCCTCTCCCTCCTCCTCCTCTCCCGCGGTGCTTGGCGAAGCCCTACGGGATTGCCACGCTCCTCCACCACCACCACGCCGTCGTGCTGCTGCTGGACGGAGTCTTCCCCAACCTCTCCCTCTCTCCTTGCTGGATCAAGGCGTGGGAGACGTCACCGGGCTGCACGTGTGTTGAACGCGGAGGCACCGTTCTTCGGTGCTTAGATCGGAATCAACCGCGATCTGAATCGCTACGAGTACGACTCCCTCATCCGCGTTCTTGCAACACTTCCGCATCGCGATCTACAATGGTATGTAGATGCACTCCCCTTCCCCTCGTTGCTAGATTACTCCATAGATTGATCTTGGTGATGCGTAGAAAATTTTGAATTATTGCTACGTTCCCTAACAGAAGGTTCACCGCTGTCCAACAACATGATTTCCAGGACAGGGTTGCCGTACCACTCTGGTGCGGAACGTGTCCTTGTGGACCTACGAAGTTCAGTGGTAACTTGATCATGATCGTCATCATTAACTTCCTCTCTAGTCGGTGCAGGCACCACGGAAACATTTGCTTGTGCTGCGCTACTTTCTGGTTCGAGAGGGGTCATCTCATCAAGTTCCACTTTCCTCCCACTTACTTCTTTTGAGAGAAACTCTTTCTCCAGAAAGGAACCGTTCTTGGCAACGAAGATCTTGCCTTCGGATCTGAGGTAGAAGGTATACCCAATGGTTTCCTTAGGGTATCCTATGAAGACGCATTTTTCCGACTTGGGTTCGAGCTTTTTAGTTTGAAGTTTCTTGACACAAGCATCGCATCCCCAAACTTTAAGAAACAACAGCTTAGGTTTCTTTCCAAACCATAATTCATACGGTGTCGTCTCAACGGATTTCGACGGAGCCCTATTTAAAGTGAATGCGGCAGTCTCTAAAGCATAACCGCAGAATGATAGCGGTAGATCGGTAAGAGACATCATAGATCGCACCATATCCAATAGAGTGCGATTATGATGTTCGGACACACCATTACGCTGAGGTGTTCCAGGCGGCATGAGTTGTGAAACAATTCCACATTTCCTTAGGTGTGTGCCAAATTTGTGACTCAAATATTCCCCTCCACGATCTGATTGTAAGAACTTTATTTTCCTGTCACGTTGATTCTCAACCTCACTCTGAAATTCCTTGAACTTTTCAAAGGTCTCAGACTTGTGTTTCATTAAGTAGACATACCCATATCTACTCAAGTCATCAGTGAGGGTGAGAACATAACGATAGCCACCGCGAGCCTCAACGCTCATTGGACCGCACACATCAGTATGTATGCTTTCCAATAAGTTGGTTGCTCGCTCCACTGTTCCGGAGAACGGAGTCTTGGTCATTTTGCCCATGAGGCATTGTTCGCACGTGTCAAATGATTCATAATCAAGAGCCTCCAATAGTCCATCTGCATGGAGTTTCTTCATGCGTTTGACACCAATGTGACCAAGGCGGCAGTGCCACAAGTATGTGGGACTATCATTATCAACCTTACATTTCTTGGCATTCACCCTATGAATATGTGTAACATCACGTTCGAGATTCATTAAGAATAAACCATTGACTAGCGGGGCATGACCATAAAACATATCTCTCATATAAATAGAACAACCATTATTCTCGGATTTAAATGAGTAGCCATCTCGCATTAAACGAGATCCAGATACAATGTTCATGCTCAAAGCTGGCACTAAATAACAATTATTGAGGTTTAAAACTAGTCCCGTAGGTAAATGTAGAGGTAGCGTGCCGACGGCGATCACATCGACCTTGGAACCATTCCCGACGCGCATCGTCACCTCGTCCTTCGCCAGTCTCCGCTTATTCCGCAGCTCATGCTTTGAGTTACGAATATGAGCAACCGCACCGGTATCAAATACCCAGGAGCTACTACGAGCGCTGGTTAGGTACACATCTATAACATGTATATCACATATACCTTTGGTATTGCCGGCCTTCGTATCCGCTAAGTACTTGGGGCAGTTCCGCTTCCAGTGACCGTTTCCCTTGCAATAAAAGCACTCAGTCTCAGGCTTGGGTCCATTCTTTGTCTTCTTCCCGGCAGCTTGCTTACTGGGCGCGGCAACTCCCTTGCCGTCTTTCTTGAAGTTCTTCTTACCGTTGCCTTTCTTGAACTTAGTGGTTTTATTCACCATCAACACTTGATGTTCCTTTTTGATCTCCACCTCCGCTGATTTCAGCATTGAATATACCTCAGGTATGGTCTTTTCCATCCCCTGCATATTGAAGTTCATCACAAAGCTCTTGTAGCTAGGTGGGAGCGACTGAAGGATTCTGTCAACGACCGCGTCATCCGGGAGATTAACTCCCAGCTGAGACAAGCGGTTGTGCAACCCAGAAATTTTGAGTATGTGTTCGCTGACGGAACTATTCTCCTCCATCTTACAACTATAGAACTTGTCGGAGACTTCATATCTCTCGACCCGGGCATGATCTTGGAAAACCATTTTCAGCTCTTGGAACATCTCATATGCTCCGTGCTGCTCAAAACGCTTTTGGAGCCCCGGTTCTAAGCTGTAAAGCATGCCACACTGAATCAGGGAGTAATCATCACTACGTGACTGCCAGGCGTTCAGAATGTCTTGAGTTGCTGGGAAAACAGGTGCATCACCTAGCGGTGCTTCAAGGACATATGCTTTCTTGGCAGCTATGAGGATAATCCTCAGGTTACGGACCCAGTCCGTGTAGGTGCTACCATCGTCTTTCAGCTTGGTTTTCTCTAGTAACGCGTTGAAGTTGAGGGCAACATTAGCGTGGGCCATTTGATCTACAAGACATATTGTAAAGGTTTTTAGACTAAGTTCATGATAATGAAGTTCATCTAATCAAATTATCAACGAACTCCCACTCAGACAGACATCCCTCTAGTCATCCAAGTGATTCATGATCCGAGTCAACTAGGCCGTGTCCGATCATCACGTGAGACGGACTAGTCATCATCGGTGAACATCTTCATGTTGATCGTATCTGCTATACGACTCATGTTCGACCTTTCGGTCTCTTGTGTTCTGAGGCCATGTCTGTACATGTTAGGCTCGTCAAGTCAACCTAAGTGTATTGCGTGTGTAAATCTGGCTTACACCCGTTGTATGCGAACGCTAGAACCTATCACACCCGATCATCACGTGGTGCTTCGGAACAACGAACCTTCGCAACGGTGCACAGTTAGGGGGAACACTTTCTTGAAATTTTAGCGAGGAATCATCTTATTTATGCTACCGTCGTTCTAAGCAAATAAGATGTAAAACATGATAAACATCACATGCAATCAAATAGTGACATGATATGGCCAATATCATTTTGCTCCTTTTGATCTCCATCTTCGGGGCGCCATGTTCATCAGCGTCACCGGCATGAGAACATGATCTCCATCATCGTGTCTTCATGAAGTTGTCTCGCCAACTATTACTTCTACTGCTATGGCTAACGGTTAGCAATAAAGTAAAGTAATTACATGACGTTCCAGTTGACACGCAGGTCATAAATAAATTAAGACAAATCCTATGGCTCCTGCCGGTTGTCATACTCATCGACATGCAAGTCGTGATTCCTATTACAAGAACATGATCAATCTCATACATCACATATATCATTCAACACATCCTTCTGGCCATATTACATCACATGACACTTGCTGCAAAAACAAGTTAGGCGTCCTCTAATTGTTGTTGCAAACTTTTACGTCGCTGCTATAGGTTTCTAGCAAGAACGATTTTTACCTACGCCAAAACCACAACGCGATATGTCAATTTCTATTTACCCTTCATAAGGACCCTTTTCATCGAATCCGATCCAACTAAAGTGGGAGAGACAGACACCCGCTAGCCACCTTATGCAACTAGTGCATGTCAGTCGGTGGAACCTGTCTCACGTAAGCGTACGTGTAAGGTCGGTCCGGGCCACTTCATCCCACGATGTCGCCGAATCAAGATAAGACTAGTAACGGCAAGTAAATTGACAAAATCGACGCCCACAACAACTTGTCTTCTACTCGTGCATAGAAACTATGCATAGACCTAGCACATGATGCCACTGTTCGGGATCGTAGCAGAAAATAAAATTTTCTGCGCATCACCAAGATCAATCTATGGAGTTTACTAGCAACGATTGGATTGGATAAGCACAGCTAAAACTGTATGGAACAAGCCAATGTTCATGGCAATATTTTTACAAGCTGCTTGGAGCATCTGGAAGGAACGAAATAATAAAGTCTTCAGAAGAATAGCACCCACAAAAACATCCTGGATCTCAAGATTAAAGGAAGACCTATCTCTCCTAACCCATAGGGTTGGAGATAAACATATCACCTTTCTAACCTCCTTTGTAGCTACCCTTTGACTTGTTACTTTCCCACCCCCCAACCATCCCCAAAGGGGATGGCATGTACAGCTCCATGTGTAAATCCCCCCATTTATTAATTTAATTACACAGTAGGAGGCTCTCCTACTGTTTCAGGTGTCAAAAAAAATGAGAGGGGAGGAGTGCATCTACATACCCTTGTAGATCGCGAGCGGAAGCGTTCAAGAGAACGGGGTTGATGGAGTCGTACTCGTCGTGATCCAAATCACCGATGATCCAAGCGCCGAACGGACGGCACCTCCGCGTTCAACACACGTATGGAGAGGTGACGTCTCCCACGCCTTGATCCAGCAAGGAGGAGGGAGAGGTTGAGGAAGAAGGCTCCAATAGCAGCACGACGGCATGGTGGTGGCGTGACAGTTCTCCGGTAGGGCTTCGGCAAGCACACGCGGAGGAGGAGAGGTGTTGGGGAGGGGAGGGGCTGCGCCTTGGGAAAGGTATGGCTGCCCTCCCACCCCTCCACTATATATACGGGCAAGGGAGAGGGGGGCCGGCCCCCTCAGATCCCATCTAGTGGGAGGGGCGGCGGCCAGGGGAAGGTGGCTTGCCCCCCAAGCAAGGGGGGCGCCCCCCTTTAGGGTTTCCCCCGAACCCTAGGCGCATGGGCCCTAGGGGGGTTCGCGCCCAGCACACTAAGGGCTGGTTCCCTTCCACCTACAGCCCATAAGGCCCTCCGGGGCAGGTGGACCCTCCCGGTGGACCCCCGGAAGCCCTCCGGTGGTCCCAGTACAATACCGGTATACCCCCGAATATTTCCGGTTACTGTATCGTGACTTCCCATGTACAAATCTTTACCTCTGGACCATTCCGGAACTCCTCGTGACGTCCGGGATCTCATTCGGGACTCCGAACAACATTCGGTAATCACATACAAACCTTCCTTATAACCCTAGCGTCATCGAACCTTAAGTGTGTAGACCCTATGGGTTCGGGAATCATGCAGACATGACCGAGACACCTCTCTAGCCAATAACCAACAGCGGGATCTGGATATCCATGTTGGCTCCCACATGTTCCACGATGATCTCATCAGATGAACCACGATGTCGAGGATTCAAGCAATCCCGTATACAATTCCCTTTTTCAATCGGTACGTTACTTGTCCGAGATTCGATCGTCGGTATCCCAATACCTCGTTCAATCTCGTTATCGGCAAGTCACTTTACTCATTCCGTAATGCATGATCCCGTGACTAACTACTTAGTCACATTGAGCTCATTATGATGATGCAATACCGAGTGGGCCCAGAGATACCTCTCCGTCATACGGAGTGACAAATCCCAGTCTCGATCCGAGCCAACCCAACAGACACTTTCGGAGATACCTGTAGTGCACCTTTATATCCACCAAGTTACGTTGTGACGTTTGGTGAACCCAAAGCATTCCTACGGTATCCGGGAGTTGCACGATATCATGGTCTAAGGAAATGATACTTGACATTAGAAAAGCTTTAGCAAACAAACTACACGATCTAGTGCTATGCTTAGGATTAGGTCTTGTCCATCACATCATTCTCCTAATGATGTGATCCCGTTATCAATGACATCCAATGTCCATGGTCAGGAAACCGTAACCATCTATTGATCAACGAGCTAGTCAACCAGAGGCTCACTAGGGACATGTTATGGTCTATGTATTCACATATGTATTACGATTTCCGGATAACACAATTAAAGCATGAACAATAGACAATTATCATGAACAAGGAAATATAATAATAACCATTTTATTATTGCCTCTATGGCATATTTCCAACAGTTGACCCTCCGGTCACGGGGAGGGGGCGAGTCCTGCGGCGGGCCGCTTCTGGCGAGCCGGTGCGGCCCGTCAAGGTCGCACGGCGGCCAAAGTCCCCGGAGGAGTCCGCGCGTCAAACGAGGGCCGCGGCGGGGAAGAAGGTGGTGAAGTCCGTGGCGCTGAGGAAGAAGGCATCAGCTTCCTCTTCATCCAAGCGCATGCAGACTCCGCCCTCCTCCCCTCCTCCGGCAGACCCTGATGCGGGGGTCACTTTTGACTTCGGGTCCCTCAGCCCGAGGGGGAAGAGGAAAACAACAGAGGAGGAGGTGGACGACGAGTAAGTGTCTTGCTTCTTTTCGCCATCCCTGTTTCCGCACTCTGTGCCACTTGTCTTCGTCTTTGCAGGGACGTGGAGACGCTGGCCCAGAGAGTGAAAACGGCCAAGGTCTCGGCGGGTGGCCAGCCCCCGGCTGGCACTTCGAGGGCACCACTGGTGGTGTTGAGCAGCCCGGACAGCAGCCCCCGGCACAACCCCCAGCGTAAGTCCATTACCCTCCCCTCGTCGACATGTGTTAAGGGGTATGGCACTTTGGTGCTAACCTTGTCGTGTATGCAGGAGGAGAGCAGCAGCAGCAGGAGCCGCAAGGGGGTACTCCCAACACGCCGCCCCCATCAACCACGCCGCCCCAAGGGGCGTCCCCGGCAAGGGCGCCAAGTGCCGAGCCCACGCACATGGAGGAGGAGGAGGAGGAGAACTTGGGCGCTGGTGGCTTCGCCTCAGCGCTAAACATCGGTGGAGAGGGGACTTCTGCTTCCCAGCCTGGCACTGGTAAGTCGTCCGTCCTTCGTACCTACTTTTTCTCTTCTTTTTGAATCTTTGATCTTGGCTTTACCCCACCCTCTACTTGATATCCAGATCCTCTCTCGGTGGACCGGGAGGACCTGGACACCGTCATCGAGGACGTGGCCAAAGACGCCGCGGCGGGGGCCGAGAAGATCGCCGCCGAGGAGGCCACCAGGGGCGCCGCGGGAGATGCCGCCAAAGGGCCTGCCGAGGAGCCCGACAAGGCTACCGCTGAGGAGGCCGGCAAGGGGCCCGCCGGGGAGCCTGGCAAGGCCACCGCCGAGGAGGAGGTGGTCGATGACCAGCCTTCTTCCTCCGCTGCCTCCGGCACCGGCAAGTACCTGAAGGTGAGCGATGACCTCTTCGTCCACCTCCCCGGCGCGTTGAGCACCAGGGCCCCCATCGAGGGAGAGCTGTTTGACGACGAAGTGCTCGCCTCCGCTGGACTCGAGGTCGTCGACGAGGCGAGCGTTGGTGGCGACGGCTCCTAGGAGGAGCGGCTGCTCCAGGCCATGGGTGCCAACTTCCGGAGGCTCCAGCCGTTCCACCGTGCCCGCCTGGACAAAGTCAGGTCCAGGACGGTGGTGGTGGAGAAGGCGGAGGCGGACCTCCAGAAGCGCGTCGCCGAAACTTAGGACTGGTTCTGCCAGGCTCGCGACGAGCTGAAGGCCGCCCAGGGCGAGCTGGCCAAGCGTGATGTGGAGCTCATCATGAAGCTGGCCGATGTCGAGAAGGCCCAAGAGACGGCGAAGAACTTGGCGCTGCCGCCGAAGCCGCCCGGACCCAGCACGAGGCCGCACTAAACTCCCAGGAGGAGGACCTTGGCGCGCGTGAGGAGAAGCTTGCCGCCACGCTTCGCGGCAAGGATGAAGAGGTGGGGAAGCTTGTCTTGCTGCGGGCCAGTGAGCTGGAGCAGAGGCACAAAGAGGCGCTCGATGCCTAGGCCCAGGTTCACGCCGGCAAGGTGAAGGAGCTTGAGGTGGAGCGGGACGAGCTGAAGGAGCACGCCGTGAAGCTGTCCCAGGAGAAGGACACGCTCAACGGCGCCCTAACGGAGGCGCAATGCACCGCCATCAGCAGGGCCGGAGAGCTCTCCGAGGTTCACAAGTCCATCAAGGACCTCACGCTGAAGCTGGAGGGCCTCGAAGGGATGCTTACATAGACCAAAGCCCGGGAGGGGACCCTGACCAAGGAGCTGGAGACCGAGAAGCAGCTGCAGAAGAACGAGGCCGCCGAGCATAAGGACTTCAAGCAGGGTGTGGGCCACTGGATCGGCCGTCTCGAGGACGTCACCGACAGGATCACCGCGCAGCTGGCTACCATGGGGATGCCAAACATGAGGTACGCCCCAGAGCAGAGCGGAACCACCAACACCAAGCTGACCCTGTTCTTCGAGTGTGTTCTCGGGGCCCTGGAGCAGCTTCACGCGAACCGGGCGGCCTCGCTGGCTGACGAGGCCCGGAGGCTTTGCCAGGGCGCCATGACCAAGGTTCTCACCAAGGGGGCGTACTGGTACCCCAACCTTGACTTCGACGCCGCGCTGGAGAGCTTGCCGGAGGATACTGACCTCGCGCCGCTCAGGGAGCGCATCAAGCCCATCATCTGCCGTGTCGGCGGAATTCTGAGGGTGGAGGGCCAGCGCCGGGATTAGGCACCCCGTCTCTTATCGCCGCTGCAGGTTCACGACCAAGACAATTTCTATCTTTAGTTAGAACTGCAGCAACAATTTGATGTAGTATAACTCTACAGTACTCTTGATATTATGCATGTTATTTTCCTATTCGATTTCACTTATTACGTCCACCCTACATTAACTGGGTAGGTTTGCCGGCGCGTAAACCCAGGGCGGCGTCTTGGGGACGGATCCACATTGGCCTGCCGGGTGTGCTTGCTGCCGGGCGAACCACCTTACCGCCCTTAGCGCGGCCGCCCGAACTGTCGAGCTTGACTCGAGTCAGAGTCGAGAGTATTGCCAAGTGCGGAAGGCTACCCCGCCACTCTCGACGCGGCCGCTTTGAGCTGTTGAGCAGACTCGAAACAGAACAAGGGCGTTGCTAATCGCGGGAGGGCCCCCTTGCGTGCAGGTTTTCCATACATAGGCAAGATCTCTGAGGACGATAACCTTATATATAAAAGGAAATAACTCAAGGCTCTGAATGACTTAGCTTTTCTGTTGCCGCGCCGGCGTCCTTCGCGTTTGCAGGCGGCGTCCTTTTCTCCTGGCCGTCTCCTTCTCGGGAGCCATGGCGATGAAGAACTGCTAGGCCAACTACTAGACCAGATTCTCACAATTGCGCCCCCTACCTGGCGCGCCAAAGATGTCGGTGTGGAACAACACCTATGGGATCACAAGAATCCCTATTACGGTTGTCGGGGCGCGGGGTTGCAAGAAGAGCAGGATTAGTAATCAGCACAACGATTGTTTACCATGGTTCGGGCTGCGAGGATGCGTAGAACCCTAGTCCTGCTTTGGTGGCTGTATTTCAGAGAGTTCTTGAGCTCTCGAACTAGCTATGGTGGATGCGTGGTTTCAAAGAGCCGAATCCCCATCCAGTATGCCATGGGCCTCCTTTTATAGTCGAAAGGGGCTGCACAGTGGCACACAGGAGGTGGAAAGGCGCACAGTGCGACGAGTTTATCCCTCGTATTACAGGACAAGACACATTTAATGCGCTGCTGAGGTGTCCCCTAGCTTTATCGGGGATGGGAGCCAGGCCCGTCCCGTTCGTCGCTGCTCCTCCTCGCTTCGACACACAGCCTGGCCAGCGATGCGTGCGGCGCCATGTAGGCAGGCAGGCAGCTGAGGTGGCACGGTGATGGAGCCTTCACGAAGATCTGCATGCCGCCACGCAGGCGTGTGCTGAGTTGGCTTGGGAGTTGCATGTTGCCACGCAGGTGCCTGCCCAGCTTGTTGGGCTGGCAACTGCATGCGAACAGCGGTGGAAACTTGGTTGGTGCGGGCCTGGCAGTGGCCCCGCTGACGCCCTTGGCGAGGGCTTTGCCGGGTTGCCCGGCAAGGGTCTTGCTGCCGCGCACTGTCGTCCCCGGCAAGGGTCTTGCCGGGGGTCTTGTGGCTCTCCTCGGCTAGGATCTTGCCGAGGATCATTGTTTGTCAATCCTCATCTGATCTTGGACACTCCTTGTCTTCACAAAGATCTGCATGCCACCATGGAGATGCCTCCCGATCCATGGCCCAACGTAGTTGATGGTGTTGGAGACCGTGGGCTCAAGGGGGGTGTGCTCCGCTGGTGTTGGACGAGCCGCCCCGGCAAGGGTCTTTCCGGGGCTACTAAGGTTGTCCTCGGCAAGGATCTTGCCGGGAGAACATGCTTCGTCTCTCCGCTCTTTTGTGGTCTTGGTCTTGGCGTTGCTCTGGCTTTCTTGGGCTTTGGTTTTACCTCGGTTCACCTCCCTTGTTCTGCTTGGTGCGGCCATGGGCGCGGCTCCGACTGTCCGTGCACAGTTTAAGGGGTACAAAGGTGCGCCCCCTCTTTTGTACACCGACATTACACTTGCTACAAAATTATTGCTATCACTATACTGTTACCGTTGCTGCTGTTACTACTATCAAAACTATCAAACTACTTTTACTACAAAAAAATACACTTCCGTGATGATACGTGTTTGTCACAGTAGGTCGCGTTTTTGCCATGCATGTACATCCATGACAAATTTATGACAGAATCAAGATAGTCATACCTGTGCTGTCGTAGAAGTGTTCCATGACTGTAGCGACCCGACCCGAATGGATCAAGTCTCTGTGCTTAAGTGTCATCCCTGGATCGGTATGCTGACACACACAGTACTCGAGGATTTATAACAGAGGTAAATCACATGTATAAAGTAACGTAAATACTAGTACCTCAATCCAAATAGCGGAAGTAACAAGGTTGTGGATTCCCATCAACACCAACGACAAAGTTGAGTGTAGAAATCGTAACCCTAACGTATCACTTACTCGTCATAAGAATCCTGCAACATGAAACGTTGCAGCCCGAAAACGGGTCAGCACATGGAATATGCTGGCAAATTCACACCATAGAGAAATGATGGACAAAGACTATCACTACATGCATATATGTCTGGTGGAAAAGCTCTATGGTTTAATGTTTTTGCGAAAAGCCAATTTTTCCCTACTGCAAAGGAATAAATTTTATTTAACTATCATGGTGGTTGTGAAACATTGAGAAGGTACCTCCAACTCAATCCCAATTAAGTATCATCATTAACCCAACAAAATTAATTAAAGTGACATGATGAGATCAACGGGATAATCCAAGTACTAGATACTCAAGATGTCCATAACCGGGGACAAGGCTAACCATGATTAGTTTGTACACTCTGCAGAGGTTTGTGCACTTTTCCCCACAAGACTCGATCGCCTCCGCTTGATTCTCGCACTGCATGATGTTTGAGAAACGGATGACCGAGACACAGTCTTTCAGAAACAATCACCCTTTACTCCGGATGGACAGTTACACCTACTTTCCCCGACATCTTCTAGCCCACCTCTTCAAGAGATCACGTAACCTACTCAACTATGCTAGAGCCCATAATAGCTTGTGGCTGCACACGGAAGTTTCTAGCATGAATAATCTTATGATCCCTTTGAGCCTGGGTGGCGGTCCATAGGATGATCACACGGGTACCCCGGGATATCCAAAAATACAGGCAGCACTGGGTTCCCCAGGTGCCTCAATCCACCCAGATGTGAGTTTTATTTGCCACCTTAAGTAAACCATTATTAACAATCTCACATCTGTCATGAATATCTCTCAAACCCAATCCACGCCTATGAGTATAGCATGGCAATATAAGCAAACGTAGAAGTAACTCCCAAGGGTTTGATAATAAAACAGGTAATAGGCACTACCTCAACTACTCCCCAATACCCACAATTTAATTAGATCCTAACCATGCAATGTTTGAGGATTGATCTAATGCAATAAAAACTGGGTATGGGAAAGTATGATCAAAGTGTTACTTGCCTGCAATGTTGATGAAGATGATTCGCACTCAAAACTCTTGATAGTTCTACTCGTCACACTCCGGTCAATCTATCGCAAGCAAGCAATGGCAACCACACATAAGCAATCACTCAAAAGATCAGAAAGATCGAAGAAAACAATTCAGAAAACTTCAAAACCAAGCAAATAACTCTTGCAACATAAAAAAATTCTAACAGCACCAAAATTATGTGAATTTGGCCTTGTCATAAAGTTTAGGTCAAGAGCTTCGCTTTGCAAAAAGAATCAACTCAAACGGAGTTACGGAACTTAAGTTATGAACAAAAGAAGTTTGAATTCAAATCTGATCTAATTCAAATTTCAAAATTTCAAAAACATGTTTGAGTTGTATTACTGGATAGAGGGAATCATAACGAAGACGTGGGCGTTGGTTTCGTTGGATTTGGACAAACGAGTAAAAAGTTGTGATTGTTTGAAAACCAGGGGCTATTCTGTAAGAAAAACAAATTGCTACTAGGTCCCTGGACTGAAAAAAAAACTTACGGAGCGAACGCTCACTCTCTAACTCTAACCAGCGAACGTTCATTAACAAAACGTTTTTTTAAGAAAATAAAAACACCTCGATCTGGACCGTTGGATCCGGATCGGACGGACGGGGGCAGGTGGCGGTTACCGCGGTGGCTGGAGGTCGCCGACGAGGTGGGACGGCGGCGATGGCGTCGGCTGCGAGCAAGGAGGCGGCTCCGGCGGTCGGCTGCTTCGGGTCGAAGCACGGGGAGGCGCGACGCGGCGAGGTGAGGAGGATGGCGGCGTCGGCGGCGGTCCTCGGCGACGGGACGAAGCGAGGCAGCGGCGGCGGATCTCGTCGGGGCGGGGCTCCGGCGAGGGCGGCGGTTGCGGCGGGGGAGGAGGAGAGAGAGGTCGGGGCCCGAGGCGGCGCTATTTAAGGGGGGAGGGGCAGCGCGGTGGCGTGCGGGAGGGGGCAGAGGAGAGGCGGCGGAGGGAGTCCCGCACGGGCACGGGCGGCGGCGGCGATGCTGTGGTGGAGGCCGACTCCGCCCGAGTCGGGGACGTGCGCGGGCGCGCTGGGCCGCGACCTAGGTAGAGCTGGGCCGGCCCAGTTCGGCGGAGGGAGAGAGAGGGGAGAGAGAGCAGTGCTGGGCTTCGGCCTGGCACTGTTCGAAGAGTTTTTTTTAACAAAGAGAAAAAAAAAATATAAAATAAAATATTATATAGGCATATAATATATCAAAATTTTCAGAAAAAGATTTCCTACAACGTAGACATTTTTGTAAAGTCAAATAAAATCCACACAAATTTAAATAAATCAAACGGTGCTACTGCCTTAATAAAATCCAATAAAAATAATTTTAAAAAAAATACCAAAATGATTTCAAATTTATTTCTCTCCAATATTCTGATGTAGGGAATCATGTTACCCTATTTTCCATATATTTTATTTTTGGAGAAAACTAATTTGAATAAAACTCAAATAACTCCAATATTGAAAAATAATTTCAATGGGACTTTGATTTTAATCCTTTGAAACTCCCAACTCATATTTCATTTGTTTTGAAGAAGTCATTTTATCTTCTCTCGTGAAAATCATTGAGTTGCATAAAGTTTCAGAAATGGGAAATATTTTCAAATGAAATTCAAATATTTTCAACACCTCTTTTCATTTAAATAAATGGAAGAAGTCATGTCATCTTCTCTCGAGGGTTTTGTGATGAAAAGAATTTGAATTCATGGAGATCATAAAAGCAAAATGAAAGTTTGGGAAAGTCTTTTTTATTCCCTCTCATTTAACTTTCAAAAGATTTCGAATTCACTCACTTTCAGTCAATCAATCAAAAAATCAATCCAATCTATCTGTTTATTATAACATTCCAAAATTTAGAATTTAGGGATGTTACAATGACATTACCAAAATTATCATCACGGAAGTGTCCACTTCCATGACGATCGTCAAGGGTGACCGACACGTGGCATCCACCGTAACGGAACGCCGTTAAGCTATCGGGTCGGGTTTTGGATCCGATAACCCGTTAACAGCCCTGACCAATGGTGATTTTCCACGTGTAAAATCATCATTGGCTAGAGGAAACACGTGTCGGCTCATCGTTGGGACAGATGTCATCCACTCACTAGACAGAAGGCGCCTATGATACATCGACACGTGGCATGGCCCAACAGTGGCCCATTCCTATGAAAAGGCCAGCCCGTTTGACTTGGTCAAAAGCTGTTAACGGCTTGTTCGCATATAGCCCATTTACAGCCCACTAACCCAAGGCCCGTTACGCCCTATCCGAATTAGGCCCAGTAGCGTCATCTGGGCCATCCAATATGATTCCAGCCCGTTTTCACTTCTGGCCCATGTATAGCCCATGACGTCTTTCGGCCCATATGAGGCCCTTTGTAACTCTTGGCCCATTAGCAGCCCGTGGTGAAACTGGCCCGTAATGAACAATGTATTACATTACACCCATTAACGGCCCGTGGTGAAACTGGCCCGTAATGACCAGTGTATCACTTTATACCCATTAACGGCCCGTTATTCCGTTGGGCCGTTTCCAGCCCAAGTTAACTTTCGGCCTTCTGAGGCCCATTTATTCTTGGGCTCATTTCCAGCATTCGGTTACTTACGGCCCGTTACTGTCATTTTCTGCTTGTGGGCCAAATTCAGCCTGTCGTTACAGTCGGCCCGTTTGTGGACCATTAGTCTGTTGGGCCATTTTCATAGCATCACCAAATACGGCCTATTAACGGCCCGTTATGGTCAGCCCATAAAACGTACGATTTCCATTAAAGGGCCGTCTACGGCCCATTAAAGGCCCGTACAAGACCCATAAATGAGTCGGCGGCCCATGGATCCTACGAGACGTAGAAGGCCCATGGATCCTACGAGACGTACAAGGCCCATGGATACTACGAGACGTAGAAGGCCCATGGATCCTACGAGACGTAGAAGGCCCATGGATCCTACGAGACGTAGAAGGCCCATGGATCCGACGGCCCGTGAAGGGCCATGGTCGGGCGAGTTGGCCTCCGTTTGAACGATATAGCATATTCAAAGAATTATCCTACTCAATACTATACAACAAAGAGATCAAGGCATAGAAAGGTAGAATAATCCTACACTATACAATAAAGAAATTACAGCCGATTATACCCACTTGGCATTATGGTTCGACACAGGTGATAATAAAGCATAGACAAACAGCAAATTACATACACTGGGCAAATACAACTCATACATCATGAACGCGCATCAACTTAACTCCATTTGAACTATAATCTCTTCAGAAAATAGGATTGGCCGGATTAAAATAGCAAAAATTTCAGTCTGCAAAATCTCCAATTCCTTCATGGTTACCTCAGTGTCTTGTTTCATTTTTTGACTCCTGCATCTAATACCTGCATGTCCAGTCTCAACTTGTTGATTATACGTTCACAATCATGTACACGTTGTCTTGCCACCTCTAGTTGATGCTCGAGAACATCAGCACATTCCAATTCCAATCCATAATCATTCGGTAACGGCCATGCCGCACTGCTCGCAGATCTTTGTGTTGATGTCACTTCATCCTGAAATGTTTCTGCAAGTACACATGACTAGGGCAAAAATATAGTTACAACAGTGAAGCGAACAAGACACTATTTTATACTACATGGCAAAACAAGACTAACAATAATGTTACACGTCACTTTCAAAAAAAATGTTACACGTCATGAAGCATAAGTAGGTGATATTTTAAAAATTATATAAAAGATAGTCTGTGCAGCCTGCATACAGAAATCCCTCTTAGCTCACTAGAGGAGGATGATGTTGGGGCCCAATCGAAAACACAGACAAGTTACAAATTTAGATAGCACGTTGCGTATAAGTAAGCAAGCAGTTGGCCATTTTGTGCCTCAATTAAAATCTTAGGGAGCATAATGAACAGCAGAGGGTTTCATACAAACATACTACAGCAGGCAAAAGTATGCAATCATTAGCGTAGTATAAACTAGATTGTGAGCCTCATGCAATAATAGTTGGTTAATAGACTTCAAAGCTTCAGGCACACTTCGGCAGAGTAATTAAATGGTAAGGCCTTTCATTATGTCAACTAATAGTGATACAAGTATCGAACATCAGGCATGATTATTTGGGCATCTCATTAACTGAGGACAAATAAAGCAATTGAAAAGAGAAAATTAACTATGCCTGAAACAAACAAGGAATTGAACTGTTGAGTTGCATACAGTGACTTACCTTAGCAGGTTGAAGAGGCTCAGCGCAGCTCCTAGTTCTCTTGCAAGGCTCCTTCCTAACATCTTGTACTTGGAAATCCTCAATCTTATCTTCATTGCACCCCCTCTGGAAAGTGACACAGACTAGTTACTCGTCTCCTTGGAAGATAAATATGCATAATTTCCAGTCTGTGAATACAAAAGGATGAGACTATAACAAAACAACACCACATAATGAAACATGTCGCATCTCTTGCACTTGCACACAATGAAATGAGCATTTACTATGTCTGCACTATGTAAAAACTAGGCATACCTTCGAACTAGATCTCCAGGTACTCTTGGAGAGCCTACTGTAGTGTACAGCCAAACCTTTATGTCACCTATGAGTTAGACAAGGCCCCACTATAGCAGCCCTTAATGTTTAAATCGTTGACAAGCTCTGTTAGAGTGTTAGGTCAAGAACATCAAGTAATCAAAGCAAACAGTCCTAGTATGGTTGGCTGATGCAAACAAGCAATTGAACAGATGTGTGAGCAAATCTTACATATCAAGAAAAGAAGCAAAGAAGGAGGCTTAAAGACCATTACTTGACTGACCAGATTTAAGGGGCATTTAAACATCATGTGCAACGTATGAACTAACATAAACATTGCATAATCCAGATTCTACAATGGGATGCACATGTATTAGGTTATGCCATGTATGATGATGCCTAAATGTACAGATAGCAAGCAGGAGTGATTCATCATTCCACGCACAATTGAATTGCAGGTTAAGGGCCAGTTCGATTCCGCCTTTTCAGGGCATATTGTCAAAATAAGCCATAAAAGATGTAAAGAAGTCATTTTTGAGTTATGGGCTTGGGCTAACTAATTTCGCTTTGGAGGGGGGTGTTTCGGGTAGAACCTCACTAAAAATTGAAGGGAAGGGGAATAGTGAAATGACTCTGTTGTCTGCCTATATTACACTCAAAATGCAACTGCTGACGCCCGTGTCACACCTGACCCTCAAGTAAAAACAAACACGCAAGCATTCATTGCCCTGCCCGCTTGCATCTCCTCTCCCCTTTCCCTCTATCTCGATCCCCTGCCTGCAGCACTAGGGTTCCTCCAGCGAGCCATCGCCACTGGTCCCATCTGGCCTAGTCCTCGACGATGCTATGTCCAGCCAGGCTACATGGCCGACGGGTAGGGGCAAATCTCCCTGGCTGCTCCTCCCTCTGGCGCCACCCCTCATTCTCATGGTCTCCAGCAGCTGCTCCACTGTGGTTCGTCCAACGCACTACTCCGGCGGGCGCTGCACAACTACGGCTGATGCCACACTGCGGCAGAAGGCACCTTATTCCCCCTCCCCTCCTCCCAGGCCATGGCCTTGAGGTGCTGTTGAAGGATGAGCTCATCCAACAAGGTGAGGATCTCCTCTGATTTTTTGCCAAATTTTCATTCTGATCCACTATACGATGAATTTCTATGAGCTGCCTCTGCTGCTGCTATATGATGCATTGCTATGAGCTGCTCCTGCTACTATATGATGAATTGCTATGCGCTGCTGCTGTATGATGAGTTGCTATGAGCTGCTGCTGCTATATGATGAATTGCTATGAGCTGCTGCTGCTGCTGCTATATGATGAGTTGCTACAAGCTGCTCCTGCTGCTGCTATATGATGAATTGCTATGAGCTGCTCCTGCTGCTGCTATATGATGAATTGCTATGAGCTGCTCCTGCTGCTGCTATATGATGAATTGCTATGAGCTGCTGTTGGTATATGATGAATTGCAGACTGCTGCTGCTGTATGATGAGTTGCTATGAGCTGCTGGTGCTGCTATATGATGCTTTTAGGTGGTGCTGCTATACGATAATAACCAGCCACTTGGACCATCGAATTTTCAATAAATAATTGTTCTTCATTTAAATGTGGGTCATGCGTTCTTCGTTTAAATTAAGCAATGGGATCTCTATGGAAAACATTGACCAAAGTAGATTGTGCCAAGTAGATGGTACCTTTGTATTTGCATTTTGAGCAAATAGTGATGGTCTATTTTCCTATCATATTAATTACTGCACTGGGTTCAATTTGTGATGTTTGCAAGTCAAATTAATTTCCATATGGGCAACAAAATGAAAAAAAATAATGCAATCTAGACTTTCCACTGATCATACCAAAGATAAGCTGAAAACGGAATGAAAAGAACTGGTTGGCTTATTACATGGAGCTTATATTCACATGTGCTTATTTTCTTAGGATAACTCGTAATAACTGTCCCTAAGAAACTTGGCTAATAGAACTGGCATACAAATAACATGTCACAATGATTGCAATGGAGAAGTGACGTACCATAGCACACTGTATAGGCTCACCGCTGCCTCTCCTTTTTTTGCGATGTTCCATGAAATTGCCACATACATCTTGTACTTTTTCGTTGTGTAACCCTATCTGCAAGTTGACACGGCTAATTTCAGACATCTCTACATGATACTACATTGCATATCCCTTGCGCATATTTAAACCACCAATTAACGATTGTGTGCGTACCATAAACTAGCGATGACTCTTTATACTAGACTAGCAGGCACTCTAAGGGAGCCTAATGTAGTGCACCGGAATTCCTACATGCCACCTACGATTTTGTGTAATGTACTGCCCCTGTTCCTAAATATATGTCTTTGTAGAGATTCCAGTATGGACCACATACAGATGTATATAGATGCATTTTCGAGTGTAGATTCACTCATTTTGCTCCGTATGTAGCCTATAGTGGAATCTCTAGAAAGACTTATATTTAGGATCGGAGGTACGAGGTAGTATCATGTATGACATATAGATATCTAATTTAGCAGCCAGTAGTAGAAATCATTGTCTGCACAATGGGATTACTGGTCGAAAATCCTAGCAAAGCACGCTGGCAGGCACAGAACAATACAAGAGAGAGAGACGCGCTTACAAGATCATAGCAATGCCTCAGTCCAGGATCTTGGTTGGCCAAGCTGTTAGATCCATAAGAAACATCGTCCTTGTAGTTTTTGCCAGCTGCATAACAGGTAACAGCGACCGGTTAGTATATTTGAAGTACATCGGGCAGGTGATGCTGGACGGGTTTAAAGGTGACAAGTACCTAGGCCGTGGCGGGTGCTTGGCATCTCTCCAGACGGTGGGAATCAGGTTAGAAACGTCAAGGGTGATGACGCTGCGTTGGCTGTCGGTGTCCGGTAAGGAGATCTAGAACCATCGAGTAGGGTGTTTGTGGAGCGGCTCCGGTAGGGTGGACTACGGTGTGGGCGAAGCGGATCTGTGGCCGTGGACAAGGGCGTAGGTGAAGCTGCTCCGGTGGTTGGGTTAAGGATGGTGTCGACGACGCGGATCTGCGGCCGTGGACGGGACGTCAGAAGCTGCTCCGGTGGTTGGGTTAAGGATGGTGTCGACGATGCGGATCTGCGGCCGTGGACGGGGCGTCAGAAGCTGCTCCGGTGGTTGGGTTAAGGATGGTGTCGACGATGCGGATCTGCGGCCGTGGACGGGGCGTTAGAAGCTGCTCCGGTGGTTGGGTTAAGGGTGGTGTCGACGATGCGGATCTGCGGCCGTGGACGGGGCGTCAGAAGCTGCTCCGGTAGGTTGGATGAGGGTGCGAGGAAGCGGATCTGAGGCCGTTGACTTCTGAGTTGGCAAAGCGGCCCCGATAGGGTTGAGAATGGTATAGGCAAAGCTACTCCGGTAGGGTTGATGATGGTGTCTGCGAAGCGGCTCCGGTAGGGTTGATGAAGGTGTCGGCGAAGCGGCTCCGGTAGGGTTGAGGAAGGTGTCGGCGAAGAGGATCTGAGGCCATCGAGCGGGGGCGTCGGTGGGGCGGCTCCAGGGGGTGTGGACGAAGCGTCTCCAGTGGGGAGTACGAATGAGCCGCTGCAGATGCGCGGCGGTTGACGAGAGTACTGGCGAAGCAGATCCGGCGCCGTGGACAAGGCCGGCAATGAATGGGCAGTGGTACAGTGGTGGATGAGCAGTCTACTTGTTTCTAGGGGAGGTGGGAGGGGTAGATGCGGCCGCAGAAGCAGATCTGGCGAGGTGGACGCCGCTGGCAGTGAATGGGCTATGGTACGCCGGTGGATGAGCAGTCTAGGGTTTTGAGAGGGGAGGGGAGAAAGGGGGATGAAGTACGGACGGCGTGATGTAAGATGCTCTGGTGCTGTGGACTTAGTCGTTTTTGCGGGAGGGGGAGAGGAAATGGGGGTGCCGTGTAGTGGGAGAACCGGAAGTTACCAAAGCAGCCCCAACCTATCATGTAGATGAGGGCGGTATTGTAACTGTTGGTCTCCGTGCACCAAGGACAAAAGGGGGATTTCGCATGCTAAAGACTAAGGTGGCGGAAATTTTAGAAGGAGGCGGGAGATTTTGCCGCCCGCGGGATCGTTCGTATCCAGTTTCAACTAATTTTGGACCGTGCTAGCGGGAAGGTCATGCTAGACTGTGTACACGGGGCACGCGTCAGCAGTTAATTACTGGTGTGAAGTCCACCCCAGAGAAAAAGAGAATAACTCGGGATGATGTGCCGATAACTTGGACGTTCACACGGGCGCCGCCAATCATACGGGTGTAGTGGCGCGTTCACAAAAAAAGGGATCAAACGCTCAGCCTATGTATTTCTCGTGTAAATAGATAATTTAGTGCCATTGGTAATTTACTTTAAACATAATGCATTGACGTGTTAGTGTAGAGGCGCACAAAAAGAAATGGATATTGTAGTCAGCTACTTAAAACTGTTACCTCATATGATTACATAGCCTTCATTTCATAAATTGCGTACCCGTTGAATTCATATATGAATATTACATATATTACTTCAAAATAGAAACTTAAATCATCCAAGACTAATGAATTTGAATGCAAGAGTAACAATGGTGCATATACATGATAGCTACATTGGTTGTTTGAAGAAACATCACTGTAACTTTGGCATGCACAACTGAAAAGGTTTATTTAAATAGAAAAAATGTGATATGTGAGTGTCCAATCTTTATAGCGTTGAATCGATATTGTACCTTTGGCCACGATACGAAGTAGATATGGACTTATGTTCAAGCAATGCACGTCCACGATCGCTAGATAGTGATACGTGAATGAATTGTGCAATCTCTCTCACACGCATACATATCTCATTTCCCTGTGGGCATCGGAATCACACACGCGCACTTCGTGTATTTCTCTCCCTCCGTCAGGGTTAAATTCGTCTTTCTACCCCATCCTACAAGTCTCCCACACAGAAACACACACGCTCTCTATGTCTAACACGCCCACCCCTTTAATTCCGCCCACCCACAGCCACTAATGTCTCAAAGTATAATCATGTCTCTCACACATATGCTATCTACCTATCCCTTAATATAGCTAGATATGTGTAACACAAACTCCTTCTCGCTACTAGCAAGATGCCCATGCGTTGCACGGAACATCAAGATGCATTTGTATGAGAAGTTTATCTTGTGGGAGAAAAGGATGAACGAGGGAATGCCTTATTTGCAAATGCGGAGAGGGGTGTGGGTATCTGTTTGCAAAATTGCCATAGTTTCCTTCCTGTCCGTCGGATATAAATCAGATGGCCTATATTGCAGGATGGCAGGAACACCATCATCACCAACTCTGTTTTTTATAAGAGTAGAGATATGTGAGTGTCACTGCCCCCCTCACACACACACCCACACTTCCCAACACCGAAGGAGTAGGGTGACACCTCGATCTTGATACTAATCTATTGACTGGCTTCTCTCTAAAACATACACACACACACTACCCTGCACCGAAGGAGTAGGGTGGCACATCGATCTTGATAATAAACTATCTACTCCTCTTTCAAACACACACACACACACACACACACTCGCTAGTTGTGCCTCTATGCCTACCGCGCACACTCTCGATACGTCTTTCTCTCCCTCCCCCCCCAACAATGACAGCAAAAGGGTGACAACTCGATCTGATCATAATCTGTCAATTGGTTTCTCTCTCAAACATTGCGTCTCGGTGCCTCGCTCAGTAGCCCCCTCGATATGTAGACTTCTCGCGCGCGTACAGCTGTAGTGACGATGACGCTGAACCCAGTGTGCCTTGTTTTTACCGGCCTCATGTGATAGTTTTCACCCTGTTTTCTGTTAATTAACAAGGCAACCTTTTCTTTGTTACTACTAGTGAATCGGAAATCATTCGGGGCAGACATAAAATATATCACTTCAACCCAATTATCACAGCAACTATTTTAAAAAAAATTAGCTAGCTGCCCGTGCGTTGCACGGAACATCAAGATGCATTTGTATGAGTAGTTTATCTTGTGAGAGAAAAGGTTGAACAAGGGAAGGCCTTATTTGCGAACGTGGAGAGACATGTGGGTATATTTTTGCAAACTTGCCATAGTTTCTTTCCTATCCTTTAGATATAAATCCAACGGCCTATATTGCAGCATGGCACGCACACCATCATCACCAACTCTGTTTTCTACTCCCTCCGTCCGAAAATACTTGTCATCAAAATGGATAAAAAGAGATGTATCTAAAACTAAAATACGTCAAGATACATTTCCTTTTATCCATTTTGATGACAAGTATTTCCGGACGGAGGGAGTATTTGTCTTTTTAGAGATTTCAACAAGTGACTATGACTGGACCTTACCAACATACTCAAAAAAGTAGTCCATAATTTTGATGTTACCCTCTTTTCTTGGTGGTGCAGTGCCATCTGGATACCTCATAAATAAATCAAGGACAAATCTGACCCCTTCCTGAAAAGACATACGGAGCAAAATGAGTGAATCTACACTCTAAAATATGTCTACATACACATCCGTATGTGGTAGTCCATTTGAAATCTGAAAAAGACAAATATTTAGGAACGAATGGAGTATATATAAGAGTAGACATGGAGATATATCTCCAGCATGGTCTACAACAAAAATGTGCTGGGCTGGTTTGCGCCGGATGCTCGCAACGCGATGACATGAGTTCGAATTCTGTCTTTTAACTTTATATTTTTATATTATATATGACTCTACTTATTTAATATATAGTTATTTCGCTACTGTACTGACAGTGGAACCCACAGAGTACTTAGAATACAAGATTATGGATGGACTTGTTTCTTTTTAACTTTCTGTACGAAGCTGTAGCCACCCTGCAAGTCACGTGTACACTGTACATGCAATTAACTTTTTATAGAGGGACAATCATACAGGCAATTAACTCAAATGGATTGGATGTCACTCTATTATTTCCAGCATAAAGAGCATTTCCAACGGCAGCCGGCAAATTTCCTCCCGCTTGCTTAAGCGGAGGACGACATCAAACGCCAGCGGCATACATTTTTACAACTCTAACCAACCAGATGAAATTCGTGCAAACACGGACTGATTTCTTATAAGCATGAAGGATTTCGTATAAAAAAGCCGGATCTTCATATAAACATGATAGATTTCATTACATTTAGATGAACTAAGAGGTGCCAATCCGGCTCTCTTGTATAATTAATACTCCCTCCTTCCGGAAATACTTGTCCTAGAAATGGATGTATCTAGACTTATTTTAGATCTAAATGGCTGCCCACGGATTCCTTTGTCTTCCTCATGTCCGTCAGACACTTGCGGGGTCGACGAAGGTCCTCGGAAGGGACGAAGCAGCAAAGAAACCACCTGAATCCGCGGTCGTCGCCTCGGGGGTGGCCTTCATGGGTCCCAAGTGGCGGCGGCCTCCCGTGTTCTACTTCTCCTCGATGATGGCAGCGGACACGGAGAAGCTGGCCACCAACTTGTCGCTCTCCACGCACCCGGCTTCTGTCTCTGCCTGCATGGCGCTGCCGCAGGCACGGGAGGCGCGCCCACAGACACGGGAGGCGCGGCCACTGCAGACACTGGTGGCGCGGTAAGACGCGGCAGTGACGGCGCCCGTACCGGCGTGCTAGCCGCCGTGCCGGCATGGAGCAACTCGCCACTCCTCATCAAGCTGAACTGGAGAGGTAACTTGCTGAACCACGCGCCTGCTTGGGGCGGCAACTGGCTCTGTTGGGCCAAGCGAGGTTGGTGAAGCACGGAGCGGCCTCGCCCGTATCCGGAGGGCTCGGCGGGCCACCCAGCCGGGTAATATTCCGGAGAACTGCTCATCGGAAGCCATCAGAAGAGTGGAGAAAATGGTGAAGGAGGAGATGGGGAGCGGCGGAGGGGTGCGATTCTTGCCCGCTGTCTGTCTGGCCTCGTGTAAATAGAGGGCAGACGGTAGGAGCTTGGCCAGCGTCTGGCCTCGTTTAAACTGAGGGCGGATGGGAGGAGCTCGGCCGGTGTTGCATTTAATTCCGGACCGCTCATGAACGGACGTCTGGCAGAAGTAGGATTCTCAGTTTGCATGCGGGTTTAACGGAGGGGTTTAATGGAGGCGTCGGGCGTGCAGCGGGCGGCGCAGTACTATTCGATTTGACAGCAGTAATGAGCCATCAAATCACAAAGGCCCTCGCCTCTCATGAAACCGACCGAGCTAGACTGCCCCGCCCACTAGCCTTTTAAAAAATATATATATACTCCACTTTTGTACAGTAGTAGTATCGATGGATTGCGCCATGGAGCAAAACATGAAATTAAACAAAGGTGGTACATATAGAGAGCGCTCGTCGCCAAATTATGCATATAATACTATTAAAAAGGCTTGCCACAATAATGGTGTCTAGCACAAGTGCACAACCCACCCCTCAAATAATACTAAGCACCCTGGAATTCTTTGACAAAACTAAGCACCCTGAAATTCTTTGACAACTAAACTGCTGGCTATATGATGTTGGCCATATATATTGTACGTATATAATGTGAAGAAATGAGTGGTAGTACTATACCAACGAAAAGATGAAATGTAAGAAATACTAGTGTGTACGTACTTAAGAGTTAAAGTAACAAGAAGAAACATAACATAGTTCTGCTGGGGGCTCAGCACAACACACCCCTCAAATCAAATTAAGCACACCTGAAATTAAACTTTGCAACTATTCTGGTAGACACTGCATTAGAACCACCATGAGCAACGACACTGCCACCTTACTCGGAGTCCTCGTACACGTCCTCGACTTCGTCATTGTCCCTCTTCCTCTTGGCCGATACTTCTTTGCTTGAACCGCACACTTGGCTGTTGCTCTTCATCCAACCCTTGTAGATATTGAAGCAAAGGTAGCCATCCATTGCAGCGTAGTGGATGTGGTCTATATCTTGTACATTCCGCTACCATGCATGACGATGAAACGTGTATGGAGGTTTCTCCAGTTTACCGTACGAAGGATGAACCATGGCTCCTGCCAGGGTCAGCATTGAAGGCTGACGAGAGGACACCAGCCGATTCTTCTGGAGGTCGAAGGTGTTGCCTACAACGAGGCCTATCCGATGCAGGACTTCTTTGTCGTTACCAAAGTCTATAGTAACGAATTTGACTAGGTTGCTCTTAAGGAAGTCCTTAAAATCCTGGCACTCAACGTCGGCATGGCATATGTGGTAGACCAAGCATAAGTCATGCACGCAAACCTGGATCACGGCGGGCTTCTTCCTCTCTTCGTCCTTTAGATCCTTCTCTCGTCCCAGGACTGTGGTGTACTCAACATCTAGCCCAGCGACCCACTCATCATCTGAGTCTTCGAACATGCGTCTGAAGCGAGAAAGGCATCCTTTCACCGTCGCGGAAGAACGGGTGTAGATGACGTCGAACTCATCGCCGGTGATGGTTCTAACCTTGTACTCACCGCCGATCGGGGATATTTGGGATGCCATGGATTTGGGAGGAGGGTTAGGATTAGTGGAACTTCCGTAATGTGAATGGACGGGACGACTAGGAGCCAACCGCCGTAGTTTTGAAGGACGTGCAGGGACGAGTAGGAGCGAACTGCCAGCGTGCGAACGGCAGGGTAGTGGCTTTCCATTCTCCCATGATACGGGCTTCCGAGAGCCCTTGGATATGAGATCGAACGGTTGCATGGCGTGATTCTAGACCTATGGGTGAATATCCTATCCTGGAGGGTTATTCTGCAAATTTGCATGCGACCGTTTGATCTCAGATCCAAGGGCTGCCAGTAGCCCGTATCGTGGTCGCGCCTACCACGACCGTCGCATCGGTCGTGCGGTCGCGCCCTTGGAGATTTAACACGGTGCGTTAGGCTATCTGATGTTGGCATGTCATACATAGTCATCACTTAGTCACTCATACTACAACAAGGTTTTGGCTATAAGGTTGGCTATAAGTGTATTTTTTTTACTTCTCTCTATCTCTTTCTTCGTACTCCCTCCGTCCCATTATATAAGAACGTTTTTTATACTAGTGTAGTGCCAAAAACGTCCTTATATTATGGGACACAGGGAGTACTAGTATTTATTGCATTGCCAAGGAGTGACCTCTTCCAATGAAATGGTGTTGCTAAGTTTGCTTCATTTAATTAGCTATAGACTCAAAATTGTCTTTTCACCTAGGTACACGCGCTTAGCACCGTTTCTTCCTTGGGTCACCAAACTAGTCTCTCTCTTCTTTATTAACTTGCCACATCAGACTTTATGCCTATGTGGCAAGCTTATGGACCTGTAGGAGCAACTAAGTACAATAGTGCGCTTTACATGGCATTTTTGCATAGGTGGAGGAAAGAGAGGCAAGGAAAAAGTGGAGAAGTAGGCTCTCATGCAAGAGCCAGCCTCTACTACATGGTGGAGCATTGGGAGAGCCACCTGTATGGAGGTGGTCAGGAGTCGGGAGACTCACGCCGGTCGTAGCGCCGCAGTTAAAATGATAATGGCAAGTCAAATCACGGGGCCCCACCTGTCCAGCAGTAACTTGCTGTCAAATCACACAGCCCTACGTTTGCAGCAGCCTACTCCCTCGTCTTCTCGCGTTTCTGTCGAACCGACTAGGCGGAACTGCCCCACCTACCGCACAGGAAAAGCCCGCGCAGTATACTCCGTCCGTCTAGGTGACCAAGGTGGAGAGGAAAATGAAAGAACTTAATGTTTAGTATTTGCTAAGGCTGGTTGTAATGGTACTAGCCTTAGCAATTTTGATGAGGTGTCATAGAATTAAATGAAGAAAGAGAGAGAGTTGAGTACTATGTGTCATACATGGCAATAAATAAAGTACTACATGATACTAATATATGATACATGGCGCAGGAGTACTAAGTATTATTAATACAGTTTTGCTAGAACTCATCTAGATGAGATATAATTTGGTATCATTCATCTTTTATAGCCATTGGATGTGATGCTATATAAGATGCGTGTGTGCTGACGTGGGTTGTATTTGTTCTTGTGCAACGAACTGACCACTGCATGTCATGTTTGATAGTCTCAAGTCATTAAAAGCATACAAGCCCCACATCTCTTCTTGGTTGATTCCTCTATTTATGTCAAAAAATAAGAAACAACGTGAGAGTTAATGCACCACGCCTATGTGTTTACTATTTGGTTTTCGTAAGATGACTTAATACTCACCTAGACGGAGGGAGTATTCGATTTGACAGTGGGTGGCGCAGTTCCCGATACGGCTTTAATACAGACGAGGGAGGGAGTAGCGGTTCCCGATATGTTGAACGGCCAATGCACACTAGTAGAAAAAGGGGCTTTTGGCCCGGTTGGTAAGGCCCTTTAGTCCCGGTTTTTGAACAGGGACTAAAGGGTCGCTACTAATGCCTCTCCCCTTTAGTCCCGGTTCTTACACGAACCGGGACTAAAGGCCGCGGCCACGTGGAGCTCCACCTTAAAGGGAATTTTATGATTTTTTTTGATTTTTTTTTTATTTTCAAATTTCTGAATTATTTTAACCTCTAATCTCTAATCATCACCCCTCATCACTGCTCAACTTATCCTCTAATCTCTAATCACCCCTCATCATTCCAAATCATCTAACTTCCCGAACGGCTACCCATCCTCCCACTTCCCTAGCCTGAGCACGCTTAACTTCCGGGTTCTATCCTCCCTCGTTTCCAAGTCTGCACTTGTTGTTTTCCTGACAATAGTAAGATGTCAATCCTATTAACCCTCAGGAATTTTGCTTGAGCATGAAGTGACACATTTCACTGTTTGAGTTTGAAACTATTGTTTTAAAAAACAATAATTATTTAGTAACACTAATATTTCTTGAATAATTAGTTTGACCATTGTTTGACCACAGTTTGACCACAGTTTGACTAGATTTGACCAAAATTCAAAATAACTGAAATAATTATTTAGTAACACTAATATTCTAGAATAATTAGTTTGACCATTGTTTGACCATAGTTTGACCAGATTTGCCCAAAATTCAAAATAACTGAAATAATTATTTAGTAACACTAATATTCTAGAATAATTAGTTCGACCATTGTTTGAACACAGTTTGACCACATTTTTTCAAAAAAAATTTGAAACTATATTTTTTCTGTTACTAGTGGCGCACCTAGCAAATGGTGCGCCACTAGTAAGTTTGAAATTTTTTCGATTTTTTCCACTCTAGATCTTAAAAGCCCCGTAACTTTTTTCTGTTAGGTTTTTGAGGATTTTGAAAATGTTTAACGGGGTTCCCATTTTGAAAATTCGGATGTAACTTTTCGAGTAGATGATTTTTCATATAATTTTTTTTCATCCGAGTTCGTATGCAAAAGTTATGCCCATTTTACAAATTCCAGAGAGATTTTGCAAATAAAGTCAAAATTCATATTTGTAATTTTTCCCAACAACTAGACCACATATCACATGGGAATTTTATTTTTTTTATTTTTTTTGACATTTCGATCATTTTCTTTTGTTTTTTCTAAAACGGAAAAGGCGGTCCACTAGGGGGTAGAGTTTGAAAATGGGACCTTTAGTACCGGTTCGTGCCATGAACCGGTACTAATGCCTTAAAGCCCATTAGTACCGGTTGGTGGCACCAACCGGGACTAAAGGTCTAACCTTTAGTCCCGGTTGGTGCCACCAACCGGGACTAATGGGCATCGCACCCTTTAGTCCCGATTCGTGGCACCAACCGGGACTAAAGGGCCCAGGTGAACCGGGACTAATGCCTTAGCCGCACGAACCGGAACGAATGCTCACATTAGTCCCGGTTCGTGACTGAACCGGGACTAATGTGAATACTGCCGTGTGACCAAAGCCCTGTTTTCTACTAGTGGCATCCTCCTTCAATTAATGCATGAGGGAAGTAATGGGAGGAGGTCCGGGAAAAGAGGCTGCACGATGTGATGCAACGCAGTTTGCCCACATTGCCCTCATATAAAGGCGCCCCTCCATTCCAATGCATCTACCACATCGTATGCACCTAAGCATTTGCCCAAGCACCTACACTAAGCGCAAAAGAGCTCACTCCAGACCCATGGCGGTGATGCGCGTGAGCGGCCAGCGGCTGCGCCAGATGGTCCACGACGCCGGCCTGCGGTATGGCGCCGAGGACGTCTCCAGACGGTGTTGGAGACCGGCTGGTGGATGGCCGCCGTCGACGCCAACTACGACTCTCAGTTGGACCAGATGATCGTTGCCACCAACAACAAGTTCACCGTCCTCAAAAAGCTCGCGGACGACATCGCCGTACTCCTCCAGCCCGTGCGCCCGGGCTCCTCATTGCCTGCCACCCTAATCGGCCTCCATGGCCGGAACCTCTTTCAAGCACTGGTGGCCATGCGACTGCCCGCCGACGCCATGAAGAATGTCCACCTGGAGGTCGCGCTCGCCGCGAGGCGCCTCCCCCTGCTAGAATTCGTCGACCTACACATCCACGTGTACGAGCAAATCGTGTACATAGGTATCTACAAGGCCAGTGAGGACGCTACGACGTTGGCCTTCCTCAACCGGCTGGAAGCCTTGGATGCCTTTGCTGAGAAGCACCTCGACCTCGCCACAAAAGCCGCCGCTCCTTAGCCGCTGGTCGGTGGCCCGACGCACTATGTTGAGGAGGAGGAGGTCGTACGTTCGTGGATCCATCTTTCTTCTTGCCTTCTGTAACCACCACTGCGATCGCATCATCGTGGCCTTAATTCTTATTGTGATGTTGCATTCTCGTTCCAGTCAATACCGACATGTGCGATCCCTTTGCTTAATTATATGCATCACTGTAACTAGTACTCCATCCGTCAATTTATAAGTTGTGCTTACCTTTTCCATCAACTTCGTGCAATGCGCGGGCATCTTGCTAGAAACACTAGAATATGTCTGTATAATCCGTATGTGATAGTCCATTTGAAATCTCAAAAAAGACAAATATTTAGGTATGGAGGGAGTAATATATTAGGAGTATATCAAAACAATAGTGATTTCTTTCAAGTTTGTGAACAAATACTACTATTCTACTACTTTGGATCCATCGCAACGCACGGGCACATTGCTGGTAAAAGGAAAAGGCCTGCCGCGTTCACGTCGCACCCCCACACGCCCGGGAATCGGGAGTACAACACGGCCCGTCCGGCACGACACATAGCTTAGGGAAGGCATGTTGCCTAGCATTTTCACTTTCATGTGGGACCGCCGTTGAGCAAACCGACACCCCGCCCGCCGCCGGGTTGGAAAACAGAAACGAGGGGAAGATCTAGCTGTAGCACGGAAGCCAAGAAATTTGGTGTCAGATGGGACTCGTTGATAGAGTAGGAGCATTCCGTACTAGTACTACTCCTACTAGTACCAAGTTTGTACTCCTAGTACTATATTACTAGTACTACCACTATACAACTAGTAGGTACGTGCATGGCACAACATTGTAGGAACAAAAAACGGGAAGATCTTGTTTTGGGTGATTTATCTTTTTTTCAATCAACGTAGTATGAATAATATGATGTGGGGGGCACCCATGAAGCTTATGTGGCTTGGTTGCATGGCTACGGAAGGTTAGAGAAAAATAAATAGATAATGTGTTTAGAGTGCACCCCACTAAATAGATATACTTTGGATCCATTGCAACGGACCGGCACATCTATATATATACCCCCTATATAGTGTGTGAATTTTTTTGAAAGTTGGTCGTTGGATGAAGCCAATCCGATCGTACAAAGATGGCAAATCCGAGCACTACTGGCCGTTGGATATCATCCACCAGATTCTGCCACATGTATAATCTAGAAGACTCCATGGTTGAACTTAATTCATGACTAACTTTGCCACAACTAAGCTTAGGAAAAGTTATTAGTTCTTCAAAATGAGAGCCACAAGTTGGCAAGCCTAAGGGAATCTTGCCACATTTTTTGTGTGTATCTCATGTGGGGCCTTAGTGTGGCTTGCCTAAGGTGTGGCTTGAACCACACACTCACCTAAGTTAATCAAACTTGCCTAACCTTACATTCCACCAGATTTTGCCACATGTTAAAATCCAGAAAGCTCCACATGTAGAAGCATAATGCAAAAACCACCAGAATTTCATGCGTGCAATGCACGTGTACCTTACTAGTTCTAGTTGGTAGTAGTAAGAAACAAATTCTAGTTTTTGCACGTGCTCGTACTGCGGGAGCACCACAAGGCCTACCGCAGGAGTTACATTTCCCTCTCGGGGCCCACGGGACCGAACTTCAGTGGCTTAGTGCCTGGCCTATGAATCAATGACATGCGGACCTTAAATGCGGCTGGCCCACATGTCATTCTCATGGTGGTGGCGTGGTTCGCGACTCACTCGTTCGAGATGAACCGGCCGGTGGTGGCGTGGCCGTGGCGAGGGTGCCACAGCTGGGCATCGGGGCGTTACGAGGCATAGATGGCCACACCGGCGGGTACTACCTGTAGTACATAAGTACTCCAGCTGAGGATTGATGCCCGGGACGAAATGTGTCACAACCGCTGGATGAAAATTCGATGGTGCGGGAGTACGGATCGGAGCACAGCAGCGGAGCAGGCAAACCGCGTCCAATTGGGTGTGTCTGTGGTAGAAAGTTGATGGTCACCGCAGTTCAGCTGGCCCGCATGTCATGCACACAAAGGCAGAGGAGCGGTGGGGCTGAGAGGGATGAGGGGCACGTCGGGGGGATGAGGATCCCCTGACGCGAACAATCCTACCATTTTGTCACTAACATGTGGGAACCATAAGCGTGGGTCCCACCTGTCAGCGAAGGAAAGGCAGGGCAAGGCAGTGATAGCCACGTCAGAGGATCCATGTCCACGTCGGGGGACGTCGTGCCGTGGGTTGGAGCGGCATCGTGGGAATCGCGTGTGGGTGTGGCAGTGGTAGAAACAAGAAACGTGATGGTCGCCGTGGATCAACTTCCATGGACAAGCTGTCATGTCTGCTGACACATGTATATCAAAACTAGAGTGTTTATATTTCAAGCACGTGAACAAGTATTATTCTACTACTTTGGATCCATTGCAACGCACAGGCCAGCACATTGGTAGTAGTAGTGTCCATCTCTATCTCTAGAGGCCTTCCCTCATTCATCCTTTTCTCTCACAAGATAAACTACTCATACAAATGCATCTTGATGTTCCGTGGAATGCACGAGGATGTTTCCTTGGGGGTCTCTCCAGCGCGGCGTGGCCGTAGTTGCAAGTTGACACTCCTTGAGATGCCGACGTTGACGGGCACTCGGATTTCCTCCGATGAGCAGGTAAGATGAGTTTGATCACATAGTAAATGCATTCTAAAGACTACTTCCATGTCCATTTCCTAATTCTCCCCCTGCCCACTGTTTCACATGTTAGGCTCGGTGCGAGTGGAGATTGGCTTGCATATGTACGGGAGGGTACCAACATCAATTTGCACAACATTTACAACGGTGACACCGTTCCCGTAGAACCTTTCTCCAACATTGGGATCAGCCATGCAACGGGCCACCGCATGAATTGGTATGATGGAACCACGGTGAGATTGAGTAAGATAGCACGAACCTTGCACATGGCGGTCAAAGGCGGACCATGCTGTCTGCGGCTGATTTGTTGCCGTACGAGTAGGAAGACGTTGTGCTCCTTTCTAACCACATCTTCGCGGTGACAAACCAGGGGACTTATTTTGTATGGGACACATCCTACGATATACTCCCTCTCTCCCAGCTTATTTGTTTTGAATCTTTTCGTTTTATAAGTTTCAAATTCAAATTTAGAGCTCCCCATCACATGTTGAGATTACAATGTCCATTAAATCGTTGCGTGCATGTATAGTAAAGAAACAAATCTCGAGTTTGGCACGAGTTCGTGCTGCGGGAGCACCACATGCCCTGGCGCAGGAGTTACATTTCCCTCTCAGGGCCATCGGGACTGAGCTTCAGCGCCTTACTACACCTACCTTTGAGTCAATAACATGTGGACCCGATAGGTGACTGGTCCACATGTAATGCTCCCGTAGGCAGAGGGGCAGTGGGGCCAAGAGGGGTGACGCAGGTCGGGGGACGTGTGGTTTCATGGGTTCGAGCGGCGTCCTGGGAATTGCGGGTGGCTGTGGTAGAAACTTGATGCTCGCCGCATTTTAGGTTGCCCACATGTCATGCACACAAAGGCCCACGTCGAGAGGGGCGGTGAGGCCGAGAGGGGTGAGGCGCACGTCGGGGGGCGTTGTGCCGTGGGTTGGAGAGGCGTCGTGGGAATCGCGAGATGAAACGTGATGGTCGCCGTAGTTGAACTTCCATGGACAAGCTGTCATGTCTACGGACACATGCACGGCATACCGATCACTGGAAGGAGTAGCAGAGAAAGCTATAAATGCGGATAGATAGTTCTTTATAGTCAAGCGGACCCACGCTACGACTCTGTTCCAAAGACATCCACACCATCGAAATAGTCCATCTATATCAATATACACCGAGAGGGAATAATTTTTTTACAAGAGAGGAAATAGTTCATCCATCCATAATGCCCTCCTGCTGGGGCAGCCTTTTCTCCTTCTTCTTCTGCTTCTTCTTCTTCTTCTTCTTGTTCTCATTCTCTCTGGGAGACGGCTTCGCAACAAGCTCTTTGGACCTTGCAGCTATCTCGAAACTCACACGGGCATCGAGGGCAGCATATTTTATCCGCTCGTACGTCAAGGGATAATTCTCCCATCCAGACGACCTTAATGCCACCGTCTCGTCACCCTTCTGAAGATTTGTACCGAGCACAAAATTTGCTACGTCGAATAGGGATGGTGTCTGTTTATCACAATCTTCTATAGGAATTTTGATTCTGGTTTGTAGGTCAGTGATGCTTTTCAAATCAAGGTTGTACGGCTCCAGCTTCTGTTTGTCCCCTTCGATGGCTGCCCCACAGAAGTATACGTCCTCCCGAGACAAGAAATCGTGAAGCTCACCTAGTATGGAGGGCGAGTGTATGATGTGGTACACCAAAACACCATCTTCGAGGCACAACTGAAGGACGGCGGCGCGCTGGATCTTCCCAGGGGCACGCTCCGTGTACTCTGTGTCGAGACCGATGACCCTCGTCTCTACCTTTTCGAGGGAGTTGGATACATTGTTGATCCACTGCCGAACAACCCTTGGGTGGACGGTGACGGTGGAAACTATGCGCATCGAGCCTTCGACGAGGACATGTTGGACGCTAAAAACCTGCATCTCGATCTCTTTCGCCATTTGGAACCGCTGGAATGGAGGGCTATGGTTTGGAGAATTAGGATTAGATGGCTAGTCTAACTGAAGTAGTAGATGATTATTTAAAGAGGTTTAAACAATGTGAACGCAGTGGGGTTTGGATGCAAATGAAGACGAAGGGGAGGTGAAGAAGCCGAGGAGAATCGGTTCCCGATGGAGAAGTAAATGGGAGAAGTGGCGTGCAGGCAGTTGATTAGACGGCTAGGTAGACTAAACGAAAAGGCTATGCGGGTAGACTGACGAGTCGTACCTGTTCGTGTACATGCCCATCCTTCCTGATAGGTGGGACCTATGCAAACAGATAAAAAAATGTGTCGTAGTTTTTTTTTTTGAGCGTGTGAGTGGGAGACACAACATTCTCTGGTTAAGGAATACTCCCTCCGTTTAGGTGAGTATAAGTCACCTTATGAAAATCAGGTTTTCCCAAAACCTTTAGGCGTGGAGCATTAACTTCCTGCTCGATCCCCTCCCAGCCTCGTTAGCCAGCATTCTCTTCCTCTGCTGCCGCGTTCTACCTTTCCATTTTTCCCCTTCTCAAGTGTGGAACGATCTTCATGCCGTCCTTGATGCACCAGAACGACCACTGCATGCACGAGAATTTGGTTATGCTCGCAATATGGATGGTACCTGAAAGATGAAGTGAACAGGCATGCTAGCACGGGAGACCTATTTCCGCTATACAATACTGGAGTTCTCATGTTCCTACTAGTAGTAGTAGTAGTAGTAGTAGTAGTACAACTGTGGTACACTTGATGGTCAGAATACTATTCATCCGGTCCTCACAGTGAAGTGACAATACCCTGCGCCTGACACTAGTCCAGGCGGCATGTTCGGATTACCAAAGTCAGCCTCACCCTATGCACTGTGCAGTCTGTCACCGCCGCTGTACAGCACATTGGCGCCTCGCCTCGTCTCCCTCTCCACTCCCATAGCACCACTCCATCTCCATCTCCTTCTCCGTCTCCATCTCCGTCTCCATCTCACTGTGCCCCCGTGTACCATCGCCTCACTCGCCTCCCCCAGTACCACTATTCCCTCGCTAGCCGCTCCAGCACCGACATCCTTCTCCCCCGTAAATCAAGCCCCCTTCCAAACTCCACCATGGCCGAACGCGAACCGCGCAGCATCCATATGAGCCGCGATTTGAGCAATCTCCCTAGTGACATCCTCGACCTCTGTTGTTCGTGTATGGATATGTTGAGCGCCCTGTGGCTGGCTGCATGCTCGAGGGACATGCACACGGCCATCGTCGAAGCGAGGCCTAAGCTTTTCAAGACACCTTGCTTGCTGCTATCTGGTCTTGCGAGATTGGCTCACCATGATACGGAGGCATGCATGATGCCGCTGGACTTCAATCCGATCTCCATTAACCGAAACTTCTTTGCAGGTATGTAGTGGGTCGCCGTACATCATTTCCCTCGACATCGATCTGATCACCATCGCCCGAAACTTCTTGGCAGTTATGTACTGGGTCGGCATGAACTCCCACTGGATGGCTGCCTTCAGAGAAGACGGTAAAAAGTTGGTGCCCACGAACTTCCAGACCTCCCATGAGATTATCCTTCCTCCCTTGGATTATATAGAGTATTACCATCGCGGTCCAAGTCATCTAGATTACTACCTCGGTTGGACAGGACCTTGTTTTGCAGAAGATTGTAATCTGCCAAGTCCCCACACGACATGCGAATTACGCAGACTTCAAGCTAATTGCCTTGTTCGACCGCGGACTCGCCTATCTTTACGCCGGTGCCTTCTTTAGCTGGAGACAACTCGGCTCGCAGTGGATCATCGTCAAAGCTGATACACACTTCTGTGATGCTATTGAACACAATGGCATCATCTAGGTGATCGACAAAGCAGATGGCACCACGTATTGCTGGGACTGCGCGTGTAAGTTGTTTCCGTCTCATGTTAATGATGACGCCATGACACTGTTTGAACTTTTTGTGATGATTGGCATATCCCTGTTTGAGCAGAATTTGAGTAGAACTATGGCAGTGTATTAGAGACGCCGTAAATCAGCTATATTTGGAATGAGTTAATTCATGCGATTGTGACCATGTCATTACAACGAATTTGTACCCTGAATAATCAAACGGTTAGGAATATATGGATATTATCCTTATTTTACAGTAATCTATATACTACTACTAAATATGAGTGTGTATCAATGGCCATGTTAGTTTCCTCATTTTTATGATGTAGAAACATGCACCACACTGTTGGTTTCATCTAACCATACATTAGGGAAGTAAATGTGCATATGGAGAACTCTATATTTGGAAGTAGTGAAATCCTGCAATGCTTACCACGTGTACATACCTATATTCGCCCTTCCGCAATCAATGGCTAGAAAAATATCCTCACAAAATTTTTGCCCACAGAACACGAGCATATAACAATGCATGGTCTGTTAGTTACCTTGAAGAATTTGTTTGTGAGGACAGAACATGATTACTCCCTCCGTTCCCAAATATTTGTTTTTCTAGAGATTTAACAAGTGACTACATACAGAGCAAAATGAGTGAATCTACACTCTAAAATATGTCTACATACATCGATATGTTGTGTCTATTTGAAATGCCTAGAAAGACAAATATTTGGGAACGGAGGGTGTAAATAACATGCATGACATGGTAGTTTCCTGTGAAGAATCGATTGCGAGATAACATGAGTATAACCATGCATGGCACTTCTATATTTTCGAACCCAATATACATTTCCCTGTATTTTCCTCCCAGTTCCAACAAGGACATATCAATGTTGTTTCTTGCATTATCCTACTCATACTCTGAACAATGTTGATCTTACATTAACAATGCCTGTCCTTTTTGATATGATGCAGTGTCCCTACAGTTACTGCCCTTTGTAATCACACCACCTTTGCCAAAAACAGGGAAGCACAACTGGTTCCTCGCTCGATCAGACGACGGCAAAAGACTGATGATCATTCGGACACATGAGGCGGAAAAGTTATATTGCAAAATCCCCACTGTATACCAGCACCGTGTAATACGTGAGTATCCGCACAGTGGCTGTTACGTCTATGAGCAGGATACCTGCTTGTTGGGGCCTTTAGGATTTTTTAGTTGGAGGTGGGTAAATAGCCTTGGTTCACACTCTCTGTTTCTCGGACTCAATTATCTGATTAACCAGGAGATCACCGTTGGCAAGGACCTTGATGGCAGAGAGGCTCTGTTTGCTATGGAAAATTGTGTCTACACGGCGAGCCCTAGGAGTGTCGGGAGCAAACTCCCCTGATTGTCAATGATACAGCCTGCAGCCAAAAGAAGGTGAGAATGACAAAGGCATCCGGATTAACTTTGATCCTTGGATGTCTCAATTACGACAGGCAGTGATGTGGTTCAAGCCTTCAGGTTGATAGGTAATTGGGTTGTTGCATCGAAAGGGTGGAGTACTGGTGTCTCCGGATCACTGGTCGCTGAAGCGGGGCTGCAAATTATGATGGTGTTGGATCATCTTGGCGAATGACTTTGTTGTCTTTGCTAATGGTTCTGGATGGGTAGTTATTTCTTTTGTTATGCATATTCCTTGTCATTTGGTCATCCTCGTCTATGTCACTCTTACTATGTAATAGTTTCTTCTGTTTAGAATGTCATTCTCGTCTGGATCACGAGAGTCTGAGCGTTGCAGATGGGTGCGTTTTGGTGGTGTAGCAAGACTTCTTATGAACTATCATGTCTTGCTGTTTATGTCAGTAGTAGTCACTAGTCAGTGTTTGAATGTTGTATATATCGTTGTTTCGAACTGTTTATTGTCTCAAACTACTGGTGGGCTAAATGAGGGCATCACCATTCTCTAGTGTTCAGAGTATATCTCCTTTTTTCAAGTTATATAAGTTGAGCTCAGTGTCTTTTCGATGATGTACACTTGTTTGGGCCAGTGAGGTTTCGTTGAATATGGGCCGAGTAGTAACGCAACGCCAAACAGGTCAATTATGACTCTCAGGCCTGGCTCTCAAAAGATCCTGAAAAAAAGAGGCCGGGCTCTCCAAAAAAGAAAGAATAAGGACTCTTAGGCCGACATGTGGGCGCCACCAGTGTTTTCGTGTGGTTGCGCGCCGAGATCATATTGGCGCGTGCTCGAAATTCATGCTACCTTTTCATCCCCAGTCTCCCGCCCCTCCCCCACCTCTTGAATCTCGATTCCTACTCCAGTTCCCCTAAATCCCCCTCCTGTACTCCCTGTACTCAAGCGCACTATCATGTCGCCGGTCAACGCGGATCTCCGAGCCGGAGATCCTGAGGTCCGTCCTACCTTCGGTCGCTGCGTGCTGTCGCTCAACAGTGGCATGGCGGCGCTTGACGACCAGTTTGCCGGCAAAGTGCTGATGGTAACCATCAACGGCGACCGGCCTCCCGTCTCGCCGGACGACCTTGTCAAAGCTCTTGGCATTGCGCACGACATCCAAATAAGTGACTTGCTCGTCGAAGTCTGTCTGCCACCGGCTGATTTCTTCGTCAGGTTCCGGACAACTTTCGACTGCAGTTGTGTGTTCGAATCTTCCCGGCGTTTGTTCTGCGATGGCGCGCTGGTGACCTTTGATCGGTGGCACCCAGGATGGGGCTCGGTGCCCTCTGAGCTTGAGTTTTTAACAAAGATTACCTTCCACGGCATGCCTCGACGTGCTTGGAACAGCGAGTCCATGAACGAGCTTATCAACGACCTTGGAGGTGAGCTCGTAAGTATGTTTGTTCCTCCAGATAGCTGGGCTCTGACGGTTATGGCATGGATGAAGAAGCCGTCCACCATACCGAAGGTGATTGGTGTTGAGATACCGGTGCAGGAACCGGGGTTGTACTATTCGTCGCCACCAAGGCCGCCACGGACCACGTTAGGGATGTACCTGTATCGAGTGTTCGTGCATGTCGAAGAAGTGGTCAATCCATCAATCGAAGTCCCTGCCGCCGCCGCTGGTGCCAGGGTTCGTCGACGACGTCCATTACAGGAGTCAACGTCAGACTTTCCCCGTGTTGCTCGGAACGATGGATGGCACAGGGCCTACTCCATTGCGCGGCGGAGGCCACTGCTTCTTTGGGAGAAAAGCCAGGGTTGGCTGCCTGGATGTGCTCTAATTTGAGGTAACAACTGAATCTTGTTAGATACTAGTTAAATCCGAGCTGTGGGTGTGAAGCACTGATATGCCAGTACATTCGATTGTGACCTGTTCTAATTTTGTACCTGAACTTTTTTTAGAAAGGGTTGTACGTCAACTTAATGTGCTAGCAGAACTTATTGTGTTTTCTGTCTGTTTTCTTTACACAACATTCAAGATATTTCCCCGTCATTGATAAAGACGATGAACCGTTATGTACAACTTCGTTGGTTTCAACATAGCCCTTCCCGTAGCGATTCACTGCTTCCATCCTGATTGTGCCGCCTGCGTGAAATTTCTGTATGCAAGTTCAGTGTGCTATGATGTTCTATATGATTGTGTCAACTATATAAGTTTTTACTGAGCATCAGCAATGCATATGGCTGAAAAATGTATTTACGAGCATCGACCGATGGGTCTGTTTCTCTATCTCTCTCTCTCACACACACACACACACACGCGCACACGCACAAGTGGGACCCGTTGAATTATTTATTTGCTCGTGACAGCTTTTAATTAGGTTCCACTATAATCTAACTTTTTTCTTAAGTTATTAATTGAGCTCAGTGACTTCAAAAAGTTGTACAGAAGCCTTGTTTGGGCCTTTCCGGCGTCGTTGAATGTCGGCTGAGTAACCATGTTAGGTTGTACTATACTACACATGCCTTTTTTTCAACATCAGCAATGCAACTGGGCCGACAGTTGTACACAATATCCGGGTCAACTTGTTATTCTCCGCCCCGCTAGGCTGCAAACTTTCCTAGGAGGTATGCATTAGGCTTAACAAGAAAATGTACTTTAAGAAATAATAAATGGTGTGTAATTATAATAACTGGATAGTTACTATGCACCAAACACGTAATTAGTTTGAAAAATATATTGTTTTGGGAATTTGAAAATTTTAATTTCATTACTTGTTGCGCGCGCAATATTTCGTTGGATTTTAACGTAATACAACTTTATTTTGAAATTATATTTAACCTGACTAGAAATTTCGGATAAAAATATTTCGGATCCCATCAAAATGTGGGAATTTTTTTAATTCTGTTTTGAGCGGTTGTTTGAAATTATTAATCGTTGTCCTAGCTAGAAGTTGGGCTATACTTTTAAGAAACTGTAAATGGGTTGTAGTAAATTCCATTAGAATTAAAAAATGGGATGTACATTCTTACAAATCGCAAATGGGCTATATGTTCTCTGCCAAATCCGAGCTGTGGGCCTACTAAGTTGATGGGTACCAAGGGCTTTGTCAACTTAGTCAATATAAACGATTCTAGCTGCAGTGATCATACGATGTCCATCCAACGGCCGTAGTGCTTCTTCAACCTCTGGTCTTCTTGCTCCAGCCGCCCAAAGCAGCGCCGGTCGTGTCGCGTGCTCCTGCCTCCCGTGGCCGGCTGTGATGCCACGGAGGCCTCACCGCCCCGTACTACTCTCACCGCTGGCCAGGCCATCCCTCTACTCACCCACAACCCTGTTATTCTGCAGCGACGGCAGCCTCACACCGCAGCCGAACCAGTGAACCCTCGTACTCCTCTCCGCGCGGGCTTCCACTGCTGTGTCTTCCCCGGCTCCGCGTCGTCCCCTTCCTAGGCCTCGCCGTCGTCCAGACCACCGCCCTGGTGCTCTCGGCGCGGCGTGGTCAACGTGGTCAACGACCAACTTCCATCGGAAGAGTACTATACGTGGAGAGGCTGACAGCTGGGTCCAGGCGGCCGCAAGGAAGTGCCTCCTTATTATGCGCAAAATAATTATTCCTCCACCTTACAGCAGGGACCCACCGGACGGGCCACCTTATTTCACGAAAAAACGTTTCCCCCCTGACTGCCGGAACCCACCGGACGGGCCAGCGTATTTCGCAAAAAAAATGTTCCCCCCGCTGTCAGCTCGGACCCACCGAAAGTCCCTCCTTATTACGCACAAAAAAATGAATACTCCCCCTGCTAGCTGGGACCCACCATGGTGGGAGGCTGACTTGTGGGCCTACTAAGTTGACTGGGACGGGGGCCTTTGTCAACTTTAGTCAATATGAACGATTCTAGCTCCAGTGACCGTACGGTGTCCATCCAACGACCGTAGTGCTTCTTCAACCTCTGGTCTTCTTGCTCCAGCCGCCCAAAGCAGCGCTGGTCGTGCCGCATGCTCCTGCCTCCCGTGGCCGGCTGTGCTGCCGCGGAGGCCTCACCGCCCCCTACTATTCCCACCGCTGGCCAGGCCCTGCGGCGATGGGAGCCTCACACCCCAGCCGAACCAGTGAACCCTCGTACTCCTTTCCGCACGGGCTTCCACTGCCGCGTCTTCCCGGGCTCCTCGTCGTCCCCTTCCTAGGCCTCGCCGTCGTCCACCACCCTGGTGCTCTCGGCGCGGCGTGGTCAACGTGGTCAAGGAACGACTTCCATCAGACGTGGATTGTACGTGGAGAGGCTGACGGCTGGGTCCACGGCCGCAGCAAGGAAGTGCCTCCTTATTACGCGAAAAATAATAATTCCTCCACCTGACAGCGGGGACCCACCGGACGGGCCATCGTATTTCGCGAAAAAAATGTTTCCCCCTGACTGCGGGGACCCACCAGCTACATCTTTGCACGCAAGGAAGTGCGTGCGGGCAAAAAAAACGATTCGCCCCCTGACTGCTGGGACCCACCAGCTACATCTTCGCAGGCAAGGAAGTGCCTGACAGTCGGGACCCACCTGGTCGAAGCGTACGTAGCATTGTCATTCTGGTCGCGAACGTGTACGTACATACTGGTCCATGTAGAGGCGCGTACATGTCGTAGTAGAGGCGTGCACGTAGCATGTACACGTACGTACAGCGGTCAATGTGCAAGAAAGAAAATACGGCCACGTACGTACATATGGGTAGGGTCTCGAACGCCTACTCGCGCATACGTACGGCCAGGGCTCGTGTACATGGCTGGGTCGAAACGGAGAAACACTGTCGTCGTCGTGTTCATGGGGAGCCAACCGGCTAGGTCGGAACGGAATGCATCGTCGTGTTCATCGGGAGGTCTTGGACGGAACAGCCGATGGAAACGAGGCATGGCGTACCGCAGAACGGAGGAAACGGCCTTGTGTTCGACCGGTCACATTTGAAACGGGATCCTGTTCATCGGGAGGGGTCTGGCGTACCGCAAAACGGAGGAAACGGACCTCCTACGGTCGAAACGGGGGTCCTGTTGATCGGGAGGGGTGTGGCCTACCGCAAAACGGAGGAAACGGACTTGTGTTGGAGCGCTACGGTCGAAATGGGGGTCCTGTTCATCGGGAGGGGTGTGGCGTACCGCAAAACGGGACTCCACGGGACACTGTTCATCTCCACCGTCGACCCCCTCCAGCCTCCACAGGCTACTGTTCATCCACCGTCGACCTCCTCCAGCCTCCACCTGCGACTGTTCATCCACGGGCTCCTGTTCATCTAGCCTCCACCACGCACTACTCCACCGGCTACTATTCAACCAGCCCTCTCCACGGGCTCCTGTTCAACCACCCCTCCACGGGCTACTGTTCATCCAGCCCTCCACCGTCTACTGTTCATTCTGCCCTCCACGGGGTGGTCCTGTTCATCCTGCCCTCCACGGGGTCCTGTTCATCCAGCCCCAACCGGCTCGATCGATCGGGGTCCTGTTCATCCAGAGGCAACACCACGGGGTCCTGTTCATCCACCCCCACCGGGAACTGTTCATCCGAACCCCCCTAGCAACACTCACTGTTCATCCAGAGGCAACATCGATCGGCTTCAGTTAGCAGCAGTAGCGAAGGAATCGCTCGATCGGGTTCAGTTAACAGCCATCGATCGATCGCTCGGGTTCAGTAACGCGTAGCGTGCAGTGCAATCGCTCGGGTTCAGTTAGAGCCCAACGCCTCGCTCGGGTTCAGTTAGAGCCAACACCTCGCACACACGCGCGTACGTGTACGAGAGAAACGCGCATCGCTCGGCCCACGACCTCCCACCGTAGCCAGGAACTCCCCGAAATTTTCCTCGCCCTCGCTTCTACCACGGTTTTTTCTGTCATGGACGGCCCAAAGAATTTCATGCAGCTGCGTCTCCGGCCCGCCCAGGACGAAAAGCCCATTTTCTGTCATGATTTTTTGTCATAGAAGTAGGAGCCCACCACATCTATGATGATACTGGGTTTTGTCACAATTATTGTCATAGAAGTGTCATATGTATGACAGAAAAAAAATTCATTCGGCCAAAAATGTCACGGATGTGTCTTTTTTTTGTAGTGTTTGCTGCTGATCACTTGCTGCAGATAATTAATCTCCAGGTGTGGTTGGATTGACAACTCAGCGGCTAATACCTTCAAATATTCTTTGGATCCCCTTGTGTTGAATCTATAAATTTGGGTTGAATACTCTACCCTCAAAAACTATTGCGATCCCCTATACTTGTGGGTTATCAAGACCTTTTTCTGGCGCTGTTGCCGGGGAGCATAGCTATATTTGTTGAGTCACTTGGGATTATTATCAATGTATCACTATGAAGAATCTGAAGGATCCTAAGACTAAGATATTTCCCTCATGGACGAGAGGAGGTAAGGAACTGACATCCAGTTCTGCTTTAGATTCACCTTCTATTTTGAGTAAACTTGCAACACCACCACATGCTATCAATTCTGATATGTCACAAGTTATTGATGATGCTACTTCTACTATGAATGATGCTTATGATGATGCTAGTACCTTTCTTGATAGTGATGATGTGCCACTTGGTGATTTTCTTGATGAACAAATTGCTAGAGTAATACAACATGATGTTGTTGAATCTGATGATGAGCTTGAAACTGAATCTCCTGAAACACATGCTAGAACTAGCCTTCCTAGATATGAATTGCCTTAGGTAATGGAAGGTTATGTTATGAATGAGGAGACAACTAGAGATATTCTTGCTTGTAAGGATAGAGATGATCTAGAGAAATTATTATGCAAGTATAAAGAAAAATCTCTGAATGCTAGAATGAAATGTGATCCTAAGTTTGCTACTTCACCTATCTTTATTGATGATAAGGATTATGAATTATCTGTCGACCCAAAGTAAATTACTTTGGTTGAATCTGATCCTTTCCATGGTTATGAAACTGAAACTGTTGTGGCACATCTCACTAAGTTGAATCATATAGCCACCCTTTTTACTCATAGGAGAAGACTCAAATTATTTCCTTTCTCATTAAAGGGTGATGCTAAAGCTTGGTATAATACTCTTACTCCTAGTTGTGTGCGTAGTCCCCAGGATATGATTTATTACTTCTCTAAAAAATATTTTCCTGCTCATAAGAAACGAGCTGCCTTACATGAAATATTTAACTTTGTTCAAACTAAAGAAGAGAGTCTCCCACAAGCTTGGGGAGGCTTTGCCAGTTACTTAATGCTTTGCCCGATCATCCTCTTAAGAAAAATGAAATACTTGATATCTTCTATAATGGACTAACCGATGCTTCTAGGGACTTCCTAGATAGTTGTGCTGGTTGTGTTTTCAGGGAACGACCTATTGCTCAAGCTGAAGAATTATTGAATAACATATTGAAAAATTATGATGATTGGACTCTTCCTAAACCACCGGCTAAACCCACTCCGAAGAAGAGGGGTATATTATATCTCAGTCCTGAAGATATGCAAGAGGCAAAGAAATCTATGAAGGAAAAAAGGTATTAAAGCTGAGGATGTTAAAAATTTACTTCCTATTGAAGAAATACATGGGCTTAATACACCACCACTGCCTAAGGTGGTAGATGTAAATTCTCTTATGAAGTTCAATGAAAATGATAATCCTCACAATATGCATCCTAGTCAATGCCCTTATGAGTTTGAAAACTATATTAGAAAAAAAGATCACTTCAATGCAAATGTTATGAAACAATTGAAATATAATTCTGATATGATTGCTCGCTTGAGTGACTTGTTATTTAGAATCTCAAATGATGTTAGAGGTGTTGGAAAACATGCTTCTATGGTTCAAACTCAACTAGAACAAGTTGCTAAATCACAAAGAGAATTGCTTGATGAATTGAATCATAATATGCATGACTTTGCTGTTAGAGTTGCAACTAGAGGAGGTAAAATGACTCAGGAACCACTTTATCCTGAGGGACACCCAAAAAGAATAGAACAGGATTCGCAAAGGAACAACACTAGTGCACCTAGTCCTTCTAAAAATAAAAATAAAAAGAAAAATGATAGGACTTTGCACACTTCTAGTGAACATGAAATAGAAAAACCTCCTGATAATGAAAATGAAACCTCTATCTCTAATGCTGAAATTCAATCTAGTAATGAACATCCACCTAGTGATAATGAAAAATACAATGATGAGGCTCATGAAGACAATCAACCAAATAATGAAAAAGAACCAGATAATTATGTTGAGATAGAGCCAGCTGTTGATCTTGATAACCCACAACCTAAGAATAAAAGATATGATAAAAGAGACTTTGTGGCTAGGAAACACGGTAAAGAAAGAGAACCGTCGGTTCAAAAACCTATGCCTTTTCCACGCAAGTCAACTAAAAAGAATGATGATGAAGAATTTGAATGCTTTGCTGAAATGTTGTGGCCAGTGTTTTTGCGTACTCGCTTGATTGATATCCTGAAAATGCCTCCTTATGCAAAGTATTTGAAAGACATCATCACAAATAAGAGAAAAATACCAGAAGCTGAAATCTCCACTAGGCTTGCTAATTATACTTTCAAAGATGGAGTACCTGAAAAACAAGGAGATTCGAGTATACCAACTATACCCTGCTCTATCAAAAAGAATTATGTGAAAACTGCTTTGTGTGATTTAGGAGCTGGTGTTAGTGTATGCCTTTCTCTTTATATAAAAGACTTGATTTGAATAAACTCACACCTATTGAAATATCTTTGCAAATGGCTGACAAACCAACTGCCATACCTATCGGTATTTGTGAGGATGAGCCCGTTGTTGTTGCTAATGTCACTATTTTGACTGACTTTGTTATACTTGAGATGCCCGAGGACGACAACATGTCGATTATCCTTGGTAGACCCTTCTTCAATACTGCAGGGGCTGTTATTATTGCAATAAAAGCAAGGTCACTTTTCATATTATTGTTAATGAGCATACGATGCACTTTCCGAAGAAACAATTCCAAGTGAATGGTATTAATGTTACTGAAAAATCTCCGACAATCACTATTGGATGTTTTCAAATACCTCTCTACCTACTGTCAAAAAGAAATATGAAATGCTTATTGTTGGGGACATTCATATCCCCATTAAGATAACTTAGTGATTTACGAAAGTTCTTCGGTTTCATGCTAATCGAAAGTGGTTGTTCATAAGACCTGATCAACCATATTAATGCATCATTTTTGATCGGTATTAAGTTGATGAATTTAGTAAGCACTACCTTCTATCCTTACTTTTTATTCTCTGTTTTTACTAGTTAAATAAAATAAAATGCCATGTTTTGTCTGTTTTCTGAATTTTCCGTGCAATAAAAAAATGACCCAAAAATAAAAGTTCTCAGAATGCCCTGAAAATTGAACATGATTTTTTTTCTGAATATTTATGAATTTTTGGTGCGAGTAATACCAGAGGGAGGTGCACCAGGTGGGCACAACCCACCTGGGCGTGCTAGGACCCCCAGGCGCGCCCTGGTGGGTTGTGGTCCCCACGTGGGCCCCCTCACTTGTCTCTTTAGCCCACATCATCACTTACCACCAGAAAAAAATCTCCATTGCTCTCTCTCCCGTGTTCTTGAGCTGAAACCCACGGATTTTGATCTCTTTGCTCGAAGCTCCGGGATTGTTGTTTGGTATGTGACTCCACCATTTGTCCAATTAGTTTTTGTTTTAGTGGTTTATACTTTGAATAATTAGCTACCCTTGGTGTTGCTGTAGATGTGCTTGCATGTTCAATTCTTAGTGTTCTAAGTAGTTTGAATGCTTGATATGGCCTCTATGTATCCCTATGAGTAGTTGCTATAAATTTTATAAAGTTTTGTTGAAAAAAATTTGGCACCTCAAAAAAATTTATTTTCAGAAAATTGTATGCGGACATAATGAACCTACGCTACTAGGGAAAAGGCTATAAACAGAATCTTACCAGCAGTGCATGTTAAAATAAGGCGTTGCTGCTATATAGCAGTAGCGCGCTCCAGCAGAACTCGCGGCTGAAATAAAAGTAGCAGTAGCGCGCCTCCTGTAAGCCGCGCTACTGCTAGAATTGCCACGACCCCGCCGCGAAGCTAGTTCTAGCAGCAGCGCTTTAATACGAAGAGCGTTACTGCTATAGATCATAGTAGTAGCGCATTCCCCTAAAAACCCGCTACTGCTAAGTTTACTACAAAAATTTAGTCCCAGCTCGCTCCGCGAAGAGGGTTTCTACCACCGTAAATATGTTACTTCTCAAACTATGACAAGCAGTTGGTCTTCATTGAACTCTATGTGTAGAATTTGTGGCCGCAATATGAGTCTTCACCGGTTCCTAAACCGGTGAGGACTCATGTTGACAAATCAAATTGTACACAAAAAGATCATTGATGATCAATGTATTTTTGATGTTTATTTTTACATGCTGACACATAGCAGTAGCGCGTTCTGAGTGAAAGGCGCTACTGCTAGGTCATTCAGCAATAGCGCGTTCTGAGTGAAAGGCGCTACTGCTAGGTCGTTTAGCAGTAGCGCCTTTCCCTGAAGTGCGCTAATGCTAAGCCATTCTATCTTCCACCCCTCACTCTCCTCTCTCCGATCCACTCACACTCACACTCACTCGATCTCCCCCCTCAACCCCACCGCGCCGGTCCTCCCCCGTCGGCCGCCGCCGCCTACCCCTCCTCCCTCTACGCCGCCGTCACCTCCTCCTCCTTGCTAGACCCGGTATCGCCCTCCTCCTCCGTCCTCCCTCCACTCCTCCTTTCGCCGCCGGCCGGCCCCTCCTCGCTCTGCCTTCCTCCTCCGTCCTACTCTCTCCTCCCTCCTCTAGTCGCCCCTCCTTCTCCCTCCTCCCTCCTCCATCCACAACCCCTCCTCCCTGCTACATTTTGATTTAGTAGGCTAGTTCATATGCAACATTTTGATTTAGTTGGTATGATTTAGTTGATTCAGTTGGTTTAGAACATTTTGATTAGTTGATTTAGTAGGCTAGTTGATTTAGTTGATTTAGTAGGCTAGTTTATTTAGTTGATTTATAGAACATTTTGATTTAGTTGATTTAGTACACTAGTTGATAGCTCTGTAGATTTAGCACGACCTAGCTAGATGCTTGGAAAGAAATGCACCATTTTATTGTTATTTTTTCTGTACATGGATTGGTAGATGCTTTTGTTTTTCTGTAATAAGTTAATTTTTGGCAAAATGTAGGTGCCAATTTAGTAGATATTTGTCATCTTATATGTTACTAGATCTTAGGATTATAATTGTCCATCAAATTGCTTCTCACGGAAGAATCTCTTCATCTAGAGATATCGGTGATATATACACAAGATTTGGCATTTGCCTGCTAGCTGTTGGTACTATTCTAGAAGGTGTTAGTAAGCTATGAAAATATAACTAAAGAAGAACCAAAAATATCAAATGCTACTGTTTTTCTTTCCTGTGAAGTGGATCGTTAATCCTTTGCTCATATTGCTTTAGGAAAATGGCGCCACTACCACCACCACCATGTCGACTATGCAAGTCAAGGTGCGCCAGCAGGCTTGCAACTGGCAAGCTGTTCGGCATCTACTTCCAGCCGAGTTTTCCTCATGCACTGGTAAGAAATTATATGAAATGTAACAACTATTTTATTTTTAGTGTTGGCATTACTGCATTGTGTCATTTTGCTTTTTTTACACAGATCGTCCCATGCAATGTGAGGTTGAAATTCAACAAGCTGAAAGGAGACACTGTGACATTTGAGGCTCCTGGGGGGCCATACACTATGGAGGCCGGGAAAGGACGCAATATCTCGCAGATTGGAGGAGATGGATGGGCCAGTTTCCTCGCCCGCATGCGTCTTATTGGTGGTGAGTTGATCAGCTTCTCCTTCAGAGCAGAAAGACCCAAGCTGGATGTCATTTATATCAACCTGGTGGAAGATGATGAAGATGACAAAGATGATGAAGATAATGAGGACCCACTCCATGAAGATGATGAGGACCCACTTCACGAAGCCATCATAGCTCAAAGAATGAGGCTGAGCGAGGAGGAGGTGTGCAACCTATGGGACAAAATTCCGCCACGTGATGACTTTGTCGGGGTGCCATTCGTGACCCGCCTGATGATATGTCTCCAACGTATCTATAATTTTTGATTGTTCCATGCTATTATATTATCTGTTTTGGATGTTTAATGGGCTTTACTAAGCACTTTTATATTGTTTTTAGGACTAACCTATTAACCGAAGGCCCAGTGCAAATTGTTGTTTTTTTGCCTATTTCAGTGTTTCGCAGAAAACGAATATCAAACGGAGTCCAAACAGAATGAAACCTTCGGGAGAGTTATTTTTTGGAACAAACGTGATCCAGAGGACTTGGAGTGGACTTCAAGAAAGAAGCAAGGAGGCCACGAGGCAGGGAGGCACGCCTACCCCCCTGGGCGCGCCCCCCACCCTCATGGCCCCTCCCAGCTCCACCAACCTACTTCTCCCTCCTATATAGACCCATATACCCGGAAACATCTAGGAGCACCACGAAACCCTATTTCCACCGCTGCAACCTTCTGTACTCGTGAGATCCCATCTTGGGGCCTTTTCCGGTGCTCCGCCGGAGGGGGAATCGATCACGGAGGGCTTCTACATCAACACCATAGCCTCTCCGATGATGTGTGAGTAGTTTACCACAGACCTTCGGGTCCATAGTTATTAGCTAGATGGCTTCTTCTCTGTCTTTTGATCTCAATACAAAGTTCTCCTCGATCTTTTTGGAAGTCTATTCGATGTAATTCTTTTTGCGGTGTGTTTTTCGAGATCCGATGAATTGTGGGTTTATGATCAAGATTATCTATGAACAATATTTGATTCTTCTCTGAATTCTTTTATGTATGATTTGTTATCTTTGCAAGTCTCTCCGAATTATCAGTTTGGTTTGGCCTACTAGATTGATCTTTCTTGCAATGGGAGAAGTGCTTAGCTTTGGGTTCAATCTTGCGGTGTCCATTCCTAGTGACAGCAGGGGTAGCAAGGCACGTATTGTATTGTTGCCATCGAGGATAAAAAGATGGGGTTTATATCATATTGCTTGAGTTTTTCTCTCTACATCATGTCATCTTGCCTAATGTGTTACTCTGTTCTTATGAACTTAATACTCTAGATGCATGCTGGATAGCGGTCGATGTGTGGAGTAATAGTAGTAGATGCAGAATCGTTTCGGTCTACTTGTCGCGGACGTGATGCCTATATACATGATCATGCCTAGATATTCTCATAACTATGCACTTTTATATCAATTGCTCGACAGTAATTTGTTCACCCACCGTAATACTTATGCTATCTTGAGAGAAGCCACTAGTGAAACCTATGGCCCCCGGGTCTATTTCCCATCATATAAGTTTCCAATCTATTTTTACTTTGCAATCTTTACTTTCAATCTATATCGTAAAAATACCAAAAATATTTATCTTATTATCTCTATCAGATCTCACTTTTGCAAGTGGCCGTGAAGGGATTGACAACCCCTTTATCGCGTTGGTTGCAAGGTTCTTATTTTTTGTGTAGGTATGAGGCTACTTGTGTGCATTCTCCTACTGGATTGATACCTTGGTTCTCAAAAACTGAGGGAAATACTTACGCTACTTTGCTGCATCACCCTTTCTTCTTCAAGGGAAAAACCAATGCAAGCACAAGAGGTAGCACCTGACAAGTACCATGGTCGATCGGCATGATATGGTATGTTATACTTACAAATGCAAATTATCCGATGATATGCTTAGTGTAGAGTCCAATGATATGTTGTGTGGAATCTAGTCGATGATATGCTTTAGTGTAGAGTCCGATCACATGCTTATTAGTGTATAATCCAAGGAACTATTAATAGTGTAGATAATCCATATATACTTATTAGTAGAATTCATACTTAGTACAAATGTGTAGTACTGTGTGTTTTGATAGTGTAGAAATCTATTGGCAAGTGTATGTGTGAGGCTATTTATTAATTGATATGTTTTTCTTATTCAAAAATTGCCAAAGAGCCTATCTGTGAGTTGTGGTGTCGAGCCCGATGAAGAAGGCTCAGCTGGACTACGCCTTACCGCAAGGGGCTCCGTCACCACGTGTACTTACCACATGGACACAGACGGTCACACACACTTAAACTCGGTTGGGTGGAAGAGATTCCACGTTGGCAAGAATCTTCGTGTTGGACAGGCCATCCTAATTACTATCAGGAACACCCACGGCCCAGGCTTGAGGATGTTGATCCTCATCGATATCATCTAGAACTACATATGTGTGTGTGGATGTATGACTATATGTGTGGCTGTAAGACTACCTAGTACTGCTTAAGGATGCATGTTGACTATATATGAAATTGTTATCTAGTACTACCTACTACCTATAATGCTTTATGAAATTGATATCTAGTAGTACCTAGTATCTGGAAATTGCAGTTTATTCAAACTGAAACGGGGTAGGAAGCAGGGGGAAATGATGAAAGATATAGCAGTAGCGCGGGGCTAGGAAAGCGCCACACCTAATTAATAGTAGCATATTTCAGAAAAGCGCTGCTGATATAGTCAATAGTAGTAGCGCGGGTTCAGACCGCGCTACTACTAACAGTTAGCTGTAGCGCCGTAGTAGTAGCGCGGCTACCCGCGCTGCTGATAGCCTCAAAACCCATGCTACTACTAGGGTTTTCCCTAGTAGTGCTATTTGGGAGGAGTTCTTCGAGGAGACGATCCTCGGGGGTATCTTCTACTGATAGTTCTGCTCGCCGGTCTTATGTTGAACCAAGTGAAAGTTTCACGAGAGATGCCGCCACCAAAACATGCTTATGGCCTTGCGATGAATATATGGTGCGTGTGGACATCAAGGACGGATTTGAGCAATATGTTCACAATGCTGGTCTCGGTCCCTACCTTCCAGATAAGTGTGAACAACGCCAACTTCTCACTGAATCATTTGTTAAAGGATTTAAATATTTTCCACGTGAGTCTAGGGTGTCGTTTATGCTTTATGATAATCCATTTACTATTCCACTAGAGAACTTTGCTTACCATTGCAGACTTCCATTTTGGGGTTCACTTGATGAGCCACCAACGGCTGAGTTCATGTGTTTCTTGACTAGCCTTTGTTATGGTGAAAATAGGGGAGTGAGACAAGGAAGAATAAAGAGCATTCATTTTCCCACAATTCAGTATTTTGCATTATTTAACGGGAAATGCATAGTAGGCAAACAAGACTGTAGCATACTTTGTGCGCCAGACTTGAGCCTCATTCACACCGTTCTCATTAGTGAAAGGAATTATAACCTTGGAGCCATTGTTGCACATAGACTTCAGCATAACGCTAATAGTGGCTGGTTCTATGGAGGAATTTACACCATGCATTTAGCACGAGGGCTGGGTGTTCCACTTTTTCCCTTTGACCCTATCGTACCTACGCGGTATTAAGATTTTGACACCTTAAAAGAGCATAAGATTCTCAAGGGAAAGGTTGATAACTTCACTTATAATTTAATGTTTAACCAAACATCTATTGTGCACACATATTTGCCTGCGCCTGCTTTTTTTTTATTATCATAGCAAGTGGAGATATTTTGTTCTTGAGAGCGAGGCCCGAGCTCATAACGCAGAAGTGGTGGCAGCACGACAGGCTGAGACATCCGCACCAAGAGCCTCCGTGAGCTACCACGCCGACTACTACCCTCCAGGCTACTGATTGATTAACAACTTAGGCCAAAAGCCTAAGCTTGGGGGAGTATGTGTTTCTCACCGATATTATATTCATGTTCACGCATATCATTCTATTTGTCGGTGCTCACACTTTTTCATTGTATCATCCATGCCTAGATTTATTTTCTTGCTTTTTTCTTGTGTGTTTGAAAAACTTCAGAAAAACCAAAAAAAATTAGTGTTAGTAATTTACTTTCTATGCATGCTTAGTAGTAGTACTAAAAAGAAAAACCCAAAAATATTTCCTTGTTCTTCTTTTGCTTGTTGGGAGCTTTTCCGTGTAAATAGTTGTTCTCGTTTTTGCTTTTTATTTGCTTGTTGAAGAAAACCAAAAACTCCAAAAAATATTTCAGTGTGTTTCTCTGAATTTCTTTTCTTTTTACTCGAGTTGCACCGAGGAGAAGACCACGATGAAAATGTTGAGTGGCTCTCATATGAATAGCTGTTGAACTAATAAGAGCTCATTTTACCTTGTATTCTCCTGTTGAATAAAATGTTTGCAGAATCCAGCTTAGTCCATGGCACTATTGCACTATTATTATCTTCATATCGTTCGGTCGTGCAAGTGAAAGGCAATAATGATGATATTCGATGAACTGGCCGTGGCAAAGAGAAACTGGTATGAACTTGACTTGTTCTGTTTGTGTAAATATGTTTAACCTAGTATCCATGATTCAGCCCGTTATGATTAAACATGTTTGCAATGACAATTGGAGACTATAGTTTCTCATGACATGCATAAGTAGCTGGGAGTTGATAATGATTTGTCTTGGATATCAACATAGTGTTAAGATGATTGTGATGTAGTATGATGATATGGTATCCTCCTCTGAATGTTCGAGTGGCTTGACTTGGCACATATTTATGCATGTAGTTGAATCAAAACCAACATAGCTGCTACCTCTTGAGCACTGCGTTGGTTTTCCCTTGAAGAGGAAAGGGTGATGCAGTAAAGTAGCATAAGTATTTCCCTCAGTTTTTGAGAACCAAGGTATCAATCCAGTAGGATACTAGGCTCGAGTCCCACGCACCTACACAAACAAATAAGAACCTCGCAACCAACGCGATAAAGGGGTTGTCAATCCCTTCACGGTCACTTACGAGAGTGAGATCTGATAGAGATGATAAGATAATATTTTTGGTATTTTTATGATAAAGAGTAAAAGTAAAGAAAGCAAGTAAACAGTAATGGAAATAGTGGGAGATTAATATGATGGAAAATAAACCCGGGGGCCATAGGTTTCACTAGTGGCTTCTCTCAAGATAGCATAAGTATTACGGTGGGTGAACAAATTACTGTCGAGCAATTGACAGAACTGAGCATAGTTATGAGAATATCTAGGTATGATCATGTATATAGGCATCATGTCTGTCACAAGTAGACCGAAACGATTCTGCATCTACTACTATTACTCCACACATCGACCGCTATCCAGCATGCATCTAGAGTATTAAGTTCATAAGAACAGAGTAATGCTTTAAGCAAGATGACATGATGTAGAGGGATAAACTCATGCAATATGATATAAACCCCATCTTTTTATCCTCGATGCCAACAATACAATACGTGCCTTGCTGCCCCTGCTGTCACTGGGAAAGGACACCGCAAGATTGCACCCAAAGTTAAGCACTTCTCCCATTGCAAGAAAGATCAATATAGTAGGACAAACCAAACTAATAATTCGAAGAGACTTGCAAAGATAACCAATCATATATAAAAGAATTCAGAGAAGATTCAAATATTGTTCATATATAATCTTGATCATAAACCCACAATTCATCTGATCTCGACAAACACGCCGCAAAAGAAGATTACATTGAATAGATCTCCAAGAGAATCGAGGAGAACTTTGTATTGAGATCCAAAGAGAGAGAAGAAGCCATCTAGCTAATAACTATGGACCCGAAGGTCTGAGGTAAAACTACTCACACATCATCGGAGAGGCTATGGTGTTGAAGCCCTCCGTGATCAATGCCTCCTCCGGCAGGACACCGGAAAAGGCCCCAAGATGGGATCTCACGGGTACAGATGGTTGCGGCGGTGGAATTAGGTTTTCGTGGTTGCTTCTGATGGTTTGGGGTACGTAGGTATATATAGGAGGAAGAAGTAGGTCGGTGGAGCCACGAGGGGCCCACGAGGGTGGAGGGCGCGCCTGGTGAGGGTGGGCGCTGATACGTGTCCAACCTATCTATAAATTTTGATTGCTCCATGCTATATTATCTTCTGTTTTGGACATCATTGGGCTTTATTATACACTTTTATATTATTTTTGGGACTAACTTATTAACCGGATGCCCAGCCCAGAATTGCTGTTTTTTGCCTATTTCAGAGTTTAGCAGAAAAAGAATATCAAATGGAGTCCCAATGGAAAAAAACCTTCGGGAACGTGATTTTCGGAACGAACATGATCCAGAGGACTTGAACCCTACGTCAAGAAAGCTACCAGGAAGCCACGAGGTAGGGGGGCGCGCCTACCCCCCTGGGCGCGCACTCCACCCTTCTGGCGCCCACGTTGCTCCACCGACATACTCCTTCCTCCTATATGTACCTACGTACCCCCAAACTACCAGATACGGAGCCAAAAACCTAATTCCACCACCGCAACCTTCTGTACCCGTGAGATCCCATCTTGGGGCCTGTTCCGGAGCTCCGCCGGAGGGGGCATCGATCACGGAGGGCTTCTACATCAACACCATAGCTTCTCCGATGATGTGTGAGTAGTTTACCTCAGACCTTCGGGTCTATAGTTATTAGCTAGATGGCTTCCTCTCTCTTTTTGGATCTCAATATAATGTTCTCCCCCTCTCTCGTGGAGATCTATTCGATGTAATCTTCTTTTGCGGTGTGTTTGTTGAGACCGATGAATTGTGGGTTTATGATCAAGTTTATCTATGAACAATATTTGAATCTTCTCTGAATTCTTTTATGTATGATTGGTTATCTTTGCAAGTCTCTTCGAATTATCAATTTGGTTTGGCCTACTAGATTGATCTTTCTTGCAATGGGAGAAGTGCTTAGCTTTGGGTTCAATCTTGCGGTGTCCTTTCCCAGTGACAGTAGGGGCAGCAAGGCACGTATTGTATTGTTGCCATCGAGGATAACAAGATGGGGTTTATATCATATTGCATGAGTTTATCCCTCTACATCATGTCATCTTGCTTAAAGCGTTACTCTGTTCTTATGAACTTAATACTCTAGATGCATGCTGGATAGCGGTCGATGTGTGGAGTAATAGTAGTAGATGCAGGCAGGAGTCGGTCTACTTGTCTCGGACGTGATGCCTATATACATGATCATACCTAGATATTCTCATAACTATGCGCAGTTCTGTCAATTGCTCAACAGTAATTTGTTCACCCACCGTAAAATACTTATGCTCTTGAGAGAAGCCACTAGTGGAACCTATGGCCCCCGGGTCTATTTTCCATCATATTAATCTTCGAACACTTAGCTATTTCCGTTGCCTTTTATTTTGCTTTGCATCTTTATCACAAAAATACCAAAAATATTATCCTATCATATCTATCAGATCTCACTCTCGTAAGTGACCGTGTAGGGATTGACAACCCCTTATCGCGTTGGTTGCGAGGATTTATTTGTTTGTGTAGGTGCGAGGGACTCGTGCGTGGCCTCCTACTGGATTGATACCTTGGTTCTCAAAAACTGAGGGAAATACTTACGCTACTTTGCTGCATCACCCTTTCCTCTTCAAGGGAAAACCAACGGAGTGCTCAAGAGGTAGCAAGAAGGATTTCTGGCGCCGTTTCCGGGGAGGTCTACGCAAAAGTCAACATACCAAGTACCCATCACAAACCCTTATCTCCCGCATTACATTATTTGCCATTTGCCTCTCGTTTTCCTCTCCCCCACTTCACCCTTGCCGTTTTATTCGCCGTCTATTTTCCGTTCGCCTCTTTTTCATTTGTTTGCTTGTCGTTATGGCCAGTCCCTTATCAACTCTGTTGTCCCCTGAGTTTGAAGTCTTTCACTTCAAACAAAGACAAGGAGAAAACTTAAAAGATGCCTGGTTTAGAATAATGGAGTCTTACTGTAATTGTACCTTTGAAGTGAACCTTAGAATTTTGCTTCGCAATTTTTATGTTGGATTAAATATGTCTCATAGACAACTCTTGGATTGCGTTGCTAGAGGCAATTTTATTGAAATTGATCCCCATATTGCGCATGAAGTTATAGAACGTATAGTGGGAACACTACCTCAACAAAAGGGGCCTCATCATACCCAGGAAGAGACACAAGTTTTTGCAAAAAATTGCGAAGTATCTAAGATTTTACAGAAGTCTCTTGAACCTCTTAAGAACGTTAGCGGAAATATTCACCGCATGAATATGTTGATTACTCTTTGCAATAAGCGGTTGGATTCTTTAGATCTAAAAATTTCCGAATATGAAGGGAAATGTAAAGAACCTCCTGGATTCGAGCTTGATTCCGCTAAAAAGTTGAAAGCCAAAGATGGCAATACCTAGATCTATCCTTGCTTTTATGCCTAGCTAGGGGCGTTAAACAATAGCGCTTGTTGGGAGGCAACCCAATTTTATTTTTAGTTTTTTTGCTTTTTGTTTCTGTTTAGGAATAAATATTTGTTCTAGCCTCTGGTTAGTTGTTTTTTTATGTTTTAGTTAGTGTATGTGCCAAGTTAAACCTATAGGATCTTCTTGGATGATAGTTATTTGATCTTGCAGAAAATTACAGAAACTTTCTGTTCACGAAAATAATTGTTAAAAATCGCCAGAACGTGATAAAATATTGATTCCAATTTGTGCTGATCAATAAACAAATTGTCTAGGTCTTCCTATTTTGTCTGAAGTTTTGGAGTTCCAGAAGTTTGTGTTAGTTACAGATTACTACAGACTGTTCTGTTTTTGACAGATTCTGTTTTTCGTGTGTTGTTTGCTTATTTTGATGAATCTATGGCTAGTAAAATAGTTTATAAACCATAGAGAAGTTGGAATACAGTAGGTTTAACACCAATATAAATAAATAATGAGTTCATTACAGTACCTTGAAGTGGTCTTTTGTTTTCTTTCGCTAACGGAGCTCACGAGATTTTCTGTTAAGTTTTGTGTTGTGAAGTTTTCAAGTTTTGGGTGGAAGATTTGATGGATTATGGAACAAGGAGTGGCAAGAGCCTAAGCTTGGGGATGCCCATGGAACCCCGAAGATAATCTAAGGACACCAAAAATCCAAAGCTTGGGGATGCCCCGGAAGGCATCCCCTCTTTCGTCTACTTCCATCGGTAACTTTACTTGGAGCTATATTTTTATTCACCACATGATATGTGTTTTGCTTGGTGCGTCTTGTATGATTTGAGTCTTTGCTTTTTAGTTTACCACAATCATCTTTGCTGTACACACCTTTTGAGAGAGACACACATGATTCGGAAATTATTAGAATACTTTATGTGCTTCACTTATATCTTTTGAGTTATATAGTTTTTGCTCTAGTACTTCACTTATATCTTTTAGAGCACGGTGGTGGATTTGTTTTATAGAAACTATTGATCTCTCATGCTTCACTTAGATTATTTTGAGAGTCTTAAATAGCATGGTAATTTGCTTAAATAATCCTAATATGCTAGATATTCAAGATTAGTAAAAACATTCTTATGAGTGTTTTGAATACTAAGAGAAGTTTGATGCTTGATGATTGTTTTGAGACATGGAGGTAGTGATATTAAAGTTGTGCTAGTTGAGTAGTTGTGAATTTGAGAAATACTTGTGTTGAAGTTTGCAAGTCCCGTAGCATGCACGTATGGTAAACGTTACGTAACAAATTTGAAACATGAGGTGTTCTTTGATTGTCCTCCTTATGAGTGGCGGTCGGGGACGAGCGATGGTATTTTCCTACCAATCTATCCCCCTAGGAGCATGCGCGTAGTGCTTGGTTTTTGATGACTTGTAGATTTTTGCAATAAGTATGTGAGTTCTTTATGACTAATGTTGAGTCCATGGATTATACGCACTCTCACCTTTCCATCATTGCTAGCCTCTTCGGTACCGTGCATTGCCCTTTCTTACATCGAGAGTTGGTGCAAACTTCGCAGGTGCATCCAAACCCCGTGATATGATACGCTCTTTCACACATAAACCTCCTTTTATCTTCCTCAAAACAGCCACCATACCTACCTATTATTGCCATAGCCATTCCGAGATATATTGCCATGCAACTTTCCACCGTTCCGTTTATCATGACACGTTCATCATTGTCATATTGCTTTGCATGATCATGTAGTTTACATAGTATTTGTGGCAAAGCCACCGTTCATAATTCTTTCATACATGTCACTCTTGGTTCATTGCATATCCCGGTACACCGTCGGAGGCATTCATATAGAGTCATACTCTGTTCTAGTATCGAGTTGTAATCATTGAGTTGTAAATAAATAGAAGTGTGATGATCATCATTTTCTAGAGCATTGTCCCAAGTGAGGAAAAAAAAGAGAAAGGCCATAAAAAAAGAGAAGGCCCAAAAAAATGAGAGAAAAAGAGAGAAGGGACAATGTTGCTATCCTTTTACCATACTTGTGCTTCAAAGTAGCACCATAATCTTGATGATAGAGAGTCTCTTGTTTTGTCACTTTCATATACTAGTGGGAATTTTTCATTATAGAACTTGGCTTGTATATTCCAACAATGGGCTCCTCAAGTGCCCTAGGTCTTCGTGAGCAAGCAAGTTGGATGCACACCCACTTAGTTTCTTTTGTTGAGCTTTCATATATTTAAAGCTCTAGTGCATCCGTTGCATGGCAATCCCTACTCCTTGCATTAACATCAATCGATGGGCATCTCCATAGCTCATTGATTAGCCTCGTTGATGTGAGACTTTCTCCTTTTTTGTCTTCTCCACATAACCCCCATCATCATATTCTATTCCACCCATAGTGCTATATCCATGGCTCACGCTCATGTATTGCGTGAAGGTTGAAAAAGTTTGAGATTACTAAAGTATGAAACAATTGCTTGGCTTGTCATCGGGGTTGTGCATGATGAGAGCATTCTTGTGTGGCGAAAATGGAGCATGACTAAACTATATGATTTTGTAGGGATGAACTTTCCTTGGCCATGTTATTTTGAGAGGACATAATTGCTTAGTTAGTATGCTTGAAGTATTATTATTTTATGTCAATATTGAACTTTTATCTTGAATCTTTCGGATCTGAATATTCATACCACAATTAAGAAGAATTACATTGAAATTATGCCAAGTAGCATTCCACATCAAAAATTCTGTTTTTATCATTTACCTACTCAAGGACGAGCAGGAATTAAGCTTGGGGATGCTTGATACGTCTCCAACGTATCTATAATTTTTGATTGCTCCATGCTATATTATCTTCTGTTTTGGACATTATTGGGCTTTATTATACACTTTTATATTATTTTTGGGACTAACCTATTAACTGGAGGCCCAGCCCAGAATTGTTGTTTTTTCCCTATTTTGGAGTTTCGCAGAAAAAGAATATCAAGCGGAGTCCAAACGGAATGAAACCTTCGGGAACATGATTTTCAGAACGAACAAGATCCAGAGGACTTGGACCCTACGTCAAGAAAGCTAACAAGAAGCCACGAGGTAGGGGGGCACGCCTACCCCTGGGCGCGCCCCCCACCCTCGTGGGCCCCACGTTGCTCCACCGACGTACTCCTTCCTCCTATATATACCTACGTACCCCCAAACTACCAGATACGGAGCCAAAAACCTAATTCTACCGCTGCAACCTTCTGTACCCGTGAGATCCCATCTTGGGGCCTGTTCCGGAGCTCCGCCGGAGGGGGCATCGATCACGGAGGGCTTCTACATCAACACCATAGCCTCTCCGATGATGTGTGAGTAGTTTACCTCAGACCTTCGGGTCCATAGTTATTAGCTAGATAGCTTCCTCTCTCTTTTTGGATCTCAATACAATGTTCTCCCCCTCTCTCGTGGAGATCTATTCGATGTAATCTTCTTTTGCGGTGTGTTTGTTGAGACCGATGAATTGTGGGTTTATGATCAAGTTTATCTATGAAGAATATTTTAATCTTCTCTGAATTCTTTTATGTATGATTGGTTATCTTTGCAAGTCTCTTCGAATTATTAGTTTGGTTTGGCCTACTAGATTGATCGTTCTTGCAATGGGAGAAGTGCTTAGCTTTGGGTTCAATCTTGCGGTGTCCTTTCCCAGTGACAGTAGGGGCAGCAAGGCACGTATTGTATTGTTGCCATCGAGGATAACAAGATGGGGTTTATATCATATTGCATGAGTTTATCCCTCTACATCATGTCATCTTGCTTAAAGCGTTACTCTGTTCTTGTTAACTTAATACTCTAGATGCATGCTGGATAGTGGTCGATGCGTGGAGTAATAGTAGTAGATGCAGGCAGGAGTCGGTCTACTTGTCTCGGACGTGATGCCTATGTACATGATCATACCTGGATACTCTCATAACTATGCTCAATTCTGTCAATTTCTCAACAGTAATTTGTTCACCCACCGTAAAATACTTATGCTCTTGAGAGAAGGCACTAGTGAAACCTATGGCCCCCGGGTCTATTTTCCATCATATTAATCTTCCAACACTTAGCTATTTCCGTTGCCTTTTATTTTGCTTTGCATCTTTATCACAAAAATACCAAAAATATTATCTTATCATATCTATCAGATCTCACTCTCGCAAGTGACCGTGTAGGGATTGACAACCATTTATCGCGTTGGTTGCGAGGATTTATTTGTTTGTGTAGGTGCGAGGGACTCATGCATGGCCTCCTACTGGATTGATACCTTGGTTCTCAAAAGCTGAGGGAAATACTTACGCTACTTTGCTGCATCACCCTTTCCTCTTCAAGGGAAAACCAGCGCAGTGCACAAGAGGTAGCAGGCGCGCCCCCTACCTCGTGGCCTCCTCGTCTGTTGCTTGACGTCCACTCCAAGTCCTCTGGATCACGTTTGTTCCAAAAATCACGTCCCCGAAGGTTTCATTCCGTTTGGACTCCGTTTGATATTCTTTTTATGCGAAACACTGAAATAGGCAAAAAAACAGCAATTTGGGTTGGGCCTCCGGTTATTACGTTAGTCCCAAAAATAATATAAAAGTGTATAAATAAGCCCAGTAAACATCCAAAACAGAATATATAATAGCACGGAACAATAAAAAATTATAGATACGTTGGAGACGTATCAAGCATCCCCAAGCTTAATTCTAGCTCGTCCTCGAGTAGGTAAATGATAAAAATAGAATTTTTGATGTGGAACGCTTCTTAGCATAATGATCAATGTAAATCTTTTTATTGTGGTATGAATATTAAGATCCGAGAGATTCAAGATAAAAGTTTAATGTTGACATAAAAACAATAATACTTCAAACATGCTAACCAAGCAATTATGTCTTATCAAAATAACATAGCCAAAGAAAGCTTATCCCTACAAAATCATATAGTTAGGCTATGTTTCAATATTGTCACATAAACATTCTGATCATGCATAACCCCGATGACAAGCTGAGCAATTGGTTCATACTTTTAACGCGCTTCAGCCTTTTCAACTCTTACACAATACATGAGCGCAAGCCATGGATATAGCACTATGGGTGCAGTAAGGTATAATGATGGGGGTTATGAGAGAAGACAAAAAAGGTAGAAAGTCTCACATTGCCGCGTCTAGTCAATAGGCTATGGAGATGCCCATCAATTGATGTCAATGAGAGGAGTAGGGATTGCTATGCAACGGATGCACTAGAGCTTTAAATATATGAAAGCTCAACAAAAGAAACTACGTGGATGTGCATCCAACTTGCTTGCTCACGAAACCTAGGGCATTTTGAGGAAGCCCATCATTGGAATATACAAGCCAAGTTCTATAATGAAAAATTCCCACTAGTATATGAAAGTGACAACATAGGAGACTCTCTATCATGAAGATCACGGTGCTATTTTGAAGCACAAGTGTGGAAAAAGGATAGTAACATTGTCCCTTCTCTCTTTTTCTCTCATTTTTTTTGGGCCTTTTTTTTTCTTTGGCCTCTTTTTTTATTTAGTTTGGAATCTCATCCCGACTTGTGGGGGAATCATAGTCTCCATCATCCTTTCCTCACATGGGAATGCTCTAATAATGATGATCATCAAACTTTTATTGTTTACAACTCAACAATTACAACTCAATACTTAGAACAAAATATGACTCTATGTGAATGCCTTCGGCGGTGTACCGGGATATGCGATGAATCAAGAGTGACATGTATGAAAAAATTATGAATAGTGGCTTTGCCACAAAATACGATGTCAACTACATGATCATGCAAAGCAATATGACAATGATGAAGCGTGTCATAATAAACGGAACGGTGGAAAGTTGCATGGCAATATATCTCGGAATGGCTATGGAAATGCCATGATAGGTAGGTATGGTGGCTGTTTTGAGGAAGATATAAGGAGGCTTATGTGTGATAGAGCGTATCATATCACGGGGTTTGGATGCGTCGGCGAAGTTTGCACCAACTCTCAAGGTGAGAAAGGGCAGTGCGCGGTACCGTAGAGGCTACAAATTGTGGAAGGTTGAGAGTGCGTATAATCCATGGACTCACATTAGTCATAAAGAACTCATATAATTATTGCAAAAGTTTATTAGCCCTCGAAGCAAAGTACTACTACGCATGCCCCTAGAGGGATAGATTGGTAGGAAAAGACCATAGCTCGTCCCCGACTGCCACTCATAAGGAAAGCAAGAAAAGAACACCTATGTGTCAAGATTGTAACACAAATTTTACCATACGTGCATGCTGCGGGACTTGCCAACTTTAACACAAGTATTTTTCAATTTCACAATTACTCAACTAGCACACTCTAATATTACCACCTTTATATCTCAAAACACTTATCAAGTATCTAACTTCTCATGATATTCAATGAACTCAATACGGTAGATTAATTTCACAATTAAAGCAAATTACCATGCTGTTTAAGGCCCTCGAAATAATATAAGTGCAGCATGAGAGTTCAACAATTTATATAAAATACAACCACCGCCGTGCTCTAAAAGATATAAGTGAAGCACTAGAGCAAAAACTATATAGCTCAAAAGATATAAGTGAAGCACATAGAGTATTCTAACAAATTCCGAATCATGTGTGTCTCTCTCAAAAGGTGTGTACAGCAAGGATGATTGTGGCAAACTAACAAACAAAGACTCAAATCATACAAGACGCTCCAAGCAAAACACATATCATGTGGTGAATAAAAATATAGCTCCAAGTAAATTACCGATGGTTGAGGACGAAAGAGGGGATGCCTTCCGGGGCATCCCAAAGCTTTGGCTTTTTGGTGTCCTTGGATTTACCTTGCGGTGACTTGGGAATCCCCAAGCTTGGTCTCTTTCCACTCCTTGTTCCATAATCCATCAAATCTTTTACCCAAAACTTGAAAACTTCACAACACAAAACTTAACAGAAAATCTCGTGAGCTCCGTTAGCGAAAGAAAACAAAACACCACTTCAAGGTACTGTATTGAACTAATTCTTTATTTATATTGGTGTTAAACCTACTGTATTCCAACTTCTCTATGGTTTATAAACTACTTTACTAGCCATAGATTCATCAAAATAAGCAAACAACACACGAAAAACAGAATCTGTCAAAAACAGAACAGTCTGTAGTAATCTGTAACTAACGTAAACTTCTGGAACTCCAAACATTCTACCAAAATAGGAAGACCTAGGCAATTTGTTTATTGATCTTCTGCAATTGGAATAAATATTTTATCACGTTCTGGTGATTTTTAACAATTGTTTTCGTGAACAGAAAGTTTCTAGAATTTTCAGCAAGATCAAATAACTATCATCTAAGAAGATCCTATAGGTTTAACTTGGCACAAACACTAATTAAAACAGAAAAATAAATCTAACCAGAGGCTAGATCAAATATTTATTCCTAAACAGAAGCAAAAAGAAAAAGAAACTAAAAAAAAATTGGGTTGCCTCCCAACAAGTGCTATCGTTTAACGGCCCTAGCTAGGCATAAAAACACGGATAGATCTAGGTATTGTCATCTTTAGTAGGCAATCCATAAGTGGCTCTCATAATAGATTCATATGGTAATTTAATTTTCTTTCTAGGGAAGTGTTCCGTGCCTTTCCTTAACGGAAATTGGAATCTAATATTCCCTTCCTTCATATCAATAATTGCACCGATCGTTCTAAGGAAAGGTCTACCAAGAATAATAGGACATGAAGGATTGCAATCTATATCAAGAACAATAAAATCTACTGGCACATAGTTCCTATTTGCAACAATAATAACATCATTAATTCTTCCCATAGGTTCCTGAATGGTGGAATCCGCAAGGTGTAAGTTTAAAGAGCAATCATCAAATTCGCGGAAACCTAACAAATCACATAAAGTTTTTGGAATCAGGGAAACACTAGCACCCAAATCACACAAAGCATAGCATTCTTGTTCTTTAATTTTAATTTTAATAGTAGGTTCCCACTCATCGTAAAGTTTTTCAGCGATAGAAACTTCCAACTCAAGCTTTTCTTCATAAGATTACATCAAAGCATCAACGATATGTTTAGTAAAAAGCTTTATTTTGACTATAAGCATGCGGAGAATTTAGCACAGATTGCAACAAGGAAATACAATCAATCAAAGAGAAATTATCATAACTAAATTCCTTGAAATCCAAAATAGTGGGTTCATTGCTATCTAAAGTTTTAACCTCTTCAATCCCACTTTTACTAATTTTTGCATCAAGATCTATAAACTCCGGATTTTCAGAACGCCTTCTAGGTAAAGGTGGCTCATCTTCAGTCCCATCATTATCAAGATTCATATTGCAAAACAAAGATTTAATAGGGGACACATCAATAACTTTTAGATCTTCGTCTTTATTCTCATAAAAAAATTCTGGTTTAGCGGCCATCTTATTAACTAAGGTGGCCTGCTTATCCGAAATTTCAGCAGTTAATTTTTCGAGATGAGCAATCTGAGATTTGAGACCATAAAATTCCTTAGTCATATCGTCGAGCTCTTTATTCATGTAACCCATAAAACTATTTTGTTCCTTAAGCTCGTTTCTAAAGAAATTATTATGCTCAAATTGTAAAGTCATGAAACTTCTGATGTTGCTTTCAATCTCTTCTAACCTTTTAAGGTGAAGATCACCAAATTTAGGTAGAGCCATCGTGACAAGAAAGCAACCCAACACACGAGCGAACAAGAAGCGGCGAAAAAGAGGCGAACGGGAAAGAGAGGGCGAATAAAACGGCAAGGGTGAAGTGGGGGAGAGGAAAACGAGAGGCAAATGGCGAATAATGTAATGCGAGGGATAAGAGTTTGTGATGGGTACTTGTTATGTCTTGACTTGTGCGCAGATCTCCCCGGCAACGGCGCCAGAAATGGCTCGTTGCTGGGAGTCAAATCTTGACTTGACTTGGAGCGAATCTCCCCGGCAACGGCGCCAGAAATCCTTCTGTCTACCTCTTGAGCATTGCGTTTGTTTTCCCTTGAAGAGGAAAGGGTGATGTAGTAAAGTAGCATAAGTATTTCCCTCAGTTTTTGAGAACCAAGGTATCAATCCAGTAGGAGACTACGCTCGAGTCCCACGCACCTACACAAACAAATAAGAACCTCGCAACCAACGCGATAAAGGGGTTGTCAATCCCTTCACGGTCACTTACGAGAGTGAGATCTGATAGAGATGATAAGATAATATTTTTGGTATTTTTATGATAAAGAGTAAAAGTAAAGAAAGCAAGTAAACAGTAATGGAAATAACGGGAGATTAATATGATGGAAAATAGACCCGGGGGCCATAGGTTTCACTAGTGGCTTCTCTCAAGATAGCATAAGTATTACGGTGGGTGAACAAATTACTGTCGAGCAATTGATAGAATTGAGCATAGTTATGAGAATATCTAGGTATGATCATGTATATAGGCATCACGTCCGTGACAAGTAGACCGAAATGATTCTGCATCTACTACTATTACTCCACACATCGACCGCTATCCAGCATGCATCTAGAGTATTAAGTTCATAAGAACAGAGTAATGCTTTAAGCAAGATGACATGATGTAGAGGGATAAACTCATGCAATATGATATAAACCCCATCTTTTTATCCTCGATGGCAACAATACAATACGTGCCTTGCTGCCCCTGCTGTCACTGGGAAAGGACGCCGCAAGATTGAACCTGTAACACCCCGGATGTAACTTTCCATATTCGTAACTCCAACTCTTGCCATTTTCGGCTATGTTTTATGATAGTCCCTCCGTGGTTGGGTTTTGTCTTTCGTTTTGCATTTTTTTCATGTCATGCATCTCATATCATGTCATCATGTGCATCGCATTTGCATACGTGTTCGTCTCACGCATCCGAGCATTTTCCCCGTTGTCCGTTTTGCAATCCGACACTCCCACATGCACCGGCGCACCCCTCTTGTTTCTTTTCGTGAGCGGGTGTTAAATGTTCTCGGAATGGACCGAGGTTTGCCAAGTGGCATTGGTATACCACCGGTAGACCACCTGTCAAGTTTCGTTCCATTTGGAGGTCGTTTGATGCTCCAACGGTTAACTGGGTAATCGCAAAGGCCTTTTGTGTGTTGCAGCCAAACCCCCCTCCAAACAGCCTAATAACCCACCTAAGTCGCCTCCATGCTCTCGGTCGTTCGATCACGATCGTGTGGGCGAAAACCGCACTCCATTTGGAGTCTCCTAGCTCCCTCTAGCTATAAATATGTCCTCCTCGTCCAAATCCGGGTCCAAACCCTAGTTTTCCCCTTCCTCCGCGTGCCGGATGAATCGCCGCAACCGCCCCGAGCCTATCACCGCCCGCCACGTGGCCCCAGCCACCGCGCGCCGCCGCCGGCCTGCCAGGCCCGCGCGGAGTCCCCCGAGCCCGATCTCCAGCGCCTCCCCGTTCCCCGTCGCCCGCGCCCGGGGCCGCCGTCCCCGCCGCCTCGTCGCCTCCGTCCGCCCCGCCGCCATTCCTTCCTTGCCGGCGCCCCCGCAAGGCTCGCCGCCGCCGCCGCCGTGAGGAGCTCGCTGCCCGCCCCCGGCGTCCTCTTTCCCCCCCCCCGGATCCGGCCCCGACGTCCTCCACCAACCCGGATCCGGCCGGATCTCGCCTCTCCGAACCCCGGCGACACCTCCTTCTCCATCTCCGGTGCAACTCCGGCGAGCCGCCCCGCCTCGGTTCGCGTGCCAGATCTGGAGAGGTTGACCCCATATTTTCCTCAGTCCCGAAGATATTACAATATGTTGCTCTATTCATCATGGCATATCTCCTTGCATACTGCTCCGCTTTGCGTGCATGATATATAGAAATGTTCTTCACAAGATGCTCTTCATTTTGTTCCATTGTGCCATGCTCGTTTGAGTCCATCTTGATGCCCAAATCTCTGGTGCAAGAGTGCTATATGATGTTTACTCCTGTTACTTATCAGAACTTGGTGTTTTGTTATTTTTGCTACATTTGATGTGTGCACCTTTTGGGCATGAGCTCTACAGGTGTTTTGATCTATGCCATGCCATCTTTACAGAGGTGTATGCCATGTATTTTTATGATCTATGTGGTCACTAGCACAAGCATGCAAACTAGGCTTCGTGATGTTTCTGTTTTCAGGGACTTACCTGCTGTTATTTTGTTGCCATGTACCCATGTGGCTACAGTGAGATCCATGCTTGTTTTGAGTATGTCCAGTAAGGATGTTTTGTAGATATAGTTGTGCTCTATCTATCCATGCCCCTGTTTGCAATTATGGAGTTTCCTAGCATGTCTTAATCTTGCTCTACTTTTGCTATAAAATATTTCTGGCAGAATGTTAACATGATATTCAATTTTGCCAAGGTTGTTGTAGTTGATCCATACATGCTATGAAATTTCTCTTGCCATGGTTAGCTTCATGAACATAACATCGTGCTGTAGGTATGCTTGTTTTGTCATGCATTGCTTTGTGATGAGTGAATCGAGCTCTCAAAGATGCCTTCATAATTCTGTTAATGCCATGCTCTGTTTTCTGCTAAGTCTGAAACCTGTTAACGAAACTTGCTATGTTTACATGGGTGCCATCATATCTTCTGTGACTTTTTGGCTCCTGGCCAGTAAAGGACTTTTGTTCTATGCATTTAGTAGATTCATGTCATGCCTTGTTTTGCTATGGTAAGTTCCTTTAGCATGTGTTTTGCTTGCTCTGAACATTGCTACCTGATGCTGTTTCAGCCATGTTCAGTATTTTCACCAAGTCTGTGAAGCTGATATCTTTTGCACTTTTGTCATGCTTGTTTGAATCTGTTATATTGTGATCTAGCCGTAGCTCAGTGTTCATCTTTTGTCAAGCATCTCCTATAAATCAGTTTCATATGCTTTGTTGCTATGTTGGGGCTCTGTAGCATAGTTACTTGATATATTCTAAGTGCTATCTTGCTGTTAATCGCAGAATCGTGTCATTCTTGTTTTGCTTGCCATTTGCAAACCGTGCATCCGTTTCCGGTGATCTTTATATCGATTTCGACCGAAATCATCTCATATTTCCAGTGGCATACTTGGTTTTCCAAGCTACTGCCTTGTTCATCCTTTTTCTTCCGGAGCATGCATATGCATCGCATATCACATCTCGCATATCATGCATGTATTGCATCATGTTGCTTGTGCATTTCCCGTGATTGATTGTGGTTCCATTGCTTGTGTTCTTGCTGTGGGTAGAGCCGGGAGACGAGTTCGTGAACGAGGAACCTGTTGAGTACGCTTACGAGGATCAAGCTTTCGACAACTCTGAGAACCTTGCAGGCAAGATGACCATACCCTCGAAATCACTTCTATCTTTGCTTTGCTAGTTGTTCGCCCTTTTGCTATGCTGCGCTACCTACCACTTGCTATATCATGCCTCCCATATTGCCATGTCCAGCCTCTAACCATCTTTTCCTAGCAAACCGTTGTTTGGCTAAGTTACCGCTTTTGCTCAGCCCTTCTTATAGCGTTGCTAGTTGCAGGTGAAGTTGAAGTTGGTTCCATGTTGGAACATGGATATTTTGGAATATCACAATATCTTTTATTTAATTAATGCATCTATATATTTGGTAAAGGGTGGAAGGCTCGGCCTTATGCCTGGTGTTTTGTTCCACTCTTGCCGCCCTAGTTTCCGTCATACCGGTATTATGTTCCTTGAGTTGGCGTTCCTTACGCGGTTGGGTGATTTATGGGACCCTCTTGACAGTTCGCCTTGAATAAAACTCCTCCAGCAAGGCCCAACCTTGGTTTTACCATTTGCCTACCTAAGCCTTTTTTTCTTGGGTTTCGCGAGCCCGAGGGTCATCTTTATTTAAACCCCCGGGCCAGTGTTCCTCTGAGTGCTGGTCGAAACTAGAGCCCTTTGCAGCGTCACCTTGGGGAAACTTGAGGCCTGGTTTTAGTTGTACGGACTGCTCATCCGGTGTTGAGGATATAGACCTTAGAGTCACCCGCCAGGAGGGGCCGGGTTACTCATATGGGCATTGCCAGAAGCCTGGCGCCAAGCTTGAAGACGGTGGGCCAAAGATGGGCTTAAGACCCGGATATGGCTTAAGGCCCATAGTTACAATCATTATCATGGTAGAACTTGTAGTGCAAGGCAAGGATAGCTGAGAGTCCGAGCCGGACACTCTTATGAGCCGGCCGGGACTCTGAGAGCTGCTGGGCGTCAGCCTCCCTATATAAAGGGACGACCCGGCAGCGGTTTAGGGACAAGAACAATCTCATCGAGAGCCAGGCATAGCGGTTTAACTCCCTGGTTATTGAAACCCTAATCAATACCACCTCAAACTGGACGTAGGCTTTTACCTTCACCGTAAGGGGCCGAACCAGTATAAACCCTCATGTTCCTTGTCCCGCTTAAACCCCTTCAAGCTTCCTAGTTGCGATGGCTCCATGACTAAGTCCTAGCTCGAGGACATCTGCCGTGACAATTCCACGACAGTTGGCGCCCACCGTGGGGCCAGCGCACGGTGGGTTTGAGTTCTTGAAGGGCAGCTTCGAATGGCTCAAGGGATACGCTGTGGGCCGGATGACCAAGAGTCGTCGCGGCAAGCTCTACATCGACGATTCAAACTGGGGCCCCGACGCCGGCTCAATTGAGTACGGGTACCGGGTCCCCTTCGGCGGAATTCATGTTTTCATTGGCAAGATTGGTGAGCCGGGCCCTGAGCCGGATCTCTGCGCCGATCTCATCGAGACGGCTCAGCGTGCACGACCCGCCTGGGCCCGGCCTGCCTTAAGGCATGCTTTTGTGGGGTGTATCCATGGAGGACTCTCTAGTCGATCTGGATATGGTGATGAGACGGCAGCCGGCTCTGACGGCGAGTCGGCCACCGATGAGTCAAACTCGTTGTATCAACTTCAAGATGGCAGGCTCATGGGTTGTTCCGATGGTGACAGTATTCCGGACCTATTTGAGCCGCCAAACCGGGTGGGAATCTTTATGGCCGGTGCGCAACCTGTTCAGAACCCCGCTGCTGGAGCGGGAAACCCGGTGCCTTCTCCGGCTCAGGTGCTGATGGATCTCACGGACAAGTTGACGGCCCTGTTAACCGCCACGGTTGACCCGGCGGATCAAGCTCAGCATGATGCGGAGGTGGCACAGTTAAAATTGGATCTAGTGAAAGCTAAGGAGGATCTTGCAGCGGAAGGGATCAGGATGGCTGCGGAGAGGGCGGCTCTCGATGCCCAAACTCAGTTGATCCAGGCGCAGTCCCTCCAACTCACGATGGATCAGAACGCGTCCAATGAGGTCATGAGAAGGAGGCATCAAAAGACCCAATCTCGACTCCCTCCAGTTTACGATCCACGCTACCTCTTCAACACGACAGGTGCAGGGTCTAGTAACCCGCCAGGGGTCATAGTGCCAGGGTCTGGGACCCCTATTCAGCCACAAGTGATGGGCCCTCCCCAGGTGCCCCCTGCCCCGCCTCGGTACGTGCCAATACCCCCGGGTCATTATAATAACCCGCTGGAGAACATGGTCGCCGCGGCAGCACGGCTGGTGGCTCTCCCAGTCGATGGCGACTCTCCGACGGCTATTGAAACCCGCCGGGTCAGGGAACTCCTTCAGACAGCACTGGCGCAGCAAGAGGCGTACTCCTACAGCTGGGACAGGATCCACTCGACCCCTCGCCCAGGCCGGAGCCCGAGTTACAGCAGACACATGGTCTCAGCGACCGGCTCAAGTAACGTCCGACGCCATGACCCGCCCCCCGGCCATGACCCGGCTCATAATGGAGCCTTTCACGCAGCAGACCAGGACAGAGCGCGGCAAGAGGCAGAGCAGATGCCTCAATTGACGGCTTACCAGACCCCCCGGCTTATCCGACGACTTCCGTCGACGTGGGTATCCCTGCCAGGACTGGGGGTGTCCCTTGTTTAGTGCCAGCTATCCGCAATGAACGTCTACCCAAGGACTTCAAAGGCCCTAGGAAGGTGCCTAATTACACAGCTGACTTACAACCCGCAGCCTGGATCGAGAGTTACGAGATGGCCATGGAACTGCTGGAGGCCAGTGAGCCGGCGATGGCCAAGTACTTCACCATGATGTTAGATGGGACTGCCCGCACTTGGTTGAAAGGGCTACCGCCGAATTCCATTGGGTCTTGGGCTGAGCTGAAGGCCCGGTTCATCCAAAACTTCAAGGATACCTGTAGGCAGTCTATGTCAATTGTGGATTTGACTAACTGCAAGCAGCAGGAAGGTGAGTCTACGACACATTCGGTTCGCCGAGTTAAGGAGATCATACATTCGTCAGATAAGATGGATGCCGGCTCAGCAGTCTTAATGTTGGAGCAGAATTGTCGTTTTGTGCCCCTGAAGATGAAACTCGGGCGGCTTAAGCGCGACTGCAATGATATGGGTACACTGATGGCGGCTCTTGTCAAGTACGCCGATTCTGATGGTACCAAGGACCCCGCTTCGGATGATGAAAGGACAGGGAAGGGAAAGAAGAACGGCAATGGCAAGGGTCCTCAGCATAACCCGGGGAACCAAGGAGGAGGCAAGCGCAAGGCTGATGGCAGCCTAGAGTTTGTATCCAACGCCAGCTCACAAGGTAATAACCAGCGACGCAAGGGGAGGCCCCCTCCCCGAGGCGGCGGGTCAGGACCGACGCTGGAGCAGCTGTTGAATGAGCCTTGTCCAAGGCATGGCTCTAGAGAGAAGCCAGCGACTCATCTATGGAAGGATTGTGCAATCATGAAGGCCTTTAAGAATTACAATGGCCCGGGCGGCGGCTCAGGCGCCGGCGGTTTTCATGGCCCGGGCGGCGGCTCAAATTCTAATCCTCAGAACGGTCAAGGGGGCTTTAATCAGCAGTCTGGCCAGGGTCATCAACAGCAGCAGGGGGTTATCAGACCAATCCAATGCAGCTTAGCAGTGGACAGTATCATGTGTTTACCACCAGTCTGTGTAAGCGAGATCAGAAGCTTCATAAGAGGGATGTGAATGCTGTTGAGCCGGCGGTTCCACGCTACTTGCGGTGGTCTGAGCAGCCTATAGTGTGGAGTAGGGAGGATCACCCTCCCCGGGTGGATAACCCGGGCCACTTAGCCTTAGTGGTGGCTCCTCAAGTGAGAGGATATAAGTTCACTAAGGTGCTCATGGATGGAGGCAGCAGCATCAACATCCTCTATTATGAGACGTTCCGTCATATGGGGTTGACTGATAAGAACCTCAGCCAGTCCAACACTATTTTCCACGGTGTGGTACCTGGTAAGTCGGCTTATCCAGTCGGCAAGATCGAGTTGGAAGTGGCCTTTGGAGATGAGAACAACTACAGGGTGGAGAAGTTGACCTTTGAGGTAGTTAAGATAAGAAGTCCGTACCATGCTATATTTGGGCGGCCGACTTACGCCAAGTTCATGCCACGACCGTGTTATGTGTACTTACAGCTCAAGATGCCGGGTCACAATGGGACCATTACGGTTCACGGCAGCCGGAAAGTGGCCCTGGAGTGTGAGGAAGGCGATGCAGCTTATGCAGAAACTGTTTGTGCAACAGAGAAGTTGAAGTTTTACAAGGACAATGTTGACCCAACTGATATGACCTCTCTGAAAAAGCCGACTGCGGAGCATGAGCCGGCAATGAAATTTAAGTCGGCCAATGAGACTAAACTTGTTGATTTCGTTCCAGGAGACTCATCTCAGCAATTTAGCATCAGTGCCAATCTGGATCCAAAATAGGAAAGCGCGCTCATCGAGTTCATCCGTGACAATAGGGACATCTTCGCATGGAAACCTTCTGACATGCCAGGTGTACCTAGAGAACTCGCTGAGCACACTCTCAATGTTGATCCGAAATTTAAGCCGGTCAGGCAGTTCCTTCGGCGGTTTAATGAAGAGAGGCGGAAAGCTATTGGCGAAGAGGTGGCCCGGCTTTTGGCGGCCGGGTTTATTGTTGAAGTCTTCCACCCAGAACGGTTAGCTAACCCGGTGCTCGTACTCAAGAAGAACGGCACTTGGCGGATGTGTGTGGACTACACGGACTTAAATAAGGCGTGTCCGGCTGATCCTTTTGCCCTTCCCCGTATTGATCAAATTATTGATGCTACGGCCGGTTGTGCGCGCTTAAGTTTCCTGGACGCTTATTCCGGATATCATCAGATTAAAATGGCAGTTAAGGACCAGGAGAAGACGGCGTTCATCACTCCCTTTGGAGCCTTCTGCTATGTGTCCATGCCCTTTGGACTCAAGTGTGCACAGGCGACTTATCAGCGTTGCGTGCAGAACTGTCTTCATAAACAGATTGGGCGCAATGTTCATGCTTATGTGGACGACATTGTGGTTAAATCCATAAAGGAGGAAACCCTGATAGATGATTTGAGAGAAACCTTTGATAATCTTCGGGTCTACAAGATGATGCTTAACCCGGCCAAGTGTGTCTTTGGTGTTCCTGCAGGCAAACTCTTGGGTTTTTTGGTTTCTGACAGAGGCATTGAAGCTAACCCGGAGAAGATCAAGGCCATCACCTCACTGGCTAAGCTGGCGTGTATAAATGACGTTCAGCGCTTGGCGGGTCGCATCGCTGCTTTAAGCCGGTTTATAAGCCGTTTGGGTGAGAAGGCCATGCCATTATATCAGTTGATGAAGAAAACTGATAACTTTGTCTGGAATGATGCAGCTAATACTGCCTTTGAGGATTTGAAGAAGCAGCTGGCAGAGCCTCCAGTCCTTGCTGCTCCGGTTTATAAGGAGCCCTTATTATTATATGTGGCGGCGAACACACAAGCCGTCAGTGTGGCTATGGTGGTGGAGCGCAAGGAGGGGGGTAAGGAGCATCTGGTTCAGCGGCCGGTTTATTATGTCAGCGAAGTGCTCATTGAGTCCAAGCAGCGGTATCCGCATTGGCAGAAGCTTGTTTATGGTGTGTTCATGGCGAGCCGGAAACTTAAGCATTATTTTTAGGGTCATCCCATCACTGTGGTCAGTTCTGCCCCTCTTGGTGATATCATTCAAAACAGAGAGGCCACAGGGAGAGTGGCTAAGTGGGCTATAGAGCTTGGACCTCATGGTCTCAAGTACGTGCCACGCACTGCTGTTAAATCTCAGGCCTTGGTGGATTTCATCAATGACTGGACAGAGTCACAAGTGCCCGAGCAGAAGCCGGATAACACATATTGGACTATTCACTTTGATGGGTCCAGGCAGTTGGAGGGCTCGGGGGCTGGAGTCGTGTTGGCTTCCCCTAAAGGTGACAAGTTCCATTATGTGCTACAGTTGCTGTTTCCTTGCACTAACAACGCGGCTGAGTACGAGGCCTTGCTCCATGGTCTTCGGATGGCTAAAGAGATGAGCTTAAGCCGGGTAAGGTGCTTCGGCGACTCAGACTTGGTGGCTCAACAAGTATCAGGAAAGTGGGATTCCAAGGACCCTCTCATGGCGGCTTATCGCTGCGAAGTTGATGCCATTGCTGGGCACTTTCAGGGTTACCAAGTGGAACACATCGATCGCAGGAAAAACGAGGCGGCTGATGCTTTAAGCCGGCTGGGCTCTCAGCGAAAACCGGTGCCGCCTAACACTTTCCTGGACGTCCTGTATAGCCCTTCTGTTAAGTTGCCTACAGAGGAAGACTTGGCTGTCCCTGACCCGGAGGCACGACTGGTGGCGGCTCTCCATATCATACCAGACTGGACAATGCCCTATCTGGCTTACATGACCCGGGGCGAGTTGCCTGAGGATGAAACTTTGGCCAGGCAAATAACCCGGCGGGCTAAGTCGATGATTGTTATCAATGGTGAGTTGCATCACCGTAGTGTTACGGGAGCGTTTCAGCGTTGTGTTTCCCCTGAGGAAGGTCAAGAGATCTTGCGTGTGATCCATGAAGGGGATTGTGGCCATCACGCCGGCTCAAAGTCTCTTGTGGCCAAGGCTTCTCGTCATGGTTTTTATTGGTTGACGGCTCATGCTGATGCAGAGGACTTGGTCAGTAAGTGTGATGGTTGCCAAAGGTTCTCGCGACGGGCTCATGTACCGGCTCAAGAACTGAGGATGATCCCAATTACTTGGCCCTTTGCGGTCTGGGGGCTTGATATGGTTGGGCCTTTCAAAAGGTCCAAGGATAAGAAGACCCACCTTTTGGTGGCAGTTGACAAGTTTACCAAGTGGGTTGAAGCGGAGCCAGTTAGCAAGTGCGATGCAGCCACGACGGTTCAGTTTATGAAAAAGGTGATCTTTCGCTTTGGTTTTCCGCACAGCATTATCACTGACAATGGCACCAATCTCTCCAAAGGCGCCATGGAAGAGTTTTGTCAACGAGAGCATATCCGACTTGATGTTTCCTCAGTGGCTCATCCTCAATCCAATGGTCAAGCTGAGAGAGCTAATCAGGAGATTCTGAAGGGCATCAAGCCCCGGCTTTTGGTCCCTTTGCAACGGACGCCGGGTTGTTGGGTGGAGGAGTTGCCCTCCGTGTTATGGAGCATCAACACTACTCCTAACAGGTCTACAGGTTTTACGCCTTTCTTCATGGTTTATGGGGCAGAAGCAGTCCTCCCCAGTGACATCCGTCATGACTCACCTCGAGTGGCGGCTTACGTTGAGGCGGATAATGAACAGGCGCGCCAAGATGCTCTTGACTTGTTGGACGAACAGCGTGATGTGGCAGCAGCCCGTTCAGCGATTTACCAACAAGACCTGCACCGTTATCATAGCCGCCGGGTTAAATCCCGGGTCCTCCAGGAAGGCGATCTCGTCCTCCGGCTCATCCAGGATCAAACAGATGCACACAAGCTATCCCCGCCTTGGGAAGGGCCCTTTGTGGTCAGCAAGAACTTGCACAACGGGTCATATTACCTCATTGACATTCGGGAGCACAAAGATTCACGTAAGTCGGAGGAAGAGACCCGTCGGCTGTGGAACATAGCTCAGCTTCGGCCTTACTACACTTGAGCCATCGGCTCTCATAACGCACATATTTCTCTCAGCCATGTATATATTATGATAAGCAATAAAGCAGGACCTCTGTCCTTTTTTCTCCTCCAAATATGCATGTGTTGTTTTCATTGCAAGATTACATGATAACTTGAAGGAGGATCCAACTTATGATCGTATTCGAATCTAGCTGTAAGCAATAAGGTCACTTGGGGGCTTCCTGTTCAAACATGGGTCGTATTCGAACCAAAGAGAACATAGCTGTCGATACCCATTTGATTGGCAAAGTGCCGAGCTCATTGAGGAGTTTTCTTTGATCATATTTGAATCTTAGTTTAACCCCTTTGAGAACCGACGTGGATCGTATTCGAATCAGCGTCGTTAAACAATTCTTAAAATCACTTGGGGGCTTCCTGTTCAAACATGGGTCGTATTCAAACCAAAGAGAACATAGCTGTCGGTACCCTCTTGATTGGCATCGCCACACCCACTGGGGGCTATATGATCGCATTCGAATCCTAGCATAACCCCTTTGGGCCGGGTCTCTGGTCGTATTCGAACCGGAAGCCCCTAAGTTCTTCTGCTTTATAGCAAGTTTCTTCTGATTATTTCAAAGTGTGTACAGCCGGGTCTCACTTTGCCGGCGTAAAGCTTGATTAACAGTGTTAGTTGAACACAATGGGTGTCATTAAGACAGGTACACCGGAGTTGAGGTACCAACCTTATTACCCGGGTTATCTAAACTGGAAGTATGCTTGCAGGCCGCTAAGTGTGTTGTTACGGCTATATTAAGGACATAGCTGAGGGTCAATCTTTTTTGATTCATATCCGGGTTATATATCTAAAACCTATGATTCTCAGCGCGGTAAGCCGCCTAGAGACTTGTGATTTGTCCTTTTATGCAGGATAGTTAAAGGCCACTATTTGAGACTAAGGAGAATGAATGACCCGGAGAAATATAAAAGAGACAATTTCAATAGACTTCAGCATTCAATACGTGCACGATGGCACGGCAAAGATAAAGTGTTGGACCTACTCTATTACAAGACTCATCGAGTCCAAAAGGGTGGAGCATTGTTTTGTAAGCCGTCTGCAGAAGTTAAGACGCTTGCTGGGTTGAAGTCTCCGGCTCATCTCTTTCTTCTCCTCCGACTGTTCCCTAGGTCTGGAAAGTCGACGACTTCCAGTCGATGCCGCTCAGCGCTTCGAATTGGGCTTCCTCGTCAATTAACCCGGCCGGGTCAATCTCCGGGGCGAAGGTGTGCTGACGAGCCGGCAGGATTAAACTTAGGGCTTCATAGCGAGGGGTCGGGATCCTCTGATTTTCCGCATTATAACCCGGCTGGTACTTGGTCAGATCCGTGTCGTTTCCAATAAGAGTTGCCACCGGCCGCACGATCTTCACGCAGGCGGCGAAGTCTTTTTGGTCGAAAGCCGTGCCGTCTTCCTTCAGACTTGGATAGCCGAGGGCGATGTCTGCCGGGTCTAACTCAGGCAGGAAAGCCATGGCCCGGCTCAGCGCGGCGATCGCTCCGGCTCTTGCAGAGGCCCGTCGCAGCTCTTGGATACGTTGAGGCAGAACGGCGAGCCGGCGAAGAACCTCCGCCAGGTGAGTCGGCACCTCGTTGGATAGGGCCACCACAACTAAGGCACGTTGTGACCCGGTGTAGAGTTGCTCCACCAGGGTGTACACGGCCTTTAGCTTGGTTACCACACTCTGGTTGAGGTTGGCACTTCTAGAACCTGTTTCATAGAACAGGATAAGCCGCCGACAAGGGTGAGTTATGAGGCATCAAAATTTTACACTGGATGAAAGCCGGCGGATGACTTACCGAAGGTTGCAGCAACCATCTGAGACACTTGGCGCTTTAAGCCGGAGAGTTCGGCCGTCTTCTCTGACAGGGCCCTCTCCGCCTGATCAGCCCGGTTCACCAATGCGGCCTTCTCTTCGGCCCACGCCTTCCGCTCAGCGTCAAACTCCGTCTTCAGCTTCTCTTGAGCGGCGATGCTGGACACAAATTTGGCATTTGCCTTCCGGGTCTCCATCTCTTGCATCTTCAGCCGGTTCTTGAGATCAGCAAGGTCAGCCTCTAGCTTCTTGCCAGCAGCCTGCATAAATTTCCGGGTTATGGCAGGAACAGTTACTATATAAATTTAAAGTCCCAAGCGTTTTCCAAGCAAAGACACTTGGCACTTGGGGGCTAATGCATATTGAACATTTCTATCTACAAATTGCCGGTTCAATTGGGTAAGCCGGAACCTAAGTCTACAACATATTCAATCATAAGTCGTCGACTTTGGGGCTAGCATGGTAAAGGTAACTATGCAGTAAGTAAGAGGACAGAAGAATAATACCTCAGATTTCTGCTGGATCTGGGTCACCATGGCAATCTCTGCGTCCCGGCTCTTGTGCACTTGGCTGACGAAGCCGGAGACGATCTCTCCAATGTTCAAATTGGAGTAGTCAGTGAGGTCCAGGTTAACCCGGCGGGACTCTAGCAGCTCCCCTTTGGCGGAGCACTTGGCCAGCGCGGTAGGTCTCCCCGGCTCAACAAACTCCGTCCGGGTAATTACCACGTCCGGGTCATCTGCTAGTTGAGCTGAGCTGGAGGCCTCCGGGTTAACTAAAGCTTCTGCAGTTGCCTTGGTGGTTGGGGCAGCGGCCTCAGGTGCAGAGGCAGCTGGCGGCTCTTGAGTGGCTGCCTCTGGCTCAGGCAAGTCCGGCTCATCGACCGGCTTGGACTTCTTCGCCCTCTTGGTGAGCTTGGCCTGGGCACTGGAACGACAGAAAGGTTAAGCACAATAGTGTAAGTAAAAGACAAAGTACAGCATGAGATGATTGTCATTACCCAGGCACGGTCTTGAAAGCCGGCAGGCTTGACTGCATAGACTCGCCAGAAGAGGGGGAAGTTTCCTGATAATTTGAGTCAGAGGAATTAAGTGGTTGACGTATAACACCCGCCAAAGGATGAAAAGGGTACAAAGTTGAGATCACCTCGGTCCGGCGCTTCCTCGACGCGTGTGGTAAGCCAGAAGAGAGGTCGGCGTCCTTGTTGGTCCGGGTGTGCCGCCGGCACTCATGAGTCTGTTGCTTAAAAATAAATTGAGGATCTTGATAAGCTAAAGGATGTGAAAAGCTTACTTTCCGGGTTACCCTTCGGACTTTCAGCCTTGGCAAGGGCTCCGAGTCGGAGGAAAGTGACATTACCTCTTCAACCACCGGGTTACTAGCTCCGGTGTCATCCTGTTGATGAACAAGTGTTGGTAAGGCGGACAAGAAATAAACAATAAACACAACAAAGAGCTTACAGGTTCAGGGGTTACCTCTGACTCGGAGCTGTCGCTTAATTGCATCAGCTCCGAAGCAGTTGGCCTACTTCCCTTCTTGCGGGGAGCGGCTTTCTTGGCGGCTTTCTTCGCCTTTCTAGCCTTTTTGGCCGCTTCGTGGTCATATTTGACCCGCCAGAACTTGTCATCAGCCTGAAAAATATAATGGTGATTTCTTAGAGATTCAGATGAAGGTTATCTGTAGACAAAGGTAAAATGTTTAAATCAGTGGCGTACCGCTGGGGCTGGGTTGGTCTTGCAGAAGGGGTCTAACCCGGTCCTCCCGCAATCTGCCAGGCTCTCGTTCAAGAGAGCCTTGGTCATCTCCTCTACAACATCTTCAGGAAGATCGTTGCGGCTGTGTCTCTGGGGGTCATCCTTTCGGCCCGTGTACTCGCACATTAAGCCGGGGCGGCGGCTTAATGGGATCACCCGCCAGGAGATCCAGACCCGGACCAGATCGATTCTGTTGAGACCATTGCCCAGAAGAGCCTTGATCTTGTTTATGGTGGGGAGCAGAGGCTGGCGCTCCGCTTGAGTCAGTTTGTCAGACAGTGGGTGTGTTGACTCCAGACATGAGGGGCGAAAGCCAGGCAACGGACTTTCATCAGCCGGCGACGTGTCTTGGCAGTAGAACCACGTCAGATTCCAATCTTTGGGGTGGCTTGGCGGCTCTGCGTACGGGAAAAGGCAGTCCCTCCGCCGCTGAATGGAGATGCCACCTAGCTCCAGACTTGGCCCATTGGCGCACTCGTTCTGACGGTTCAAGTAAAAAAGCTCTCTGAAGAGCAGCAGACTAGGTTCTTCTCCAAGGTAAACCTCGCAGAACACTTGGAAGTTGCAGATATTGGACACTGAGTTGGGTCCTATGTCCTGAGGCCGCAGATCGAAGAAATTCAGAACGTCTCTAAAAAACTTTGAGCCGGGCGGTGCGAAGCCCCGGCTCATGTGATCCGCAAAAATGACCACCTCTCCGTTTTTTGGCTGTGGTCTCTCCTCTGACGGGTCAGGGGCACGGTAGGACATGACATCCTTCTTGGGCAGGTGGCCTGACTTGACAAAATCCGCTAAGGTCTCATTGGTGACGTTGGACCTCATCCAATTGCAAGTGATGGAGGCCTTAGGAGCTTTGGGAGGCATGGTGAAAGTCGGCAGCCTATGATAAAAGGAAACGTCCGGTTTAAGTATAAGCCGGAGGAAAGTTATAGTTTAGTGTTAAGTGGCGGCTTACGGAGGGGACTAATGACATATATCTAAGTGCGCCAGGTTATTTAAGCCGCCCAAGGTGTTGAGAGTAACTCGATTGTCTACGGCCTTATCACAGAAGAGCCAGAAAAATTCTATGGCGCATGGTCTCCTTTGAGTCGGAAGGTTCTACGGCGCGTGGTTTCTTTAAAGCCGAAATTGTAAACCGCCTTGACTCAACAAGTGCAGTTTTTTACTAAGTGTGGTGAAAACAGGTTTCACACATGGCAGTAAATATTTTGGATCAAAATGGTCGGGTAAAACGAAAATTTCTAGACCTAAAAGCAGACGCAGGGAAGTTCTTGAGCTCGAATGAGGCCTTTATGCAGTAAAAAGAGGCCTACTTGCATTTGAAATGAGTGCTAAACAGCCGCCGCACTAATTCTATCCTATACTAAGATCAAAAAGAGGCAGTAAAAATCAAATCTACTGAGGGCCGTGATGAACTATGAAGAACAGAGGAAGAACTACGGAGCCCTAGTGCGGATCTGCCCTATGGAATAGCGAAGACTCACCGGTGCTGAAGAGACGCGGAGGTCGTCGCGTTTCTCTGGTCAGATCAGGGTGATGCAGCGGCCTGAGTTGGTGACGACGCGAAGACCCGCGGCGGCGGCAATAGCAAAGCTCGGGCAGGCGAGCAGTAGCGCGAGGAAGAAGACGAAGGAGAGAGAAGTGGCTGAAGGCCCGTCGGGCCGGCCTATTTATAAGGGCGAGCTCATAAGTGGGCGCGAGAATCAAGGAGACCACGGCGTGGTTATCTCCCCACGAAACGCCTCAATTTTCGGGATGACAGTAAAGGTAAAGATCCGTTGCGGATCTGGCGGAGTAAAAAACGGGCTTAATGGAGGATGACGTCACGGCGGATTATCCGGAGTCCAGAGGATGACGTCACGCCGGGTTATGGCCTTCACACAATTGTAAGCCGGAGGTTTTCTGTCGAAGGAATGGAAGATTGACATGAGCCGGCTCAAATCAATCTGGGGCCTAATGTTGAGGATATAGACCTTAGAGTCACCCGCCAGGAGGGGCCGGTTTACTCATATGGTCATTGCCAGAAGCCCGGCGCCAAGCTTGAAGACGGTGGGCCAAAGATGGGTTTAAGACCTGAATATGGCTTAAGGCCCGTAGTTACAATCATTATCATGGTAGAACTTGTAGTGCAAGGCAAGGATAGCTGAGAGTCCGAGCCGGACACTCTTATGAGCCGGCCGGGACTCTGAGAGCTGCTGGGCGTCAGCCTCCCTATATAAAGGGACGACCCGGCAGCGGTTTAGGGACAAGAACAATCTCATCGAGAGCCAGGCATAGCGGTTTAACTCCCTGGTTATCGAAACCCTAATCAATACCACCTCAAACTGGACGTGGGCTTTTACCTTCAATGTAAGGGGCCGAACCAGTATAAACCCTCGTGTTCCTTGTCCCGCTTAAACCCCTTCAAGCTTCCTAGTTGCGATGGCTCCACGACTAAGTCCTAGCTCGAGGACATCTGCCGTGACAATTCCACGACATCCGGTGTGCCCTGAGAACGAGATATGTGCAGCTACTATCGGGATTTGTCGGCACAGTCGGGCGGCTTTGCTGGTCTTGTTTTACCATTGTCGAAATGTCTTGTAAACCGGGATTCCGAGACTGATCGGGTCTTCCCGGGAGAAGGTTTATCCTTCGTTGACCGTGAGAGCTTATAATGGGCTAAGTTGGGACACCCCTGCAGGGTTTTATCTTTTGAAAGCCGTGCCCGCGGTTATGAGGCAGATGGGAATTTGTTAATGTCCGGTTGTAGAGAACTTGTCACTTGACTTAACTAAAATACATCAACCGTGTGTGTAGCCGTGATGGTCTCTTTTCGGCGGAGTCCGGGAAGTGAACACGGTTTGAGTTATGCATGAGCGTAAGTAGTTTCAGGATCACTTCTTGATCATTTCTAGCTTCGCGACCGTGGCGTTGCTTCTCTTCTCGCTCTCATTTGCGGATGTTGGCCACCATATATGCTTAGTGCTTGCTGCAGCTCTACCTCATTACCCCATCCTTTCCTATAAGCTTAAATAGTCTTGATCTCGCGGGTGTGAGATTGTTGAGTCCTCGTGACTCACAGATTCTACCAAAACAGTTGCAGGTGCCGACGATACCAGTGCAGATGACGCAACCGAGCTCAAGTGGGAGTTCGACGAGGAACGTGGTCGTTACTATGTTTCTTTTCCGGATGATCAGTAGTGGAGCCCAGTTGGGACGATCGGGGATCTAGCATTTTGGGTTATCTTATTTTTATTTGGTTTTGACCGTAGTCGGTCTATGTGTGGATTTTGGATGATGTATGAATTAATTTATGTATTGAGTGAAGTGGCGATTGTAAGCCAACTCTCGTTATCCCATTCTTGTTCATTACATGGGATTGTGTGAAGATGACCCTTCTTGCGACAATACCTACAATGCGGTTATGCCTCTAAGTCGTGCCTCGACACGTGGGAGATATAGCCGCATCGTGGGCATTACAGAACCCAAAACTAAGCATTTCTCCCATTGCAAGAAAGATCAATCTAGTAGGCCAAACCAAACTGATAATTCGAAGAGGCTTGCAAAGATAACCAATCATACATAAAAGAATTCAGAGAAGATTCAAATATTGTTCATAGATAATCTTGATCATAAACCCACAATTCATCGGATCTCTACAAACACACCGCAAAAGAGATTACATCGAATAGATCTCCAAGAGAATCGAGGAGAACTTTGTATTGAGATCCAAAGAGAGAGAAGAAGCCATCTAGCTAATAACTATGGACTCGAAGGTCTGAGGTAAACTACTCACACATCATCGGAGAGGCTATGGTGTTGATGTAGAAGCCCTTCGTGATCAATGCCCCCTCCGGCAGGACGCCGGAAAAGGCCCCAAGATGGGATCTCACGGGTACAGAAGGTTGGGGCGGTGGAATTAGGTTTTCGTGGTTGCTTCTGATGGTTTCGGGGTACGTAGGTATATATAGGAGGAAGAAGTAGGTCGGTGGAGCCACGAGGGGCCCACGAGGGTGGAGGGCGCGCCTGGTGGGGGTGGGCGCGCCCCCTACCTCGTGGCCTCCTCGTCTGTTGCTTGACGTCCACTCTAAGTCCTCTTGATCACGTTTGTTCCAAAAATCACGTTCCCGAAGGTTTCATTCCGTTTGGACTCCGTTTGATATTCATTTTCTGCGAAGCAGTAAAATAGGCAAAAAAACAGCAATTTGGGCTGGGCCTCCAGTTAATAGGTTAGTCCTAAAAATAATATAAAAGTGTATAAATAAGCCCATTAAACATCCAAAACTGAATATATAATAGCATGGAACAATAAAAAATTATAGATACGTTGTAGACGTATCAATAGCCTCTATGATATTTATGTTCATGGTGTTCATATCCTACTCATGCTAGTGTCCAATGTTACTTATGCATAATACATGGTTATGATCATTATTGCTCTCTAGCTGTCCGCTTCTCAATCTAAATTGCTAGCCTTCGCCTGTACTAAGTGGAAAAATTCTGCTTGTACATCAAAAACCTTGAACCCAAAGTTATTCCAGATGAGTCCACCATACCTACGTATATACGGTAGTAACCTATCGTCCTAAGTAAATTTTCATGTGCCACCTCTAAAAACTTCTAAAAATTATCCTTTTTGTGTGCCTGGATCGTTCATGGAACGACAGGAGGTGGTCGGTATCTTCCATGCTAAGCGGGTTATTCTCTGGTCGAGTGTTTATTCACTCACCATCACACGAGAAAATGGGCGGTAATAGGGATGCCCAGTCCCAAACTGCAAACATGAAAAAGAGTTCATCTGTTAAATAAGCAAACAAAAACTCCCAATGGAGTCAAAACCTTTACTTTTATCGCTTGGGAACCGCCACTAGCGTGCTTAGCATGGAAGATGTTGATAACTGATGGTCGTGAAGTGAATACGATGGGTGCATGTCTCAAAATATCATTTATCTCTGTTTTAAAAACTGAGCTCTGGCACCTTTGCAAATCACTGCTTCCCTCTGCGAAGGGACTTTCTGTTTACATTTATGTTGTGTCATCACCTTCTAAAACAAGCGCCAGAAACTGAGTAGAGCACAGCTGTCATGATTTATGCATTATGTATAGCTAATGTTGGGTGCATCATGACTGTATCTTTTCTACCATGAATTACAATGTTTAGTCGCTGCTTGAACTTTGGAGGTGCTCTGCATTTATGTTTCGCGGTCTCAGAAAGCGCTAGCGAGATACCACTATTGTCATATTATATCATGGTTGTTTTGACAACGTGTTGCTGTTTGAGATATCTTATTATTGCTCGCTAGCTGATTATGTCATTGATATGAGTTAATATAATCTTTAAGTGTTATTGTGGACATGGTTAGTTATAATGTTGGCTGAAAACCTGGGTACTGTTTAAGCCTATTTATACAAATAAGGGCAAAAGAGTTCATAAAAGTTTTTCTTTCTCACTTTCAGTTTATCAACTGAATTGCTTGAGGACAAGCAAAGGTTTAACCTTGGGGGAGTTGATACGTCTCCAAAGTATCTACTTTTGCTCTCGTTTTTCCTCTTGTTTTGGACTCTACTTTGCATGATTTGAATGAAACTAACCCCGGACTGACGCTGTTTTCAGCAGAATTACCATGGTGTTGTTTTTGTGCAGAAATAAAAGTTCTCAGAATAGAACGAAACTTTGCGAGGATTTTTTATATCAATAATAAGAATTTATGGAGCCAAGACGTGCCGGAGAGGGGCACCTGGGTGGGCACCTGGTGGCCCCGCAGATGACCCCCCTGATACTATAAAATCACATATTTCCAGAAAAAAAATCAGGTAGAAAGAATTATCGCGATCCATGAGACGGAGCCGCCGCCAAGTGCTACCTCTTGAGCATGTGTTGGTTTTCCCTTGAAGAGAAAAGGGTGATGCAGCAAAGTAGTGTAAGTATTTTCCTCAGTTTTGAGAACCAAGGTATCAATTCAGTAGGAGACAACGCACAAGTCACCTAGTACCTGCACAAACAATCAAGAACCTTGCAACCAATGCAATAAAGGGGTTGTCAATCCCTTCATGATCACTCGCAAAAGTGAGATCTAATAAAGATAGTAAAGTAAATATTTTTGGTATTTTTGTTGTATAGATTGGAAAGTAAAGATTGCAAAAAAGTAAACGAGATGCGATATAAATAAAAGAGATGCAATATAATAAAAAAGAGACCGGGGCCATAGGTCTCACTAGTGGCTTCTCTCAAGATAGCATGTATCTCTACTACTAATAAACAATCAAACATAAACTTCTTTAAACGCACCCCACAAATATACACGAACACATTACCATCGCAGGATTAGGCCCATTAAACTCAATCCAACCGCTAGCCTTGATCTAATCTGTTTTCTGTGTGCACTTCGCAATTTACCTTGACTGACCGTACTCCACCCCGTGACCGCAACTTCTCCTCCGTGATTAGCGCTCACCTCTCCACTCAATCCACCGCATAACAAACTCCACGTCCGAGTCCTCGACCCCTACAATCACGCACACAAGGCAACAACAAGAAAAAGAAACTAGCGGCCATCAAGCGACGAAACAACCCACATGATGAGGAGTCTTCGTTCTTGACCGCCGCTGAGATGGATTTCTTCAGGAGGGCCGTCGGGGAGCGGGAGTGGAGCCACGCTGTTGGTGATGAACCGGAGCGCGCGGCGCTCGATCCGCGACGGCGTGGCCCTTGTCAAGCAGCGACGGCGGTATTAGCGTTATTCCTAAACGTCCGAGCGGGGACGGCGGACGACTAATGGTTGTGGCAGGCGACGGTGGCGTGCTCCGTCCGGCGGGGCCAGGCGGTGCGTGTGGCATCGCGGGGAGGCGGGGTGGTCGAGGCGGTTCACGATGGAACTCGGGCTCTGCGGACTGCGGGCATGGCATGGCAATGAAGGCAGCGGGTCCTGGGCGTGCCTCGCGCGACGCGACGGGCAGCGGCTGGGACGCTGGGGCGATGGCGGGAACGCGTATATGTGTGGCCAGGAGGCCGGGCTCGGCGCATCACCTGCGCATGGCAGCGGTAACTGACAGCGCGCTCAACCAGAGACCGGCGGCGGACATCGGTACCGGCGACGGCGGCCAGCGTGCGAACCAGCGCCTAACATGGCCAGGGTGCCTTGCGGAGCAGCGTCTGCCCGACGAGTGGTGGCGGTGTGCGGGCGGTGGCCAGCGCGCACCGGCGGCAAGCTTGGCGACGGCGTGTGTGTCGTGCGCAGGCCAGCTCAGCGTGAAGCACATGAACACGAGGTGCGCATCCGACTACTGCTACTTCACTACTGTATTTTGTAGTTGTTGCTACGTCATGAGCGCGGTGCTGAGGAACGAAGTCGGCCTCGAAGCAATCAAATGACTCCTGACTGCGGAGCAGTGCCGTCAGGTTTCAGTTGCACAACTATAGAGTGGAGTATTGCTAATGGTGAAGTGCATTTGTATTATCTGCATTTTTATTTGAAGGCAATACTTTGTAAAGTTTTTCACCGTCCATGTACATCTTTTCAACTTTGTCTAATAAAACCAAAGTTCAGATTATATTTGGGCAGCCAAAACTGAGGTTGATAGAGTACCCTGCTCATGAGGCCAATTACGTCATGCTCTCCAACGTATTCACATTGACGCAGAGATGGAAGGAGAAGTCAGCGTTGCTCTGCAGCTAGCATCTTATTTTTCACCTCATTTCCAGTCTTCTTTTCTGTTGCAAGATATGGCATTTTCCTTCTCACCACTTCCCGTATGAACATATTTCAAAAGAAGCGGTGCTCTGAGTTGTTGATACGGTATTGTCATTACTGCATAATAACAAGATACGGTATGTTCTCATTTACTTGTATTTGTTCTTCCATACTAAAAGAGTTGTTGTCCACTACAATTCTTTGTGTTCTGTAATTTAAAGTCCTGCCGTGGAATATGAGGTTTGAGTACCGTAGCTGTTGAACTGAAGTTAATCCAGCTACAAATAATAAAGTATTGAATAAATTATCATACACCAGGGCCCCATGAGTGAATAACAGAACAATACATTTGACAAAACGAAATTTTTTAGTTTCGATACCAAGCAGGAAAATAGATAGGTTCCTGTTATGAAATGAAAATGCTCTATGGTTTCCACATTTTCATTTTTATATGGGAATCTTAGGAAGTTTTCATCTTATAGCGTGATGTACATCCATGTTATGCATCTGCACTATCTCTCACTGAACTGGTACCTCCACAATGACACCATAGTACAAGTTACCTACTTATGAACAACCATGTCATGGGTTCATCACTCATGTCGATTTGCTTTCCTTGATGGTTGCATGTTAGAACTCAATGTTGCAAAAGAAGTTTTTCCCTAACAAAATATATATTTTGTTTATGTGGAAAAACACCTTGCTGTATAGAGAAAGGGGAGAAGTGACAACTACCCTTGCCTGAAGGGTGCTTTGTCTCAACCTATGCATGCAAATGGTTGATTTTCTCTTGCAGTAACATTGTAAAATATATTCGTTCTATTTTTCCTGTATATAAGGATCGAGCATGGAGGTTTCATTTCGACATACGAGTGTTTATGACATTCCAACCTTTGACATCACTATATTTTTATAAGTCCAACACCTGATGAAGATCTTCTTTTGACAGTTTTTTATATCACCAACTTTTGACAGGTTTTATAACCAACTTTTGACATCCGTATATATTATTTTACCATTGTATAGCTTGTGCACATTCGAATAGGCACATCTTGAACACGGGTAAATATGAACCCGCTTTTCAAAAATGTACTGTAAACATATTTTGTAATGCTAAAAAATGTAAAACAAAATTGTGTGCATACATGTTTGAAAAATATGTCTGGGGCCCAAAGTTTTATTAAAAAAAAGACTTTTATTTTGTCCCAGCAAAAAAGAAATTTTTTAATGCTTCTAAATAGGATTTCGCGACACAATGTTTTGTCTTTTTTGCACAGGCCACAAAAATTGTCTTCCCGTGAAACTTGCTGCACACACATAGAATATGGAGATGTCCACACGCATCTTTTTTCTGAACATTTTGACATTTCAAAATGTGTTTTTTTAAGTGGGTTCATATGTACCGGGGTTCATCCATGCACTTCCATGCATATTTGTTCATATTTTGTTATATCCTTCACAACATTGCAAAATCTATATAAAATGATGAGTTAAGAAGATGCGTCTAGGTATATCCAGTTAACAACCGTGTTTATTTTAATAATTGTTTTATGACTAAGATGTACAAGGAAGTTTACTTTTACGCTCATTCGTGCGTGCGTTGCACGTGCACGCTTACTAGTTACGGTGGGTGAACAAATTACTGCCGAGCAATTGATAGAAAAGCGCATAGTTATGAACATATCTAAGGCAATGATCATGAATATAGGCATCACGTCCGTGTCAAGTAGATCGAAACTATTCTGCATCTACTAATATTACTCCACGCATCGACCGCTATCCAGCATGCATCTAGAGTATTAAGTTCATAAGAACAGAGTAACGCATTAAGCAAGATGACATGTTGTAGAGGGATAAAATCAAGGAATATGATATAAACCCCATCTTTTTATCCTCGATGGCAAGAATAAAGTACGTGCCTTGCTGCCCCTACTGTCACTGGGAAAGGACGCTGCAAGATTGAACCCAAAGCTAAGCACTTCTCCCATTGCAAGAAAGATCAATCTCGTAGGCCAAACCGAACCGATAATTCGAAGAGACTTGCAAAGATATCAAATCATGCATATAAGAATTTAGAGAAGAACCAAATATTATTCATAGATAATCTTGTTCATAAATCCACAATTCATCGGATCTCGGCAAACACACCGCAAAAGAGTATTACATCGAATAGATTTCCAAGAACATCTAAGAGAACTTTATATTGAGAATCAAAGAGAGAGAATAAGCCATATAGGTAATAACTTTGGACCCGAGTTCTGTGGGAAACTACTCACGCTTCATCGGAGAGGCAATGGTGTTGATGTAGAAGCCCTCCGTGATCGATTACCCCTCTGGCAGATCGCTGGAAAAGGCCCCAAGATGGGATCTCACGGGTACAGAAGGTTGCGGCGGTAGAAAAGTGGTTTCGTGGCTCTCTTTGATCGATCTAGGGTATAAGAGTATATATAGGTGAAAGAAGTACGTCGGTGGAGCTACGAGGGGCCCACGAGGGTGGGGGCACACCTACCCCCACTAGGCGCACCCTCCTGCCTTGTGGCTGCCTCGTAGAGTTCCAGACTTCAACTCCAAGTCTTCTGTATTGCTTTCGGTCCAAGAAAGATCATCGCGAAGGTTTCATTCCGTTTGGTATTCCTTTTCTACGAAACTCTAAAATAGGCAAGAAAACAGAAACTAGCATTGGGCCTCTGGTTAATAGGTTAGTCCCAAAAATAATATAAAAAAGCATACGAAAGCCCATTAAACATCCAAAACAGATAATATAATAGAATGGAACAATCAAAAGTTATAGATACGTTGGAGACGTATCAAGCATCCCCAAGATTTATTCCTGCTCATCCTCGAGTAGGTAAATGATAATAACAGAATTTTTGATGTGGAATGCTACCTATCATAATTATCAATGTAATTTTCTTTATTGTGGCATGAATGTCCAGATCTGAAAGATTCAAAACAAAAGTTTAATATTGACATAAAAATAATAATACTTCAAGCATACTAATAAAGCAATCATGTCTTCTCAAAATAACATGGCCAAAGAAAGCTATCCCTACAAAATCATATAGTCTGGCTATGCTCTATCTTCATCACACAAAGTGTTTAAATCATGCACAACCCCGATGACAAGCCAAGCAATTGTTTCATCCTTTTGATGTTCTCACATGAGCGTGAGCCATGGACATAGCACTATAGGTGGAATGGAATGGTGGTTGTGGAGAAGACAAAAAAGGAGAAGATAGTCTCACATCAACTAGGCATATCAACGGGCTATGGAGATGCCCATCAATAGATATCTATGTGAGTGAGTAGGGATTTCCATGCAACGGATGCACTAGAGCTATAAGTGTATGAAAGTCAAAAAGAAACTAAGTGGGTGTGCTTCCAACTCGCTTGCTCACAAAGACGTATGGCATTTTGAGGAAGTCCATCATTGGAATATACAAGCCAACTTCTATAATTAAAGATTCTGACTAGTATATGAAAGTGAGAACATATGAGACTCTCTATCATGAAGATCATGGTACTACTTTGAAGCACCAGTGTGGAAAAAAAGGATAGTAGCATTGCCCCTTCTCTCATTTTCTCTCATTTTTTATTTTTTTATTTTTTTTAGTTGGGCCTTTCTCCTTTTTTTATGGCCTTTATTTTTTTCTCTTTTTTTTCGTCCGGAGTCTCCTCCCGACTTGTGGGGGAATCATAGTCTCCATCATCCTTTCCTCACTGGGACAATGCTCTAATAATGAAGATCATCACACTTTTATTTACTTACAACTCAAGAATTACAACTCAATACTTATAACAAAATATGACTCTATGTGAATGCCTCCGGCGGTGTATCGGGATGTGCAATGAATCAAGAGTGACATGTATGAAAATTTTATGAAGGTGGCTTTGCCACAAATACGATGTCAACTACATGATCATGGAAAGCAATATGACAATGATGAAGCGTGTCATAATAAACGGAACGGTGGAAAGTTGCATGGCAATATATCTCGAAATGGCTATGGGAATGCCATAATAGGTAGGTATGGTGGATGTTTTGATTAAGGTAAATGGTGGGTTTATGGTACCGGCGAAAGTTGCGCGGTACTAGAGAGGCTAGCAACGGTGGAAGGGTGGGAGTGCGTATAATCCATGGACTCAACATTAGTCATAAATAACTCACATACTTATTGCAAAAATCTACTAGTTATCGAAACGAAGTACTACATGCATGCTCCTAGGGGGATAGATTTGTAGGAAAAGACCATCGCTCGTCCCCGGCCGCCACTCATAAGGAAGACAATCAAAAAATAAATCATGCTCCGACTTCATCACATAACGGTTCACCATACGTGCATGCTACGGGAATCACAGACTTTAACACAAGTATCTCTCAAACACAACTACTCAACTAGCATGACTCTAATATCACCATCTTCATATCTCAAAACAATCATAAGGAATCAAACTTTTCATAGTATTCAATGCACTTTGTATGAAAGTTTTTATTATACCCATCTTGGATGCCCGTCATATTAGGACTAATTTTATAACCAAAGCAAATTACCATGCTGTTCTAAAAGACTCTCAAAATAATATAAGTGAAGCATGAGAGATCAATAATTTCTATAAAATAAAACCACCACCGTGCTCTAAAAAGATTTAAGTGAAGCACTAGAGTAAAATTATCTAGCTCAAAAGATATAAGTGAAGCACATATAGTATTCTAATAAATTCTGATTCATGCGTGTCTCTCCCAAAAGGTGTGTACAGCAAGGATAATTGTGGTAAACTAAAAAGCAAATACTCAAATCTTACAAGACGCTCCAAGCAAAACACATATCATGTGGTGAATAAAAGTATAGCCTCAAGTAAAGTTACCGATAGACGAAGACGAAACAGGGGATGCCTTCCGGGGCATCCCCAAGCTTAGGCTTTTGGTTGTCCTTGAATTTTACCTTGGGGTTCCTTGTGAATCCCCAATCTTAGGATCTTGCCACTCCTTATTCCGAAATCCATCAAATCTTTACCCAAAAACTTGAAAACTTCACAACACAAAACTTCAACAAAAAATCTCATGAGCTCCGTTAGTATAAGAAAATAAACCACCACTTTAAGGTACTGTAATGAAATAATTATTTATTTATATTGGTGTTAAACCTACTGTATTCCAACTTCTGTATGGTTCATACCCCCCCCCCCCCCCGGTACTACTCATAGATTCATCAAAATAAGCAAACAACACACAAAAATAGAATCTGTCAAAAATAGAACAGTCTGTAGTAATCTGATTTGTTCGAATACTTCTGGACCTCCAAAAATTCTGAAATAAATTGGTGGACGTGAGGAATTTTTCTATTAATCATCTGCAAAAAGAATCAACCTAAAATCACTTCCCAGTAAAAAATGTCAGCTAATCTCGCAAGCGCAAAAGTTTCTGTTTTTTACAGCAAGATCGCAAAGACTTCACCCAAGTCTTCCCAAAGGTTCTAGTTGGCACAAACACTAATTAAAACATAAAACCACATCTAAACAGAGGCTAGATGAATTATTTATTACTAAACAGGAACAAAAAAGAAAGGAACAAAAAGAAAATTGGGTTGTCTCCCAACAAGTGCTATCGTTAATTTAACGCCCCTAGCTATGCATAAAAACAACAATAGATCTAGGTATTGTCATCTTTGGTATGCAGTCCTTCAATTGAACGCACATAACCCCTAGGAGGTTCTTTGTTTTTGGTAATGATCAAACTCCTAGGCAAGAAATCCAGAAATTCATTTGTAGCAAAAGGTTCCTTAATGATATCGAAAAAGTTGGGGTGAACACTTATTGATTTAAGGTCTTCATTTTCCTTACTAGAAGATTCACCCTTATTTTTAGGAACATGGATAAACTTGGCAAGTTTGGTAGGAGGAGGATTTGAGGTATTTTTAACGGCAGAAAAAGCGGTCCCCAAGTTGGTAATAATATCTTCGAGTTTATCAATTCTAGTGGAATCTTGATCTATCTTCTCATTAACTATGGGTTCCTTTTCCCTAAGATTTTTCAGAGTAACTCCTACCTTAGATCCGTATTGGGTAATTTGGTTGTCGATCTTTTTGTCCAAATTTTCGATTAACTCTACAGTGGCAATTTTATTTTCAATAATATCAAGCCTTTGCATCACATGTTCCAAAGTTAAAATAGTTCCATTGACCAAAAGAGGTGGTGGGCCTAACAAATCTATCATAGCATTATAAGAATCAAAAGTATGGCTTCCCAAGAAATTCCCTCCGGTAATGGTGTCAAGAACATATCTATTCCAAGGAGTGATGCCTACGTAAAAATTGCGAAGAAGAACGGAAGTAGATTGCTTTCTAGTAGATCTATTTTGAGCATTGCAAATTCTATGCCATGCATCTTTTAGGTTTTCTCCCCCCTTTGTTTAAAATTAAGAACTTCATTATCGGGAGTATTAACAATGATAGGAGGACCAGCCATGAAGGCGAAACAAACGATCTAACACACGGACGCACAAGAAGCAAGCGAAAAAAGACGAATGAAAGAGGGGCGAAAAAAGGCAAAGGTTATCGAAAATCGTTTTAGAAGTGGGGGAGAGGAAAACAAGGGACGAATGGCAAATAATGTAATGCGAGGGAGAAGAGTTTATGATGGGTACTAGGTATGTCTTGACTTGGCGTAGATCTCCCCGACAACAGCGCCAGAAATCCTTCTTGCTACCTCTTGAGCATGCGTTGGTTTTCCCTTGAAGAGGAAAGGGTGATGCAGCAAAGTAGCGTATGTATTTCCCTCAGTTTGGAGAACCAAGGTATCAATCCAGTAGGAGACAACGCACAAGTCACCTAGTACCTACACAAACAATAAAGAACCTTGCAACCAACGCGATAAAGGGGTTGTCAATCCCTTCACGGTCACTCGCAAAAGTGAGATCTAATAAAGATAGTAAAGTAAATATTTTTGGTATTTTTGTTGTATAGATTGGAAAGTAAAGATTGCAAAATAGTAAACGAGATGCGATATAAATAAAAGAGATGCAATGTAATAAGAAAGAGACCCGGGGGCCATAGGTTTCCCTAGTGGCTTCTCTCAAGATAGGATGTATTACGGTGGGTGAACAAATTACTGTCGAGCAATTGATAGAAAAGCGCATAGTTATGAAGATATCTAAGGCAATGATCATGAATATAGGCATCACGTCCGTGTCAAGTAGATCGAAACGATTCTGCATCTATGTCGGTGTACAAAAGTAGGGGTCCTTTTTTACCCCTTTACTTGTGCGTGGGCAATCGCAGCCACACGCCTGCGGCCGCGCTTGGCGGGATAGAAGAGGTAGCAAAGACACAAGACTACCAGAGCAAAGCCACGACAGAGGAGCGAGGAGCGAAGGGACAAGGTGGGCTCTCCCTGGCAGGAGCCTTGCCGGGGCAGCTTACGTAGCCCCGGCAAGGGCCTTGACGGGGAACTTGCCCAACACCAGCAGAGCCGCCACCCTTGAGCCTAAGAGTTCCGACACCATCGACAACATTGGAACCAAGGCTCGGGAGGCGCCTGCATGGTGGCATGCAGATCTTTGTAAAGACCAAGACCCTACAAGACTAGATGAGAACCAGAAGACGGAAGCCCTGGCAAGATCCTTGCCGGGGACGCTCACAAGACCCCCGGCAAGACCCTCGCCAGGGACACCTGCGAGACCCCGGCAAGGCCCTTGCCGGGCCCCGGCAAGACCCTTGCCGGAGACATCTGCGGGGCCGCAGCCAGGCCCCCACCTGCCAAGGCTCCACCGCTGTTCCAGCAAAGAAGTCAACCCGCCAACAAGGAAGGCACCTACGTGGTGATGTGCAGCTTCCAGGCCAACTCAGATCTCCATGAAGACTCTGCCACTGCACCAACTCAGCAGCCAGCTAGCGTGGCGCTGCATGCCTTGTCAGCCTAGACGTGCGTCGGAGCGAGGTGAAGCGGCGGCGGACGGGACGAGTTTCCTTGCCGTCCTCGATAAAGTGAGAGGGCACGTCAGCAGCGCGTTAAATGCGTTTGTCCTATGGTGCCAGGCGATAGACTCGTATACAGTACAAACTTTCCACCTCCTGTGTGCCACTGTGGCGACCCCCTTTGGCTATAACACGAGGCCCGAGGCATACTGGAGGGGGATTTGGAATTTTTGGACCCTGCACGCTTTGTAGCTAGTCCAAGAACACCGCATAAACACAAACCAGTAGGAGTGGGGTATTATGCAACACTTGCGGCCCGAACCTGGATAAATTCCCCGTGTTGATCTTCTAAACCCGCTCTTTCCACAGCCCCGCGCCCGCCAACCAGAGAAGGGATTCCCCGTGATCCCATAGGTGTCATTTCCACTGACATCTTTGGCGCACCAGGTAGGGGTGCAAGCTGCGAAAATCCGGTTTGGAAGTTAGCGTGTCGACTTCATCATCACCATGGCCCCCAAGAAGAAGGGGATCACAGCGATCGGGTCGTCCGGAGCCAGCACGTCCGCGCCAGCGCGGGCTGGTGACCGGGTGGCCGCGGATGGTGTCGGAGACATGGCCTGTGAGCATCCATGACACTCTTGCAATCAGAGCCAGGCAAGCGGTGTCGTTCGAGTCCAAGACGACGAGCCACGCGCCGCTGGGTCCGGGGGCGGGGCCGTGCTGCCCACGGGCGGCGCGGCAACCTCTATGGCACCCCAGCTGGCGCTTGCGCCACGACCTTCCCAGGCCACGTGCGATGAGTGACACCGCGACGCCGGAGCTCCCGGGCACCGCCACGGGAAGAGCCCTGTGCGCCACTCTCAGGACGCACCAGGCCAGCGTGCACACCCGGACGCCGGCGGAAGCGGCGTGCGACCATGAGACCGTGGCAGAGCTCCTTCTAACTTGGTTAGAAGTCGGAGCGCATCACGGTCCACGCAGCTTTCGTCACCGCCCAAGCCAGCAGTAGCGCTGGCACGTGTGCAACTGCTCCTCGACTTCCCCCTGCTGCAGAGAAGCTCGACGAGTGGAGGGCCACCATCCGAAGCCTTGTCAGCTTCGCCAACAAAGACGAGCCGCTCCCAGCGGGACCCTCATGTCGGTGTTCTATTGAGCCAGTGCATGCCGGCGTGGGAGGACCGGAGATGCTGCGACCATGGTGCACTCTCCTCCCCCACGACCGCGACAGTAGCTACCGGCTCGTCGGGCCGACGCCTGTGACAACGTTTCCACAGCATCGTCCGACCCGCGAACCCGCTGTGACCAACGTCGAGTTCTTCGAGAGCGAGCTCAGGAAGACACTCGTACCACCATTGAGCGATGGCGGGAGGCACGCCATCAGTCAGATCGGCGTGTGGGGCCTGCTACGGACCACCTAGAGCCGGGGGGCTCTGGCGACCTGCCTTACGAGGTGGGTTGTCCAGCCTTTACCCAAGAGCTGCGGTAGTTCCAGTGGCCCTCCCACCGCACATTCAAGCCTGATGTTGGGGAAAAGTACAACGGAAGACTCACCCGTCAGAGTTCCTTAGCATCTACACCATTGCGATGACAAGGTGCTCGCCAACTACTTTCCGTTGGCGCTTAAGCCCAATGTCATGTGATGGTTGATGCACCTGCCAGTGGATTCCATCTCTTCCTGGTCGGATCTGTGCCACGAGTTTGTTGGCGCCTTTACCGGAGGCCACCAAGCTCCTGGCCAGGCAAGTGACTTGCATGTCATCCCCCAAAAGGATGGCGAGTCCCTGTGTAAGTACATACAAAGATTCACCATCCCAGATGTTCATCCTGCCACTGTCATCAGTGCATTCCATCAGAACATACGCAACCGTAAGATGCGTGAAGTGCTGGCGATGAACAAGGTCAAGCATGTAGCCAAACTTTATGTTCTGGCTGATAGATGTGCTCGGGCCGAGGAAGGAAGGAAGTACCCCGGCGAGGACGCCGGTGTGGAAACCGACTCCACGGACGAAGACGCCGCCGCCCCGACGAAGAAGGGTCGGCGCCGCAACAAGAAGCGTAAGGGCAAGACTGTGCTTGCCGTTGAGGGATCCGGCGACCCCGGCGCCGCCAAGAAGGCCAAGGCTGACGACCCCGGCAAGGAGGTTGGCGGGTGCGCCGCCTGCTGGGCCTTGGCGGCCGCCGACAAGCCAGGAGGCTCCGACAAGCAGTACTGCAAGATCCACTGCACCAAGGGCCATGACCTCCAAAACTGCCGACAGGTTGAGCTGCTTGCAGAGAAGCAGAAAGCTAAATATGAAAGGCGGGACAAGGAGAAGGGTCAGGATGGTGCTGAGGGGTCCGGCAAGAAGCGTGGCGGCCAAGGAGGTCGTCGCGGCAAAGATAATCAACAAGAGAGGCCTGCTCGGGGCCACGATAAGGAGGAAGATGATGATCATGACGAGGACGACGAGTCCGAAGAGCACGAATTCTAGAAAGCTACGGAGGCCATGTGCGTCGACGGTGGCGCCTCGCTCCACACCTCTCACCGCCAACTGAAGCAGTGGGCGCATGAGATCACAGCGGCAGAGCCATCGTTCGATGCCCAGAAGCCACTGAAGTGGTCCTGCACACCCATTATTTTTACACCGAGGATCACCCTGATCGCGCAACTGCAGTCGGGTGTTTGCCGTTGTTGGTTTCACCAACAATACGCAACCTCAAGGTGACAAAAGTGCCGGTTGACAGTGGGGCCGGTCTAAATTTGATCTCGCCCGTTGTCGGTGTCAAAACCGGCGTATCTCGGGTAGGGGGTCCCGAACTGTGCGTCTAGGATCGATGGTAACAGGGGACAGGGGACACGATGTTTACCCAGGTTCGGGCCCTCTCTATGGAGGTAATACCCTACTTCCTGCTTGATTGATCTTGATGAATATGAGTGTTACAAGAGTTGATCTACCATGAGATATTAATGGCTAAACCCTAGAAGTCTAGCCTATGTGAATATGGTAATGAGTATATCCCCATCCGGACTATGCTCTCCGGTTTATATAGACACCGGAGAGATCTAGGGTTACATGGGGTCGGTTACATAAGAAGGAATCTTCATAGTTGGTCGCCTAGCTTGCCTTCCACGCCAAGGAAAGTCCAATCCGGACACGGGTATAGTCTTCGGCCTTCATATCTTCACAGCCCATCAGTCCGGCCCAATGAATAAAAGGCCGGATGCCCGAGGACCCCTTAGCCCAGGACTCCCTCAGTAGCCCTTGAACCTGGCTTCACTGACGAGGAGTCCGGCGCGCAGATTGTCTTCGGCATTGCAAGGCGGGTTCCCCTTTTTCCGAACTCCACGATAGTCTTCGGATGCGATGATTGTATCCGGTCCTGTAACACATACCACACACAACCGCAGAGAGAATACAATATTTGCAGGAATCTAATCTGTCGACAGCTTTTTACAACACGATATCACGTCTGTCCGGTCATAATTTCGAACCGTTTTTCATCTGCCATCCCACGTTTCAAGACGTGGTTGTAATTGGCACATCCTGTCGAAGCAGAGATCGTGTCCCCTTATTGCGGGATCTCCATCAATGCGGGCGTGGGTAACCCAACCGTGCCATTCGCACGGCCCCTGGGAACAGGCGAGTTTAAGGCGAGTGGGGAGACGTTTGATATTCACGGCCTCTATAAAGGGATAAGGATTCCCCTTTCTCACCCACGCCCTTTCTTTCCCTCAGCCCTTCCGTCCTTGAGCTCCAGCGCCCAAGCTTTAGCTTTTCTTCTTCCAAGAAAGCACTCCAAACATGTCCGGATCCGGAGCTGGAGGCAAGTGGATGGCCTCCTCCGTTAAGAAGAAGGACATCAAGGAGCTCCGGGAGGCCGGATACCTAGCCAAGGAGATCGTTCACTGACTCCCGGCCAAGGGGCAGACTGTCCCTACTCCAGAGCCCCATGAGAGGGTTGTGTTTCTCACACATTTTGTCCGCGGGCTGGGATTCCCTCTCCATCCATTTGTCCGTGGACTGATGTTTTACTATGGACTGGATTTTCATGACCTAGCCCCCAACTTCATCCTCAACATTTCGGCATTTATCGTCGTTTGTGAGGCTTTTCTCCGCATCCCACCTCACTTCGACCTGTGGCTGAAGACCTTCAATGTGAGGCCGAAAGTAGTGAGCGGTCAACAAGCAGAGTGCGGAGGCGCTATGGTGGGCAAGATGCCCAATGTCACCTGGCCCGAAGGCTCATTCGCAGAGACGGTGAAGGGGTGGCAATCGGGGTGGTTCGACATCACCGAGCCCCGTGACACCAACTGGGCGGCGGCCCCCGAATTCCGATCCGGAATCCCGATGTGGCTCACCTCCTGGCAAGAGAGGGGCCTAACCTAGGGTCCTTCGGACGAGCGGACAGGGCTCCAAACATGCATCCAGAACATGATAGACAGGAAAATCAAGCTTGTCAACGTGGTCCAGGTCATGCTCATTCGTCGGGTCCTCCCGTGCCAACGCTGGACTTGCTATTTGTGGGAGTATGATTCGGCCAAGCACCAGACGCTGCAAGAGCTCTTCGGCATGATGCACGAAGACATCTGGAGAGTGCTTTTCAAGCCGGCGAGACACCGCCGCCTATGACCGAGGATCGCGGGCTTAGCTTAAAGCGCCAAGCCAATTCGGTAAGTTATTTCATGTTTTCAAGGCGTACCTGTTACTAGCAAATTTCGAGGTAAAGCCTAAGCTTTCCCATCCATGTTTTCAGGCCTGGATCGAGGTAGCAGAGGGGATTAACCGTCCGGCTCCGCTGCCCGAAGACCAAGAATTCCCATTATTGACAAAAATGCTTTTTTGCCGCACCTTATGAGTTGCCAGAGAAGACGGCTAGGAAAGCGGCCAAAGGGGCCAAGAAGGGCCCTCGCCAAAAAGGCGCTCCGGACGTGACGTCCGAAGACGAAACTTCTTCTTCGTCCATCGGCGACGACGACGAAGAGGAGGAAGAAGACGACTCCCCACCCGAGGTGGGGAAGAAGAAAAGAGCGGCCCCCATGAGTCCGCAAGCGAAAACGCCTAAGAGGGTTAAAGGCTCCCTCGCGGATAACTCCGTGTGGGATGTTGACAGCAGTCCGGAGCGACCTCGCCGGACCAAGCCTCGGGCCGCTTCGTAAGTAACAGAATCCGCAAACGTCTGGCCTTCCTGGTTTGTAATATTGACATATTGTAAACTTTGTCACTGCAGTTCGACACGCGATGGCTCCCCGCAATCCTCGACAGAGGATTCGCTGGACTCGAAGGAGATGGCTAGCATGTCTCCACCACCTGCTCATTCCGTCTCACCCAAGGGTGATGACGAGGTGGTGTCCAGGAAGACTTTCCCAGGTCGGGGGGAGATTCCGGAGATCATCGGGGTGACGCCCCTAGATGACTCCTTGGCCGCCAGACATACGGGGAAAAAGGTCCCTACGGGGACTGGTGACAGGGCCCGAGTTCCCTTCGGACCTCAGTCGGATACCATTCCGGAGATCTACACGGCTTCGGGGTCCAGTGAACGACATTCCCCACAAGGAGGGAGTGTGCCTGTTCCACCGGTGACCTCTGTCCAATCAGAGGCACCGGATAATCTGCTGGAGGCGCTACGAGGCACCTCTATCATGGATGAACATCGTGTCCTTATGGACACGGTAACAGAGAAGGTTCAATTTGTCAAAAGCGGACTGACCGAGGCCTGCACTAGCCTTCTAACGGGCTTTGAGGTAAGTAATGTGACTGTAGGAAAAATATCACAGTATAGACAGTAGCCCCTGATCCTCTGTTTGGTGTTCGAGAAGAAAAGCCGGATAGAGGATCAAAAAATCGCAGGACTCTAACATGAGTTGTCTATGTGAATAAGCAGGCATCGCTGCAGGCTGCCACTGCTCATGCTGCGGAGGTCTCCGGACTGAAGCAGAAACTGGAGCGGGCCGAGGAGGACCTCGGCCTCGTGACGAAGCAGCTGGAGGATAGCCAAGGTATGCAGTAACCTGTGGGTACATTTCGAAAAAAAATGAGTAGTCCGACCGGACTAAAGTGTCATAAACTTTATTAGGGGCCATGACCGAGGTGGCGGCCCTTAAGAAGGCGCTCACCGAGGCCGAGGACAAAGCGGCCAAGGAACGCGCCTCACGCGAGAAGCACGAGGCCCGGGTTGGCGAGGCGCAGCAACAGCTCCAGGGCGCGATAGAGATATTTGAGTCCTTGGAGCGCAATTGTAAGGCGCAAGAGTCCGAATTAGCGAAGGCCCGCCAAAGTGCGCAGGATGCACGAGCCGAAGCCAGAGCGCCCTCCAGGAAATTCAGGCGGCCAAGAAGATTACATCGGGTAAGTCTTCCACCATGGATAGAAAGTATGTAGAAGAAACGTTCCTTGTACTTATCCCGAATTTGGATTTTCTGGGGGCGTTTACAGATCTGCCACACAGTGTGTCAGATGCTGCCGAGCATTATAGAGCCGAAGAAGGGATGTCTACGGAGATGCTGTTCTAGTCTCAATATCTGGGATCCGAACATCCGGTGCCCTTCAGCGACCAGCTAATGCAGTTGGTCGAGCTGCACAGGTTGGCAGAGCTAGCCATGAAGGACCTGATAGTCCGGCTGTGGCCTGCCGATCCTATACCTAGCAGCTACTTTGGACTTGTGCAGTGGCTTGTGAGTGCCTGTCCGCGGCTCGAAGCCGTGAAGCGGTCGGTCTGTATTGAAGGTGCACGTATGGCCTTTGCCCGCGTCAAGACGCATTGGGCAAAGCTGGACGCCAAGAAGCTAATGACCGAGGGGCCGCCGGAGGGCAAGGAGCATCGTCGGATCGAGCTCTATTTTGATGGTGTCCTAGAGGGGTCCCACCTTGTGGCGGAGCAATGTTCAAAGGATATCATATTCCCATGAGAACATGTGTATTACCTTGCCCTGTAATATGGAACAATGATGTTATGTATTATAATGCTTATGATTTAAATTTTACCTCGTGTGCGGCCGTTTATTAAATCTGAGGGTTGACCAGCCGTCGGCTTCTGCCCCCACGTAGATAGTATGGGGGTGTTCGGGATAAATCTAAACACTCTTTACTCCACATTCTGGTCCTTGAAGGAGGTGTTTAGCGCAACGAACAAGGCAATGAGACTATGCGGCCTTTACCGCCCTCACTTAGCCATAGGAGTTTGACAATTAAAAAAGTTCGCAAAGCCCCTGGTATTCGAAGGACCGAACTAGGGGCGCTATACACACCTAATCGGAGGAGCCGATTCTTCGCAAGAAGCGGAAAAAATCTCTAACGATTTGGAACCTCTCGAACAGCTGACCGGCTCTCGCCGCATCATGACAGTGAGGTTTCGGCTTTCTCTACTGAGGTGCTCATCCGGAAGAACCGGGACACAATCGCAGTAGTTCTCCCTTTACTACCCTATCCGATATAGCGGAACGTAAGGTAGTAAGCACAGGAGCCGGGCAACCCAACTATTGACCCAAGACATGATTCGGAGCCGATGCATATAATGCTATAAGTTCGGGGTGCCGAACTATACTATAAAAGTGTTCGGACTTTTTATTGCCGTAGTGTTGGGTGTAGTGAAGCCCCTGGCGTAGTAATACCTACCATGGTGTACGTGTGCAATGAGTAATTAATATCGAGGTGAGGAAACGGGAAAATGAAATAACAAGCTGACGCTACCGTGTATTCACCATTGTGATGTTACGAGTACGTCGAGGCGTACTTTGTGCAAGTAATGCGATAAGCAAGTGAGGCTATTTAACATGCCGCAACCAAGGGAGAGCTACGTGCGGGTATGAAAAGCAAGCATGGCAATCGAATAGAGACCACCTGGGGATTCCCTTGTAAGCTAGAGCTCCTTGCCTCCTTGGTGTGTTCTGCAAGTGGGTTGTCCGTATAGACCTCGAAAGAGAAGAAAACCCGTAAAAAAGAAAAAGTAAAAGCGTGCGAATCCCAGGGTCGGTCCAGCCGTACTGTGGATCGCGAACGAGTTATGCCTCCATCAATACCCATGGGGTTTTGAGTGCGTAGTTTATGTACGCGTGGTATTAATGCCATTGCCTCATCGGGGCTGGGACGGAGGCCAAATTGCTAATTCGGCTCGTGACGAGCCGAGCTGTCCTGTTGTAGTGTGGTCCGGACCCTATTGATGATTTCCAAGGGCTCGGCAGCCGGATTATAATGCTGCTTGAGAAGGCCGCTCTGTACTTCTACTGCTAGGGCGGCGGTGTGCTCCTCTGTACGGAGGGAGCGTTCCGTGTTTCCATTTACTATAATGACGCCATGTGGGCCGGACATCTTGAGCTTGAGATAAGCGTAATGTGGCACCGCGTTGAATCTAGCGAATGCGGTTCGTCCGAGCAGGGCGTGATAGCCCCTGCAAAATGGGACAATATCGAAGATTAATTCTTCGCTTCGGAAGTTATCCGGGGAACCGAATACTACCTCCAGTGTTATTGAGCCCGTACAACGGGCCTCTACGCCCGGTATGACTCCTTTAAAGGTAGTCTTCGTGTGCTTGACTTGTGAGGGGTCGATGCTCATTTTGTGTACTGTATCCTGATAGAGCAGGTTGAGGCTGCTACCACCGTCCATTAGGACTCGTGTCAGGTGAAATCCGTCGATGATTGGGTCAAGGACCAGTGCGGCTGAACCGCCATGGCGGATGCTGGTTGGATGATCTCGGCGGTCAAAGGTGATCGGGAAAGACGACCACGGATTGAATTTCGGGGCGACTGGCTCTAACGCATAGACGTCCCTAAGTGCGCGCTTGCGCTCCCTTTTCGGGATGTGTGTAGCGTATATCATGTTCACCGTTTGACTTGAGGGGGAAATTTCTTTTGCCCCCCAGTGTTCGTTTGCCGGGGCTCCTCGTCATCGTCCTCGCTCTGTGATTCCCCTTCCTTGTTTCTGTTGTTTACCTTGCTGGCTTGTTTAAAGACCCGACAATTTCTGTTGGTATGGTTGACCGATTTGTCTGGGGTGCCATGTATCTGGCAAGGACGATCGAGTATGCGGTCCAAGCTGGATGGTCCTCCGCTGCTCCTTTTATAGGGCTTCTTTCGCTGGCCGGACTTGGAGCCACTAAATCCGGCGTGAACTGTGGTGTCCTCGGTGTTATCGCCGTTGTTTCGGCGTTTGTGTCTGTTGCGCCGGAGCTTGCCGGTGCTGTTTTTGGCCTCGGAGGGGCCTGTTTCGTTGGCTGTGTTTGTACTGCGAGCCAGCCAACTATCATCTCCCGCACAGAAGTGGGTCATGAGTGTCGTGAGGTCTGCCATGGACCTCGGCTTTTCCTGGCTGAGTTTGCGGGTGAGCCATTCGTCCCGAATGCTATGCTTAAAGGCCGCTAGGGCTTCGGCATCCGGACATTCGATGATCTGGTTCTTTTTGGTTAGGAACCTCGTCCAGAATTTTATGGCTGATTCTCCAGGTTGTTGAACTATGTGGCTTAAGTCATCCGCATCTGGTGGCCGGACATAAGTTCCTTGGAAGTTATCAAGGAAAGCCTCTTCCAAGTCCTCCCAGCTGCCGATGGAGTTCCCAAGCAGACTATTTAGCCAGTGTTGAGCTGGCCCTTTGAGCTTTAGTGGGAGGTATTTAATGGCGTGGAGGTCATCTCCTCGAGCCATATGGATATGGAGAATAAAATGCTCGATCCATACTGCAGGATCGGTTGTGCCGTCGTATGATTCGATATTGACGGGTTTGAACCCCTTGGGGAATTCATGATCCAGTACTTCAACTGTGAAGCAGAGAGGGTGTGCGGCCCCTCTATATCGGGCCGCATCGTGGCGTAGCTCTGATGGAGTCTGTCTGCGGCATTCGGCCCGGGCGTGGTGAGGTTTGTCACGTCCGAATAGGTAGCCGTCGTTGTGCCCCGAGGTACGTCCTCGTGATCCGTAGATCGGTCTTGTATGTCCTGCTCTACTGTCCAGTTTTTGCCAGAGGTCGTACGTATGACCCCGAACTCTTTCGTCTCTATTTTTACGGGGTGGTGGGGCAGGCTGCTGTTCGGCCTGAGTTACTGCTTTATCCCGACTGCGGGGTGGCCGGTCGGCCGCCGTGTCTCGACCTCGTGGTGGTCGTTCCGCATTACGCGAGGGAGATATATGCTATGCCGCCTCCTCATCGAATTGAGGTAGCAGTCTGCGTTTCGGGTAGCTCTTGGCTGGGCGCTTGAGGCCGTATTCTTCGGCTGTCAGGACATCAGTCCATCTGTTGATGAGCAGATCTGGTTCAGCTTGAAGCTTCTACTGTTTCTTTTTCAGGCTCCTTGCAGTGGCTATGAGCTGAAGCTTAAAGCGCTCCTGCTCCACAGGTTCCTCAGGCACAATGAAGTCTTCGTTGCCGAGGCTTGTCTCCTCCTCGGAGGGTGGACGGTAACTATCGTCCTCCGAGTTATCTTCTATGGCTTATTCATCAGAGTTATCTTGCCCGTTGTCGTGTTCTTCTTGTTCGGATGAAGCTCCGACAGGGTCTTCATTGTTCTCGGCGTTGCCCGGAGTGCTATTTCCCCCAGTGCCGGTGTTGCCATCCTTTGAGCGACGTGGCTTAGAGCGGCGTTTGGGCCGCCGGCGCTTGGACTGCGTCTCAGAGGGTTTATTCGCACCTGGCTCTTCTTTGTCGTCGCCAGATCCTTTAGGTGTATCACCCATGCGTTGGGGAACGTAGCAGAAATTCAAAATTTTCTACGCATCACCAAGATCAATCTATGGAGTAATCTAGCAACGAGGGGAAGGGGAGTGCATCTACATACCCTTGTAGATCGCGATGCGGAAGCGTTGCAAGAACGCGGATGAGGGAGTCGTACTCGTAGCGATTCAGATCGCGGTTGATTCCGATCTGAGCAGCGAAGAACGGTGCCTCCGCGTTCAACACACGTGCAGCCCGGTGACGTCTCCCACGCCTTGATCCAGCAAGGAGAGAGGGAGAGGTTGGGGAAGACTCCATCCAGCAGCAGCACAACGGCATGGTGGTGATGGAGGAGCGTGGCAATCCCGCAGGGCTACGCCAAGCACCGCGGGAGAGGAGGAGGAGGGAGAGGGGTAGGGCTGCGCCGAAAGAGAGAAGTTCTCGTGTGTATGGCAGCCCAAAACCCCAATATATATAGGGGAGGGGGAGGGCTGCGCCCCCATCTAGGGTTCCCCCCCCCAAGGGGGGCGGCCATCCCTAGATGGGGCTTGGGGGCGACCAAAGGGGGGAGAGAAGGGGGCGCCCCACTAGATGGGCCTTAGGCCCATCTATGCCTAGGGTTTCCCCCTTCCCCCCTTTCCTGCGCCCTGGGCCTCTTGTGGGGGGGCGCACCAGCCCACCTGGGGCTGGTCCCCTCCCACACTTGGCCCACACAGCCCTCTGGGGCCCGTGGCCCCACCTGGTGGACCCCCGGGACCCTCCCGGTGGTCCCGGTACATTACCGATAGCACCCGAAACTTTTCCGGTGACCAAAACAGGACTTCCCATATATAAATCTTTACCTCCGGACCATTCCGGAACTCCTCGTGACGTCCGGGATCTCATCAGGGACTCCGAACAACATTCGGTAACCACGTACATACTTTCCCTATAACCCTAGTGTCATCGAACCTTAAGTGTGTAGACCCTACGGGTTCGGGAACCATGCAGACATGACCGAGACGTTCTCCGGTCAATAACCAACAGCGGGATCTGGATACCCATGTTGGCTCCCACATGTTCCACGATGATCTCATCGGATGAACCACGATGTCGGGGATTCAATCAATCCCGTATTCAATTCCCTTTGTCCATCGGTATGTTACTTGCCCGAGTTTCGATCGTCGGTATCCCGATACCTTGTTCAATCTCGTTACCGGCAAGTCTCTTTACTCGTTCCGTAACTCACATCATCCCGTGATCAACTCCTTGGTCACATTGTGCACATTATGATGATGTCCTACCGAGTGGGCCCAGAGATACCTCTCCGTTTACACGGAGTGACAAATCCCAGTCTCGATTCGTGCCAACCCAACAGACACTTTCGGAGATACCTGTAGTGCACCTTTATAGCCACCCAGTTACGTTGTGACGTTTGGTACACCCAAAGCATTCCTACGGTATCCGGGAGTTGCACAATCTCATGGTCTAAGGAAATGATACCTGACATTAGAAAAGCTCTGAGCAAACGAACTACACGATCTTGTGCTAGGCTTAGGATTGGGTCTTGTCCATCACATCATTCTCCTAATGATGTGATCCCGTTATCAACGACATCCAATGTCCATGGTCAGGAAACCGTAACCATCTATTGATCAACGAGCTAGTCAACTAGAGGCTTATTAGGGACATGGTGTTGTCTATGTATCCACACATGTATCTGAGTTTCCTATCAATACCATTCTAGCATGGATAATAAACGATTATCATGAACAAGGAAATATAATAATAACCTATTTATTATTGCCTCTAGGGCATATTTCCAATAGTCTCCCACTTGCACTAGAGTCAATAATCTAGTCCACATCACCATGTGATTAACACTCATAGGTCACATCACCATGTGACCAACATCCAAAGAGTTTACTAGAGTCAACAATCTAGTTCACATCACTATGTGATTAACACTCAGTGAGTTCTGGTTTGATCATGTTATGCTTGTGAGAGAGGTTATTAGTCAACGGGTCTGAACCTTTCAGATCCGTGTGTGCTTTACGAATATCTATGTCATCTTGTGGATGCTACCACGCGCTACTTGGAGCCATTTCAAATAATTGCTCTACTATACGAATCCGGTTTACTACTCGGAGTCATCCGGATTAGTGTCAAAGTTCGCATCGACGTAACCCTTTACGACGAACTCCTTTTCACCTCCATAATCGAGAAAATTCCTTAGTCCACTAGATACTAAGGACAAATTCGACCGCTGTCATGTGATCCTTTCCCGGATCACTATTGTACCCCTTGACCAACTCATGGCAAGGCACACTTCATGTGCGGTACACAACATAGCATACTGTAGAGCCTACGATAGGGGACGACCTTCGTCCTTTCTCTCTCTTCTGCTGTGGTCAGGTCTTGAGTCTTACTCAATACTCACACCTCGTAACACAGCCAAGAACTCCTTCTTTGCTGATCTATTTTGAACTCTTTCAAAATCATGTCAAGGTGTGCGTTCTTTGAAAGTATCATCGGGCGTCTTGATCTATCTCTATAGATCTTGATGCCCAATGTGTAAGCAGCTTTTATCCAGGTCTTCCTTTGAAAAAAAAAACTCCTTTCAAACAACCCTTTATGCTTTCCAGAAATTTTACATCATTTCGGATCAACAATATGTCAATCACATATACTTATCAGAAATGTTGTAGCGCTCCTACTCACTTTATTGTAAATACAAGTTTCTAACAAACTTTGTATAAACCCAAAATCTTTGATCATCTCATCAATGCGTAAATTCCAACTCCGAGATGCTTACTCCAGTCCTTAGAAGGATCGCTGGAGCTAGCATACCTTTTAGCATCCTTAGTATCGACAAAACCTTTCTGATTGTATCACATGCAACCTTTCCTTACGAAAACTGGTAAGGAAACTTGTTTTGACATCCATCTGCCAGATTTCATAAATGCAGCTAATGCTAACATGATTCCGACGGACTTAAGCATCGCTACGGATGAGAAAATCTCATCGTAGTCAACTCCTTGAACTTGTGGAAATACTCCTTGCCACAAGTCGAGCTTCATAGACGGTAACATTACCGTCCACGTCCGTCTTCTTCTCAAAGTTCCATTTATCTCGGATTTCATGGCTCCTAACCATTTGTCGGAATATGGGCCCACCATCGCTTCTCCACAGCTCATAGGTTCATCGTTGTCCAACAACATGACTTCCAAGACAGTATTACGCATTACTCCGAAGTACTACGCATCCTCGTCGTCCTACGAGGTTTGGTAGTGACTTGATCCGAAGTTTCATGATCACTATCATAAGCTTCCACTTCAATTGGTGTAGGTGCCACAGGAACAACTTCCTGTGCCCTGCTACACACTAGTTGAAGTTATGGTTCAATAACCTTATCAAGTCTCCACCATCGTCCCACTCAATTCTTTCGAGAGAAACTTTTCCTCGAGAAAGGACCCGTTTCTAGAAACAATCACTTTTGCTTCCAGATCTGAAATAGGAGGTATACCCAACTGTTTTGGGTATTATATGAAGATGCATTTATCCGCTTTGGGTTCGAGCTTATTAGCCTGAAACTTTTTCACATAAGCATCGCAGCCCCAAAATTTTAAGAAACGACAACTTAGGTTTCTCTAAACGGTGTCGTCTCAACGGAATTGCGTGGTGCCCCTTTAAAGTGAATGCGGTTGTCTCTAATGCCTAACCCATAAACGATAGTGGTAATTCGATAAGAGACATCATGGTATGCACCATATCCAATAGGGTGCAGTTCTGATGTTCGGACACATCATCACACTATGGTGTTCCAGGCGGTATTAATTGTGAAACACTTTCCATAATGTCTTAATTGTGTGCCAAACTCGCAACTCAGATACTCATCTCTATGATCATATCACATACATTTTATCCTCTTGTCACGACGATCTTCAACTTCACTCTGAAATTACTTGAACCCTTTCAATAATTCAGACTTGTGTTTCATCAAGTAAATACACTCAGCATCTACTCAAATCATCTGTGAAGTAAGAACATAACGATATCCACTGCATGCCTCAGCACTCATTGGACTGCATACATCAAAATGTATTACTTCCAATAAGTTGCTCTCTTGTTCCATCTTACTGAAAACGAGGACTTTCAGTCATCTTGCCCATGTGGTATGATTTGCATGTCTCAAGTGATTCAAAATCAAGTGAGTCCAAACGATCCATCTGCATGGAGTTTCTTCATGCATATATACCAATAGACATGGTTCGCATGCCTCAATCTTTTAAAAAATGACTGAGTCCAAAGATCCATCTACATGGAGCTTCTTCATGCGTTCTATACCAATATGACTCAAATGGCAGTGCCACAAGCATGTGGAACTATCATTACTATTTTATATCTTTTGGCACGAACATGTGTATCACTACGATCGAGATTCATTTTAGGTGCAAGACCATTGAAGGTATTATTCTAATAAATAGAGTAACCATTATTCTCCTTAAATGAATAACCGTATTGCGATAAACATAATCCAATCATGCTCAACGCAAACACCAAATCTCGATGGTAGAGGGAGCATGCGATGCTTGATCACATCAAACTTGGAAACACTTCCAACACATATCGTCATCTCACCTTTAGCTAGTCTCCGTTTATTCCGCAGCTTTTATTTTGAGTTACTAACACTTAGCAACCGAACCGGTATCTAATACCCTAGTGCTGCTAGGAGTACTAGTAAAGTACACATTTATATAACGTATATCCAATATACTTCTGTCGACCTTGCCCGCCTTCTCATCTACCAAGTATCTAGAGTAGTACTGCTTCAGTGACCGTTCCCCTCATTACAGAAGCACTTAGTCTCGGGTTTGGGTTCAACCTTGGGATTCATCACTAGAGCAGCAAACGATTTGCTGTTTCATGAAGTATCCCTTTTGCCCTTGCCCTTCTAGAAACTAGTGGTTTTACTAACCATCAACAATTGATGCTCCTTCTTGATTTCTACTTTCGCGGTGTCAAACATCGCGAATGGCTCAAGGATCATCATAAGGACCCTTTTCATCACATCTTCTGGCCATATCACATCACATAGCACATGCTGCAAAAACAAGTTAGACGTCCTCTAATTGTTGTTGCAAGTTTTTACGTGGCTTGTATAGGTTTCTAGCAAGAACGTTTCTTACCTACGTAAAACCACAACGTGATATGCCAATTTCTATTTACCCTTCATAAGGACCCTTTTCATCGAATCCGTTTCGACTAAAGTGGGAGAGACAGACACCCGCTAGCCACCTTATGCAACTAGTGCATGTCAGTCGGTGGAACCTGTCTCACGTAAGCGTACGTGTAAGGTCGGTCCGGGCCGCTTCATCCCACAATGCCGCCGAAACAAGATAAGACTAGTAGCGGCAAGAAGAATTGACAACATCGACGCCCACAACTACTTTGTGTTCTACTCATGCATAGAAACTACGCATAGACCTAGCTCATGATGCCACTGTTGGGGAACGTAGCAGAAATTCAAAATTTTCTACGCATCACCAAGATCAATCTATGGAGTAATCTAGCAACGAGGGGAAGGGGAGTGCATCTACATACCCTTGTAGATCGCGATGCGGAAGCGTTGCAAGAACGCAGATGAGGGAGTCGTACTCGTAGCGATTCAGATCGCGGTTGATTCTGATCTGAGCACCGAAGAACGGTGCCTCCGCGTTCAATACACGTGCAGCCCGGTGACGTCTCCCACGCCTTGATCCAGCAAGGAGAGATGGAGAGGTTGGGGAAGACTCCATCCAGCAGCAGCACGACGGCGTGGTGGTGATGGAGGAGCGTGGCAATTCCGCAGGGCTTTGCCAAGCACCGCGGGAGAGGAGGAGGAGGGAGAGGGGTAGGGCTGCGCCGAAAGAGAGACATTCTCGTGTGTATGGCAGCCCCAAAACCCCAATATATATAGGGGAGGGCGAGGGCTGCGCCCCCATCTAGGGTTCCCCCCAAGGGGTGCGGCCAGCCCTAGATGGGGCTTGGGGGGCGGCCAAAGGGGGGAGAGAAGGGGCGCGCCCCACTAGATGGGCCTTAGGCCCATCTATGCCTAGGGTTTCCCCCTTCCCCCCTTTCCTGCGCCCTGGGCCTCTTGTGGGGGGGCGCACCAGCCCACCTGGGGCTGGTCCCCTCCCACACTTGGCCCACGAAGCCCTCTGGGGCCCATGGCCCCACCCGGTGGACCCCCGGGACCCTCCCGGTGGTCCCGGTACATTACCGATAGCACCCGAAACTTTTCCGGTGACCAAAACAGGACTTCCCATATATAAATCTTTACCTCCGGACCATTCCGGAACTCCTCGTGACGTCAGGGATCTCATCAGGGACTCCGAACAACATTCGGTAACCACGTACATACTTTCCCTATAACCCTAGCGTCATCGAACCTTAAGTGTGTAGACCCTACGGGTTCGGGAACCATGCAGACATGACCGAGACGTTCTCCGGTCAATAACCAACAGCGGGATCTGGATACCCATGTTGGCTTCCACATGTTCCACGATGATCTCATCGGATGAACCACGATGTCGGGGATTCAATCAATCCCGTATTCAATTCCCTTTGTCCATCGGTATGTTACTTGCCCGAGTTTCGATCGTCGGTATCCCGATACCTTGTTCAATCTCGTTACCGGCAAGTCTCTTTACTCGTTCCGTAACTCACATCATCCCGTGATCAACTCCTTGGTCACATTGTGCACATTATGATGATGTCCTACCGAGTGGTCCCCGAGATACCTCTCCGTTTACACGGAGTGACAAATCCCAGTCTCGATTCGTGCCAACCCAACAGACACTTTCGGAGATACCTGTAGTGCACCTTTATAGCCACCCAGTTACGTTGTGACGTTTGGTACACCCAAAGCATTCCTACGGTATCCGGGAGTTGCACAATCTCATGGTCTATGGAAATGATACCTGACATTAGGAAAGCTCTGAGCAAACGAACTACACGATCTTGTGCTAGGCTTAGGATTGGGTCTTGTCCATCACATCATTCTCCTAATGATGTGATCCCGTTATCAATGACATCCAATGTCCATGGTCAGGAAACCGTAACCATCTATTGATCAACGAGCTAGTCAACTAGAGGCTTACTAGGGACATGGTGTTGTCTATGTATCCACACATGTATCTGAGTTTCCTATCAATACAATTCTAGCATGCATAATAAACGGTTATCATGAACAAGGAAATATAATAATAACCTATTTATTATTGCCTCTAGGGCATATTTCCAACTCCATGTACACGTCATACGAAGAGGTGGCCATCCAAAGTCCAGTGAATGGCGGGTCTTGGCCTTGCTCCTTGTCAGCATCGTCGTCCATACCGTCGATGTCTTCGGAGCCATGGTCAAGCACGTTGGTTAAGTCATCGATAGTGGCTATGAAGTGGGTGGTGGGTGGGAAGCAAAGTTCCTCGTCATCAGCCTCTAGCTCGAACCGAACATAGTTCAGCTGTGAGTCCTCTTACAAGGACAAGTTCTTTAAAGAGTTTAGCACGTCACCCAAAGGTGAATGCTGGAAGATGTCTGCGGCGCTAAATTCGAAAATCGATAACCGATCCAGCTCGGTGTCCGCAGGCGTACCTGGTCCGAAACGTATAGCCGGAGACGAGTTCGGAGTTCCATTAACGCAAACATCGTAGGATGTCGAGTCCGTGTGCGGCTCCAACGCCGCGGACTTTTTGGCCTCGGAGGGCACGATCTGCTTCGGTTCTGAGGCCGTTGCAGCGACAGGATCCATCTCGTGGATGTAATCCGATAACAGATATAAGTCATGTTCATCGGGACAAGGGGGAGCGATCGCTGCGGTTTCAAACCCATTGAAGATCGAGTCTGCACGGGTATCCGCGACGTAGTTCAAGCTTCCAAATCTAACCTGGTGCCAGGGGCGTAGCTATCGATCTGCTCCAGACTGCCAAGCGAGTTGGCCCGCAGTACGAAGCCGCCGAACGCAAAAATCTGTCCGGGGAGGAAGGTTCTTCCTTGGACAGCGTCATTATCGACGATTAAAGGGGCCACCAAACCTTTTGTCGACGGTGAAGTGGTACTCTCAATGAAAGCACCAATGTCAGTGTCAAAACCGGCAGATCTCGGGTAGGGGGTCCCGAACTATGCGTCTAGGATCGATGGTAACAGGGGACAGGGGACACGATGTTTACCCAGGTTTGGGCCCTCTCTATGGAGGTAATACCCTACTTCCTGCTTGATTGATCTTGATGAATATGAGTGTTACAAGAGTTGATCTACCACGAGATCGTAATGGCTAAACCCTAGAAGTCTAGCCTATATGAATATGGTAATGAGTATATCCCCATCCGGACTACGCTCTCCGGTTTATATAGACACCGGAGAGATCTAGGGTTACATGGGGTCGGTTACATTAGAAGGAATCTTCATGGTTGGTCGCCTAGCTTGCCTTCCACGCCAAGGAAAGTCCAATTCGGACACGGGTGTAGTCTTCAGCCTTCATATCTTCACAGCCCATCAGTCCGGCCCAATGAATAACAGGCCGGATGCCCGAGGACCCCTTAGTCCAGGACTCCCTCACCCGCTGTAATCAAGAAGCTGGAGATTCCTGGTGGAGATCTCGAGGAGACGGGCATGTTTCAAGGGGTCAACCTGGGAAGGAGTTAGCCGAAAGGTAAAAGCATGCTGCCCGCTACGTTTGGGGGTGAGCTGAACTATAGGATGGAGAAGATCGTTTTTTATGTCGCCGAGATCCCCTTGCCGTACATTGGGATCCTTGGCCGCCCAGCGCTAACCAAGTTCATGGCGGCGTCACACTACGCCTACAACACATTGAAGATACCGGGGCCGCTGACCATCATCGCCGTCCCCTCTAACAAGAAAGACATGCTCATCTACGCCGACCAACTCTACCGAGAGGTAGTTGCAGCAACTGCCGCCAAGGCACTTGCTTCTGCCGCTGAAGCTCCAGGAAGGGAGAAGGCCGTCAAGACCTCTGCTGCCAAGACCCCTTTCGGCGAGATCTCTTCCGGCAAGACCTCTTGCACCCACTCCGGCAAGCGCGCCTCTTCGGAGTGCTGCACTCCCGTTGAAGACGTGCCAGAGAGCTCCACCGGCAAGAGCAAGAAGTCCAAGGCTGCACCACCAGAAACCAAGAAGGTGTCCGTCAAGGAGGACGACACGGGCAGGGATTTCACTATAAGCTCCACCCTCGATAGCAAATAGGAAAGCGCGCTCGTCGCCTTCCTGCGGGCGAATGTTGATGTGTTTGCATGGCAAGCATCCGACATCCCCGGCGTTCCTAAGGAGGTGATTGAGCACCATCTTGCTTTCTGTCCTCATGCGCGGCCCGTCAAGCAGAAGGTCATGAAGCAAGCTTTGGAGCGACAAGAGTTCATTATCGAGGAGATTAGGAAGTTAGAGGCGGCAGGCCTGGTTAGAGGAGTGCTCCACCCCACATGGTTGGTCAATCCGGTGTTGGTGCGTAAGGCAAATGGGAAATGGAGGATGTGTATTGACTACACACATATCAATAAAGCCTATCCAAAGGATCCTTTCCCTCTGCCACGCATCGACCAGATTGTGGACTCCACTACCGGGTGTGACCTGCTGTCATTCCTTGACGGTTATCCAGGATACCACCAGATCTTCATGATGAAGGAAGACGAAGAAAAAACCGTGTTCATCACCCCATGTGGTACGTACTGTTTTGTACGAATGCCTTTCGGGTTGAAGAGAGCTGGTTCAATGTTTGCCCGAGCGGTCCAGATGGGTTTTTAGCCCTAGCTACAAAGAAATATGGAAGCTTATATGGACGACATAGTGGTCAAAACCAAAGACAGGGCCACACTCGTGCAAGATTTAGAAGAAACATTTGCAAATCTGCAAAAGATCAAGCTCAAGCTCAACCCAGAGAAGTGTGTGTTCGGTGTCCCCTCCGGCAAACTTCTTGGTTTCTTTGTGTCTCAACACGGAATCGAAGCAAATCCCGACAAGATCAAGGCAATCGAGCAAATTGAGGCACCAAAACGGGTCAAAGACGTCCGTAGGCTCGCCGGCTGCGTTGTTGCCCTGAGTAGGTTCATCTCCAAATCTGCTGAGCACGCCCTCCCCTTTTTCAAAGTTTTGAAAAAGGCAGGTCCAGTAAAGTGGACTCCGGAGGCAGAGGCAGCGCTGCAAGATTTGAAGAGGTAGCTCTCCTCCACACCAATACTTGTCGCGCCTAAACCACAAGAGCCGTTGCTGCTGTACTTAGAGGCAACGAATCAAGTGGTCAGTGTCGTGCTGGTGGCGCAGAGGGAACTTGAGGAAGAAGCAGCAGTAGCAGCAGAGCTGTCGGATGGCGGGCCGGGGCCCTCCTCGGTAGAGCCTGACGCCGGCAAGGCGGAACCCCCGGCAAGGCAGAGTCTGAGCAGATGGGCGAAGTGGGACAGAAGAAGAAGGTGGTGTGGCACCCTGTTTACTTTGTCAGTTCCCTCTTGCAGAGGGCTAGATCAAGATATTCTAGTATGTAGAAGCTACTTTTCGGCCTCCTCATGGCCTCAAGAAAGATGTGTCACCATTTCCAAGCGCATGAGGTCACCGTCGTCACCCGCCTCCCTTTGCAATGGATTTTGCACAACCCAGATGCGATAGGGAGGATTGTGGAGTGGGCATTGGAGCTGTCGAGCTTTGGCCTCAAGTTTGAAAGTACTTCAACAATAAAGAGCCGAGGCTTGGCAGAATTCATAGTGGAATGGACCGTAACGCCCGACGAAGAGGTTCAAGAAACCACCCTTCTCGGCAAGGAGACCTGCTGCGATTGGGTTATGTACTTTTTTTGACTGGGATTGGGTTATGTACTTTGATGGTGCTTTCTCACTGCAAGGTGCTAGTGCCGGCGTGCTACTCGTCGCGCCCACCGAAGAGCACCTCAAGTACGTAGTCCAGATGCACTTTCCCTGGGAAAAATCAACGAACAACACAGTGGAATACGAGGGATTGCTTGACGGTCTTAGGATCGCGGCAGACCTCGGAATCAAGAAGCTCATCATCAAAGGTGATTCGCAGCTCGTCGTTAAGCAAGTAAACAAGGATTACCAGAGCCCGTTGATGGAGGCCTACGTGGATGAGGTGAGGAAGTTGGAATAGTGTTTTGATGGATTGCAAGCAGAGGATGTTCCCCGAGCGGAGAACGACATTCCTAACAACCTATCGAAGCGTGCTACGCTGAAGTTGCCTGTGGAACCAGGTACCTTTGTGCTTCAATTAACTCAACCATCCATCAAGCCATCAGCAGGACAGAACAAGCGAAGGAAGGCAGGCCCTGGCAAGTACTTTCCCACTAAGCTCCCAGGAGCCGCCGGCAAGGATGTTGCCGGGTGCCCCAAGCTTGCCGGAGGGCAGCAACCCCCGGCGGAGCCTCGAGCTCTGACTGTAGAGGCAGCTGCCCTTGCGGTCGAAGATGTGCCTTTAGCCCTTGGCATCGAGCCTCAGGCTCCGGCATGGGCACAGCACACCGTCCGTTTCCTCCAAACAGGGGAGCTTCCTGAGGAACAAGAAGAAGCAGAGAAAGTAGCCCGTCGGTCCAGCATGTACCAGTTTGTGGATAATGCCCTATACAGAAGGAGATCGAACATCGTGAAGTTGAAGTGCATTCCTCGGGAAGATGGACTGAGGTTGTTGGCAGAGATACATGGAGGCATGTGTGGCTCCAACATAGGGTCGAGAGCCCTTGCCGGCAAAGCGTTCCGGCAAGGCTTCTTCTGGCCCACCGGCCTCCAAGATGCAACTGCCCTAGTAACCAAGTGTGAAGTGTGCCAGTTCCATTCAAAGAAGCTTCATCAACCAGCCCAAGCTCTTCAGACAATCCCTCTTTCCTGGCCATTTTCGGTCTGGGCAGTCGACACTAGGCCCCTTTCCCCGTGCTGTCGGGGGCTTTGAGACTTATACGTCATGATCGACAAGTTCACAAAGTGGCCGGAAGTGGAACCAGTGAGAAAGGTGATAGCACAGTCAGCCGTCAAGTTCTTCAAGGGACTAGTCTGCCGTCTTGGTGTGCTGAACAGACTGACCACTGACAACGGCACGCAATTCACGAGCCGCACCTTCATGCAGTACATTCAAGACCCCGGCAGCAAGGTCTGTTTTGCTTCTGTTGCTCATCCCAGAAGTAATGGCCAGGCTGAGAGGGCGAATGCAGAAGTGCTGCGAGGCCTCAAGACCAGAACTTTTGACAACCTGCACAAGTGCGGAAGGCGCTGGATTGTTGAATTGCCAACGGTTCTTTGGTAAATCAGGACGACACTAAATCAAGCCACTTGCCAGACACCCTTTGCCCTGTTATACGGGACAAAAGCAATTCTCCCCACGGAGCTCATATACGGGTCACTCCGAGTGCTCGCTTATGATGAGCTTGAGCAGGAGCAGTTGCACCAAGATGATGCGACGCTCCTTGAGGAAGATCGTCTTCGGGCTGCTGTGCGAGCCGCTCGCTACCAGCAAGCCTTGCGCCGCTACCATAGCAGCAAGGTTCACACCCGAAGCCTTGAGGAAGGTGACCTTGTTCATCGGCGGATCCAATCCGCCAAGAATTCAAACAAGTTGACGCCGAAGTGGGAAGGCCCTTATCGGGTAATACAAGTCACCAGGCCCGGCGCAGTCCGCCTGGAGACCGAAGATGGCATTCCGGTGAGCAATTCCTAGAATATCGAACATCTTCGCAAGTATTACCCCTAAGGCGCGGTTGCCGGGAGCCCCGGTGACAGTGTCCTGGACTAGGGGGTGCTCACCACATTGTCTCCCGACAAGGTGGATCGGGCCGAGGACCCCCATGGTGGTTCACTCATGGGCCACTTCAGGCAGCCCATGCCGCATACAAGGAGTATTCCACAAGACTTGGTGATTAAGACAAGGACACCCCTCCACCAACATATTTGGCTAGGACTCTTGTTATCCTAGGCCTCTTGTGCATTATATAAGCCAAGGCCAGGCTAGTCGATACATCATTATGACATTAATCATCATACCCCTAGGGTCTAGACCACAACATATGATCTCGGGGTAGATCAACTCTTGTAATCTCTATATTCATCAAGATCAATCAAGCAGGAAGTAGGGTATTACCTCCATTAAGAGGGCCCGAACCTGGGTAAACATCGTGTTCCCTGTCTCCTGTTACCCATCGATCCATGACGCACAACTTGGGACCCCTACCCAAGATTTTCCGGTTTTGACACTGACAATGGTCCTTTCATTGAGAGTTCTGCTGTGTGATCGACAAAGGATCAATGGCTCGACTGCAGATCAATTGCGACGTCGGCATCTTCGTCGACGGCTCGACTGGTCACCTTGGCTTGCCCGAGGACTGCGCCCTCCCTCTGATCGTCATGTTCGGATGAGGGCCTTCATAAACATCAACTCCGATCTCTATCAAGATCATGGAGGAATCATCCATGGAGCTCGGGGGCTCAACGTCAACATTGCCCTCGGGCGACCGTGCTGTTTGTTTGGACAGCGAACTTGTATCCGCCTCCACCGCCTCCTCGAGTGTTGTTTTAACGATTGCTTCGCTGGAATTGTGCATAATTGAGTCTACAACAACCCTGGAAAATTTCATCGAGTTCCGATGGAGGAATCTCTGGCAATCTACGATATACCGAAGCCCTGTCAAATCTGGACGAGAATCTGGACGAGTTTAGGGCATGATCTGCAGAGACCAGCTCAGAGGTCCTTTGGAAGATCCAACCGTTCATCTGCTGGGGAATTCCCATATCTACCACCCCTCAAAATTTCAGCTGGATCCGACCGTCCAAATTCCGGGAACCTTCCGATTAGTGCATCACTTTTTAGATCTGTTTTCTGCACGAGAACGAATCCGGCCTGAGTTCATCTTTTTTATTAACGGGATTTCGGACATCCTTTTTTAAGGAAGTTGTCTATGGGCCCGACAACGTTGCTCTACGGCTGCCGAACTGCGCTAGACACATCGTCGCTTTGTTGAGACGAGCTCAAGTTCTTCGGATCATCATCTCGGCAAGCCAAACAAGAGTTCGACATCACCAACATCACCGCCCCACGGATTACACGAAGCGGGCACACCGGCATCGCCGCATGGTCACTTCATCAAGCCGGCACTGACTGCGTCACAAGTTATGACCTGCGTCGGCATGGCCGCACTATTGCTTCTTCAAGCCGATGTCCATCACGCCGAACTGCTTCGACACCTTGACTGACATGGCAGCTGCAACGTCTCCTTACCGACCTGCTTTGACACCTCCGCTGGACTAGGGACTTTGCTATTTCTTCATCAACATACTCCGGTGCCTTCGGCATCACTAGCCGACCAACTTCGTCACGTTAGCTGGACCGGGGGCTTTGCTTGGGCGAGCCAACCTTTGCCAGCATCACCATGCCGTCGCTCTATCGCCCATCGGGTCTATCAAATAGTGGCCGCATTAACGACGGTCGCATGGTGGTTCGGTCATTTTCCATACACAGTTCGGCGAACGCCGCATCTAGAGCCCGGACTGCCCTGCAAATTCGGGCTTTGTCACGCCTTCATAGCGTCACGCCGACGCCCTGCATCGACATTGGCTTCGGCGCCAGGCCACATCTCTTTAAATAAATTATTTTTGCGTAAAGAAATTATGCAAGGATATTATTTTTTGGACCGTACTATTTTATGTGTGTAGGTAATCGACTTCGACTGCATCACGTGGTCACTTAGGCAAGCCGACGTGGTCGTCCCAATCGACATAAGTCGGCTCGCATGATCACCTTGTTGGTCGAATTGCTATACCGACATGTTTGGTTGCCTCGGGGACTTCGGCATCATCGAGCGGGTTCTACCTCGTCGGGTGTTCGGCGCACGGGCCATATTCATTTAATTATTCACTTTGAATAAATTATTTATTATGCTACATTTTTATTACTATTATCTCCTTCTTGCACTATTTTTTGTGCAGAGGTAAATTATCCGGGTTGGGCAGCGCCGTCACCTCGGTGTACTGACGTACCACGTCACCTTGGCTAGACCAGGGGCTTCGTCGTCACCTCATTAACCCACGCCGGGAACTTCGGCGTCATACTGCCGGCCTGCTCCGTCGCCTCGGACGGACTGGGGGTTCCACCTCGCCACATTGGCCGTGTTATGTCGCCACTTCGGAGTGTCGAGCTCTTCGCTCCGCCTCCTCGGGACCGGCTTAGGGGCTGGGACCTCGTCCCGCCGTAAGCTCGGACCACATCATCAACACCGAGCATATTAACTAGCTAACTCGCTTTCATGCTCAAAAACTGTCAGTTTTAAATTTTGTTCGGTTGCCCCGGCAAGGGTCTTGCCGGGGGAACCTGCTTCACCCTTCTGTCCTTTGTGTTCTTGGTCTTGGCGTTGCCTTGGCCGTCTTGTGCTTTGGCTTCTCTTCGGCTTCCCTCCTTTCCCTGCTACGTGCGGCCTTGGCGCGCGGCTCTGACTGCCCGTGCACAAGTAAAGGGGTCAAAATGAGAGCCCCTACTTTTGTACACCGACAGGAGCCCCCGGGCCTGGGCCACACATAAGCGCGACACGTTGTTGGGCCAGGCCCAGAATGGTGCGCGGGCAGGCAGGGCGGATTTCCACCGCAGTACTGTTCCATCCGCTGCGCATCCCCACGACCCGTGTTGAACGCGCGACGTGGAGGGGCGGGCGTGACGTGGGGGTCATGCGCGATGCGGTTTCCGCATGCATGCGTCACATCGTGGTAAAGAGGCGGCTCGTGCTTTCCCCATGAAAAGAGGGAGGCGTGGAGGCGCGGCTCATTTACTGGATGGACTCGGGTCGCAGTCTTCAAGGCGCCCACGCCCCCCGATCACGGGGCGGGGAACGGTCGCCTCACCCGTCCTTTCGACCCTGCTCACCCACCACGCATCCTTCATGCAAGTGGCGGGCGGTGGAGGCCGGAAACCGGGTCGTCGCTGATTGGGGCAGCGGGTCGGTCCTGATTCCCTGCGCCTCCGATGGTTGTATTGGCTGAGTGGGGCGGCTGAGCCTCGACCCCGCCCCTTTATAAGGAGGGGGGAGGGGGGCGTCGTCCCACATTCCTTCAGTACCCATCCTTCTCCACCTCCGCTCCTTTCTTCCATCCGCCATGGCGAGAGGAGGTGTTGGGCCTTTGACGGTGGCAGTGATGGTTGCTACTCGTCAGCGCGTCCCTCCTTCCCACGAGCCTGCGGCGGCGGAGCCGGCCACGAGAGGAAGGGGAGGGGGCGTGGCCCAGGTCGCCGCGGTGGTCGGGGGAGAGGGGGGCGAGGCGGCACGACGGCCATGCCTCCGCCAGCGGTGCCTCCTGCAGTGTAGGGTCACGTCGGGGACCAACCCCGCGAGTTCTTCATCAGGCTGCGCCGGCCACCGCGTTGTCGTCTCCGCCTCCCCACCCCTTCCCTCGGGAGATGGAGCTCGATCCGCCCCAGACCCTCAGATTGCACATGAGGGGCTGCGGGACCGGCGGCACGCGGGTCGACGTCGACTTCCCTGCTCCTCATGTTATGTATCTTCGTCGCGGATGGAAGATATTTGCTTGCATCCATAGCCTGACGGTGGGGCTCGTTCTCTACTTCAAGTTAATGGAGGGCGACCTGCTCTCCGTCAAGGTCTTCGGAGATCTTGGAACTCGCCTGAAGTGCTGCGTGGAGAGATCCTCCGACGATAAAGATTCCTCCTCGAGCGGGAGTGACGAGGAGGACAGCGACAGCGACGACGAGGGAGCCGGGCGGCAGGATGCCGACCCCAACTTCGACTGATCGCGTCGCCCCTCCCTCGTCCTCGCGCCCTGCCGAGGCCTTCCTCTTCAAGCTCTGCATCGGCGCGTTCCCCATCGCTGTAACACCCCGCATGTAACTTGCCATATTTGTAACTCCGACTCTTGCCATTTCCGGCTATGTGTTATGTTTTTCCCTCCGTTGTCGGGTTTTGTATTTCGTTTTGTATTTTGTCATGTCATGCATTTTCATATCATGTCATCATGCGCATTGCATTTGCATACGTGTTCGTCTCATGCATCCGACCATTTTCCCCGTTGTCCGTTTTCCAATCCGGCGCTCCTATCTCCTCCGGTGCACCCCTCTAGTTTCTTTCGTGTGCGTGTGTCAAACTTTCTCGGAATGGACCGAGGCTTGTCAAGTGGTCTTAATATACCACCCGGAGACTACCGGTCAAGTTTCGTTCCATTCGGAGGTCGTTTGGTACTCCAACGGTTAACCGAGCATCCGCAAAGTCCATTTGAGTGTCCAGCAAAAACCCAAACCCTCTCCCTCCGCGCCGCGCCGGACGCGTCCGCTCCGGCCGGACAACGTCCACCGCGCCGCCCGGCCAACCGGAGCGCGCCACGTCACCGCGCTGTCCGCCGAGGCCCGTCGGCCCGCTCCCGGCCATCCCGGCCCGCCGCCGTCGCGCGCTTGCCCCGCCGCCGCGCCGCCACGGCCGCCCGCCGGTCTGCCCCGCCGGTTGCCGCCGCCGCTCCCTCCGGCGAGCCGCCGAGGCGCGCCGCCCCTCCGGCCTCCCTCTCCTCCGCCGGAGCCCGAGGCCCGCCGGCCATCCTCTCCCCTCCGGCCTCCTCTTCCTCCCGCCGGCGAACGCCATCGGCCCGAGCCCAAGCTTGAGCGAGCAACGCTCGATCGGATCTGGTAATAGCCCCCGTTGACTTCTCCTCGACCCGTTTTTTTCCCTCCAAGTCACTATTTTTTCTCAGCAAGTGCTCCTGTTCGCATAGCCATAACTCCGTGCATGTAGCTCCAATTCGCGCGTGTAATATGTCAAATTGTTCGCCTCGTGATGCTCTTCATTTTATTCAATTGCACCATGTTCATTAGAGGTCATCTTGATGCCAAAATCTCTGTTGGAAAAGGGCTAGTTGCTGTTATTCTCTGGTTCTTATCAGAACTTGGAGATTTGTTATTTTTGTATCATTAAATCTGTACATCTTTTGAGCATGAGCTCTACATGTGTTTTGAAGTATGACATGCTATATTTCTAGTGGTGTAGTCCATGTATTTTTGTGATCTCTGTGGTGACTAGCACAAGCATGCAAAGTAGGCCCCGTAATATTTCTGATTTCAGGGACTTAGTAATTTCTCTAAGTCCTTGTCTGCTGTAATCTTGTTGCCATGTAAACTTGATGCTACAGAGAGATCCATGCATATTTTGGTGATGTTCAGTAAGGATGTTTTGTAGATATAGTTGTAATTAATCCATGGCTACAATTGTTTGCAATTATGGAGTGCCATAGCATGACTCAATCTTGCTCTACTTTTGCTATAAAATATTTTTGGCAGATTCTTAACATGATATGCAATTTTGCCAAGCTTATTGTAGTTGATCCATACATGCTATGCTATTTTTCTTGCCATGGTTAAATTCACAAACATGCCATCTTGCTGTAGGTATGCTTGGTTTGTCATGAATTTCTCTGTAGTGAGTGCATCAAGCTCACAAAGAGGCCTACATATTAATATTTCTGCCATGCTCTCTTTTCTGCCAAGTCTGAAACCTGTTAACGAAACTTGCTATGTTTACATGCTTGCCATCATATCTTCTGTTCCTTTCTGGCTTATGGTCAGTAAGGGACTTTTGTCATGTGCTTTTAGTATAACACTACCATGCCTTGTTTTGCTATGTTAAGTTCTTGTAGCATGTTGATTTCGTGCTTTGAACATTGCTACCTGATGCTGTTTACTGCCATGTCCAGTTTTTCACTAAGTCTGTGAACCTGTAATCTTTTACACTTTTGCCATGCTTGGTTGAGCTTGATATTTTGTGAACTAGCCGTAGCTCAGTGTTCATATTTTGTCAGGCATCTCCTGTAATTTACTGTCATATGCTTTGTTGCTATGTTGGGATGCGGTAGCATTGTTGCTTGTTGCATTTTAAGTGCTATCTTGCTGTTTATCGCAGATTAGCGTCATTCTTGTTTTGCTTGCCATTTGCAAACCGTGCATCCGATTCCGGTGATCTTTATATCGATTTCGACCGAAATCATCTCATCTTTCCAGTAGCATGCTTGATTTGCCAAGTTACTGCCATGTTCATCATTTCCCTTCCGGAGCACGCATATGCATCGCATATCATATCTTGCATATCATACATGTTTTGCATCTTGTTGCTTACGCATTTCTCGTTGTTGATTGTGGTTCCGTTTGTTTGTGTTCTTGTCTTGGGTAGAGCCGGGAGACGAGTTCGTGAATGAGGAACCTGTCGAGTACACTTACGAGGATCAAGCTTTCGACAACTCTGAGAACCTTGCAGGCAAGATGACCACCCCTCGAAATCACTTCTATCTTTGGTATGCTAGTTGTTCGCTCTATTGCCATGCTCGCTACCTATCACTTGCTATATTATGTCTCCCATTTTAGCCTTGTCAGCCTCTAACCACCTTTTCCTAGCAAACCGTTGTTTGGCTATGTTACCGCTTTTGCTCAGCCCCTCTTATAACGTTGCTAGTTGCAGGTGAAGTTGAAGTTTGTTCCATGTCGGAACATGGATATGTTGGGATATCACAATATCTCTTATTTAATTAATGCATCTATATATATTTGGTAAATGGTGGAAGGCTCGGCCTTATGCCTGGTGTTTTGTTCCACTCTTGCCGCCCTAGTTACTGTTTTACCGGGATTATGTTCCTTGAGTTTGCGTTCCTTACACGGTCGGGTGATTTATGGGACCCCCTTGACAGTTCGCCTTGAATAAAACTCCTCCAGCAAGGCCCAACTTTGGTTTTACCATTTGCCGCCTAAGCCTTTTTCCCCTCGGGTTTTCGCGAGCCCGAGGGTCATCTTATTTTAACCCCCGGACCAGTGTTCCTTCGAATGCTGGCCCAAACTGGGCGATGTCCGGCGCCCCCTGGGCAACCAGGGTCTATGCCAACCCGACGTCTTGCCCATCCGGTGTGCCCTGAGAACGAGATATGTGCAGCTCCTATCGGGATTTGTCGGCACATTCGGGCGGCTTTGCTGGTCTTGTTTTACCATTGTCGAGATGTCTTGTAAACCGGGATTCCGAGACTGATCGTGTCTTTCCGGGAGAAGGTTTATCCTTCGTTGACCATGAGAGCTTATGATGGGCTAAGTTGGGACACCCCTGCAGGGTATTATCTTTCGAAAGCCGTGCCCGCGGTTATGAGGCAGATGGGAATTTGTTAATGTCCGGTTGTAGATAACTTGTCACTTGACCCAAGTAAAACACATCAACTGCGTGAGTAGCCGTGATGGTCTCTTCTCGGCGGAGTCCGGGAAGTGAACACGGTCTGTGTTATGTATGACGTAAGTAGGTGTTCAGGACCTCTTCTTGGTCATTGCTAGATGACGTCCGTTCCGTTGCTTCTCTTCTCGCTCTCATTTGCGCAAGTTAGCCACCATATATGCTTTTGCCGCTGCAGCTCCACCTCATTACACCATCCTTTCCTATAAGCTTAAATAGTCTTGATCTCGCGGGTGTGAGATTGCTGAGTCCCCGTGACTCACAGATTCTACCAAAACAGTTGCAGGTGCCGACGATGCCAGTGCAGATGATGGCGTCGATCTCAAGTGGGAGTTCTACGAGGAACGTGGTCGTTACTATGTGTCTTTTCCTGATGATCAGTAGTGGAGCCCAGTTGGGACGATCGGGGATCTAGCATTTGGGGTTGTCTTATTTTCATCTGGATTTTGACCGTAGCCGGTCTATATGCTTGTATTTTGGTTGATGTATGAATAATATTTATGTATTGTGTGATGTGGCGATTGTAAGCCAACTCTTTATCCCATTCTTGTTCATTACATGGAATTGTGTGAAGATGACCCTTCTTGCGACAAAACGACTATGCGGTTATGCCTCTAAGTCGTGCCTCGACACGTGGGAGATATAGCCCCATCGTGGGCGTTAAAAGTAGGTAATCAGAGCCATCCCTGACTTAGGAGCCCCCTGCTTGATCGAATCGCTGGCGTTGTTGAGTCTAGAACAAAAATGTTTTGAGTCTTAGGATTATATATATCGGAGAGTAGGATTCTTTTTACTCCTCAGTCCCTTCGTCGCTCTGGTGAGGTCTCCCGACGTAGAAGTTTTGACTACTCTCTCCTCAAATTTCACTAAAAAAAATTTTAGGATCACGCGGGTATCTTGGAATCGTTCCGATGGTTTTGTGACGAGAACATTGATCTTGGTGCCTCCTGACATTTAGGGGTTGTGGCAGTGTCCCGGGGAGTTGAGCTCCGAGGTGTTGTCGTCACAATTTTATCGTGGCAGTTCTGGAATACCTGAGTTTCGCCGACATCGAAATCTCTTTTATGCAGTTGTTGGTGAGATCACCTCGACGCCACCCAGTACTGGGGCTGGAGTTCGGGAGTATTGCCATAACTTGTATAACGGATGTTTTTCGAAGGTTGAGGTAAACGATTTCCGAAGGTTTCTTGGTTATGTGTTGACGGATGGATACAGCTGGATCTAGGGATTGTTAGTTTGGGTGATATATTTTGTGTCCCCTGTATCCCCTACACCAGATTGCTTAACTAGAAAGTTTCGGGAGTTTATAAGTGGGAATTCTAGTAGCCTTAGGATATCTTTCCGACAGACGCATGATATGAGATTGGGGTTCGACGTCTAGTGGCCCGCCTTTCCACGGTTGATTTTACAGTGGTCTCGTTGTGTCTTAAAGAGTCCATGGCTTTGCCGACTCGGGGACGCTTCGTATGTCATGTGCACAGCCTTGTACATGATGGTGATGTACGATTGAGCCCGTGTGGGCCCCACCACGAAAACTTCGGACGAAATATCTATCATATGTTTGTTCCGGCTTATTCTGCAAGCCAATACTTTGTTTTATTTTGTATTGTGGTATTCGAGTTCCTTCGAATTCATATGTTCATTCCATATCTTTTTCAAGTGGCTTCTCAACTTATGGAAGTGTGATGATTTACTACGGAATTCATTCGTTCATCCTCGTCCGAATGTTCATTGTGAAGACTATATGTTGCAATTTCTATCCGTTGATTCTACTTATCTATTTGTCTATCAAGATGCTAACGGATGTCACCCTCTTCTGGATGGCTCCGCCAACGCGTCAGAATCCGGATCGCAATGAAGGGAGTCAAGCGAACCCTCCGCCACCACCTCCACCTCCGGAGGCATGGCAGGCTATCATGGCAGCCACCAACGCTAATGCTCAGATGATTCTGCAACTCTTGCAAGAACGTACTCAAGGGCAAGGCAATCAAGGCAATCAAGGTCAAGGCAACAATCAGTTTCACTTTGCCACTCTCAACCAGTTTCTCGCAAATCAGCCCAAGTCTTTCAGCTACTGTGCCGAGGCCACGGATGCCGATGATTGGCTCGTGGACATCAACAAGCATTTTGAATGTAGCAATGTCAGGCCTGAGGACTATGTCAAGTTCGCTTCTTTCCAGCTCAAGGACCAAGCTGCTGATTGGTTTCGGCAATACAAAGATTCCAGAGGAGGTCGTGTGATCACTTGGACTGACTTCTGTCGGGACTTCAAAGCGCACCACATTCCACAAAGTGTTGTTGAGAGCAAGCGTGAGGAGTTCCGCAATCTCAAGCAAGGCAACATGTCTGTGTATCAATACAACATTCAGTTTCAGAAACTTGCTCGCTTCGCTAAACAAGACGTTCCTGATGAGAAGAGCATGATCTATCACTTCAGTGGTGGCCTTAAAGAGGATCTGCAGTTAGCTCTCGTTCTTGTTGAGCCTACTCAGTTTGATCAATTCTACAATATGGCACTGAAGCAAGAGGCTGCTCAGCTCAAGTGTGAGGCTTCTAAGAAGAGAGTCAGAGACGCAGTTCAGTCTTCTTCTTCCTCACTTGTGACAGCTAAGCAACAGAAGTTCTGGTTGCCTCCTCCTCCTCCGTTTCATCAGCCTTATCAGCAGAAGAACAAAGGTGGCCATGGTTCTTCCAACTCTGGCTATCAGAACAAGTCTCAGAATCAAGTTCCTAAGTCCAATGCTCCTTATCACTGTCCACTCTCAGAGGTGACTTGCAACAAATGTTAGCAGAAAGGTCACTATGCTAACAAGTGCTTCAACCAGAGGCGTCTTCCTCCTCCTCCTCCTGTCAGATCTTCCAGCAATGCAGTGGTCAAGCATAATCCAAAGTCTGCAAAGGTGAACATGATGAATGGAGCCCAAGCGGAGGAATCTACTGATGTGATAATGGGTAATCTTCCTGTTAATGATATTCCTGCAAAAGTTCTTTTTGATACTGGTGCATCTATTTCTTTCATATCAAGACCTTTTGCATCCATGAACAATTTGCATACTGTTGATCTGCCTAAGCCGATAGCGGTTTCCTCTCCGGGATTATTCATGAATACCAAAATGATGGCTCCCGATGTTTCTATCAAGGTGGGCAATTATAAATTTCAGTCTTCTCCAATGGTCCTTGGTGACTCGGATATTGATCTTATTCTCGGGATGGACTGGCTTTCTAAGCACAAGGCTCAACTTGATTGTGCTGCCAGGGAAATTCAATTGACACACTCGTCTGAGGATGTGATTATTTTTGCTGCTCGTGATGAAACCATTCGGTTTTTCTCTCTCAATGAGAAGGGCGAATTGAATGCCATCTCTCAAATTCCAGTCGTTTGCGAGTATCAAGATGTCTTTCCAGAAGAGCTTCCGGGTATGCCTCCTCATCGGCCAGTTGAGTTCGTTATCGAACTAGAGCCTGGCACTGAACCTTTTTGCAAGCGTCCATACAAGCTTGGACCCAACGAGCTGAAGGAATTGAAGAAACAGCTCGATGAACAAGAGCGTCTGGGTTTGATCAGACCGAGTTCTTCTCCATGGGGTTGTGGTGTTCTTTTTGTCAAGAAGAAGGATGGCACGGACCGACTTTGTGTCGACTACCGTCCATTGAACAAGAAGACAATCAAGAACAAGTATCCACTTCCAAACATCAATGAGCTATTTGAGAAACTCAAAGGTGCTAAAGTATTCTCGAAGCTTGACCTTCGTATGGGTTATCATCAGATTCGCATTCGTGAAGAAGATATTCCCAAGACAGCATTCAGAACAAGCTTTGGTTCTTATGAATATACTGTCGTGTCTTTCGGCCTTGTCAATGCTCCTCCGGTGTTCTCTCGGATGATGAATTTCATCTTCAACCCCTATACCAATGAATTTGTTCTGGTGTATCTCGATGATATCTTGGTCTTCTCCAAGAATAAGCAGGATCATGCCAAACATTTGCGATTGGTGCTCGACAAGCTCAGAGAGTATCAATTCTATGCGAAGTTCTCCAAATGTGAGTTTTGGCTCGATGAAGTTCTTTTCCTTGGTCACATCATCTCTGCCAAGGGAATCGCTATTAACCCCGAGAAGGTGTCCGCAGTTCTGGATTGGGAACCTCCTCAAAATGTCAAGCAGCTCCGCAGTTTTCTGGGTCTTGCAAGCTATTGCCGAAGATTCGTTGAGAATTTCTCCAAGATTGCAAAACCTCTTTCCAACCTCCTACAGAAGCATGTGAAGTGTGTCTGGTCTCCTGAGTGTGACGTTGCTTTCAACACTCTCAAAGAGAAACTAGTCACAGCTCCTGTCTTGACTCCTCCTGATGAATCCAAGCCGTATGAAGTTTTCTGTGATGCTTCTCTCCAAGGTCTCGGTGCTGTGTTAATGCAAGAGAAGAAAGTTGTGGCCTATACCTCTCGGCAATTGAAGCCCAACGAGAAGAACTACCCCACTCACGATCTGGAGTTGGCAGTAGTTGTCCATGCATTGATTACGTGGAGACATCTCTTGTTGGGAAGACAAGTGGACATTTTCACTGATCACAAGAGTCTCAAGTATATCTTCACTCAGCCCAACCTCAACCTTAGGCAGACTCGATGGGTCGAAATGATTCAAGAGTACAATCCGAGTATTGAATATACTCCAGGCAAGGCCAATGTCATTGCAGATGCTTTAAGCAGGAAGGCTTATTGCAACAACTTAATTCTCAAGCCTTTCCAACCGGATCTTTGTGAAGCTTTCCGCAAGCTGAATCTCCAAGTTGTTCCTCAAGGCTTTCTTGCCAACCTCATAGTATCTCCTACTTTGGAAGATCAAATTCGTGAGGCACAACTCCTGGATGCCATGGTGAAGAAGGTGAAACGTGGTATCGACAAGGGTCTTTCCAAATACAAGTGCTATCGCATTGATGACAGAGACACTTTGTTCTTCGAGGACCGGATTGTGGTTCCTAAAGGTGATCTAAGGAAAGTCATAATGAACGAGGCGCACAATTCTCTCCTTTCCATTCATCCTGGAAGTACGAAGATGTATCATGACCTCAAGCAGTCGTATTGGTGGACTCGAATGAAGCGAGAAATTGCTCAATTCGTGAATGAATGTGATGTCTGCCGAAGAGTGAAAGCAGAACACCAACGACCAGCTAGTCTCCTCCAACCTCTTGCTATCCCAGAATGGAAGTTTGATCATATTGAAATGGACTTCGTGACTGGATTTCCAAAGTCCAAGCGCGGAAATGATGCTATCTTCGTTGTCATTGACAAGCTCTCTAAAGTGGCTCATTTCCTTCCTATCAAAGAATCCATCACAGCAGCTCAGCTGGCAGAGCTCTACACCTCCAGAATGGTCTCCTTGCACGGCATTCCACAATTGATTTCTTCTGATCGTGGAAGCATCTTCACCTCTAAGTTCTGGGACTCCTTCCAGAAGGCCATGGGCACAAACATTCGCTTCAGCACAGCTTTCCACCCTCAAACTAGTGGCCAAGTCGAGCGAGTCAATCAAATTCTTGAAGATATGCTCAGGGCTTGTGTCATTTCCTTTGGCATGAAATGGGAAGATTGTCTACCTTATGCTGAATTCTCCTATAATAACAGCTTCCAAGCGAGTTCGGGCAAGGCCCCATTCGAGATTCTCTATGGCAGAAAGTGCCGTACTCCTCTCAATTGGTCAGAGACTGGTGAACGCCAACTTCTTGGCAATGACTTAATCACTGAAGCTGAAGAAATGTGTAAAGTCATCCGTGATAATCTCAAAGCCGCGCAATCGCGTCAGAAGAGCTACTATGATAGTAAGCATCGTGATTTGGCTTTCGAGATCGGAGACCATGTCTACCTCCGCGTCTCTCCAATGAAGGGCACTCGTCGCTTCGGTATCAAAGGGAAGCTTGCCCCTAGATACGTGGGTCCTTTCAAGATCATTGGCAAAAGAGGCGACCTCGCCTATCAACTTGAGCTTCCTTCCAACTTCGCGAACGTGCACGACGTGTTCCACGTGTCACAGCTCCGCAAGTGCTTCAAGACGCCTGAGCGCACTATCAACTTCGAAGAGACTGACCTCCAAGAAGATTTGTCTTATCATGAGCACCCAGTTGCTATTCTTGAAGAAACTGAGCGCAAGACTCGTAACAAGTCTATCAAATTCCTGAAAGTGAAGTGGTCGCACCATTCCAACCGGGAAGCCACCTGGGAACGCGGGGACCATCTCTGTTCCAAATATCCGGAGTTCTTTCAGTCCTAGATCTCAGGACGAGATCCTCTCGTAGTGGTGGAGTGTTGTAACACCCCGCATGTAACTTGCCATATTTGTAACTCCGACTCTTGCCATTTCCGGCTATGTGTTATGTTTTTCCCTCCGTTGTCGGGTTTTGTCTTTCGTTTTGTATTTCGTCATGTCATGCATTTTCATATCATGTCATCATGCGCATTGCATTTGCATACGTGTTCGTCTCATGCATCCGAGCATTTTCCCCGTTGTCTGTTTTCCAATCCGGCGCTCCTATCTCCTCCGGTGCACCCCTCTAGTTTTCTTTCGTGTGCGTGTGTCAAAAGCTTTCTCGGAATGGACCGAGGCTTGTCAAGTGGTCTTAATATACCAACCGGAGACTACCGGTCAAGTTTCGTTCCATTCGGAGGTCGTTTGGTACTCCAACGGTTAACCGGGCATCCGCAAAGTCCATTTGAGTGTCCAGCAAAAACCCTAACCCTCTCCCTCCGCGCCGCGCCGGACGCGTCCGCTCCGGCCGGACAACATCCGCCGCGTCGCCCGGCCAACCGGAGCGCGCCACGTCACCGCGCCGTCCGCCGAGGCCCGCCGGCCCGCTCCCGGCCCTCCCGGCCCGCCGCCGCGCCGCCGCGGCCGCCCACCGCCCGGCGGTCTGCCCCGCTGGTTGCCGCCGCCGCTCCCTCCGGCGTGCCGCCGAGGCGCGCCGCCCCTCCGGCCTCCCTCTCCTCCGCCGGAGCCCGAGGCCCGCCGGCCATCCTGTCCCCTCCAGCCTCCTCTTCCTCCCGCCGGCGAACGCCATCGCCCGAGCCCGAGCTCGAGCGAGCAACGCTCGATCGGATCTGGTAATAGCCCCCGTTGACTTTTCCTCGACCCGTTTTTTTCTCCAAGTCACTAATTTTTCTCAGCAAGTGCTCCTGTTCGCATAGCCATAACTCCGTGCATGTAGCTCCGATTCGCGCGTGTAATATGTCAAATTGTTCGTCTCGTGATGCTCTTCATTTTGTTCAATTGCACCATGTTCATTAGAGGTCATATTGATGCCAAAATCTCTGTTGGAAAAGGGCTAGTTGCTGTTATTCTCTGGTTCTTATCAGAACTTGGAGATTTGTTATTTTTGTATCATTAAATCTGTGCATCTTTTGAGCATGAGCTCTACATGTGTTTTGAAGTATGACATGCCATCTTTCCAGTGGTGTAGTCCATGTATTTTTGTGATCTCTTTGGTGACTAGCACAAGCATGAAAAGTAGGCCCCGTAATATTTCTGATTTCAGGGACTTAGTAATTTCTTTTGCCATGCTTGTTTGAGCTTGATATTTTGTGAACTAGCCGTAACTCAGTGTTCATCTTTTGTCAAGCATCTCCTGTAATTTATTGTCATATGCTTTGTTGCTATGTTGGGGTGCTGTAGCATTGTTGCTTGTTGCATTTTAAGTGCTATCTTGCTGTTTATCGCAGATTAGCGCCATTCTTGTTTTGCTTGCCATTTGCAAACCGTGCATGCGATTCCGGTGATCTTTATATCGATTTCGACCGAAATCATCTCATCTTTCCAGTAGCATGCTTGGTTTGCCAAGTTACTGCCATGTTCATCATTTCCCTTCCGGAGCACGCATATGCATCGCATATCATATCTTGCATATCATACATGTTTTGCATCATGTTGCTTGCGCATTTCTCGTTGTTGATTGTGGTTCCGTTTGTTTGTGTTCTTGTCTTGGGTAGAGCCGGGAGACGAGTTCGTGAACGAGGAACCTGTCGAGTACGCTTACGAGGATCAAGCTTTCGACAACTCTGAGAACCTTGCAGGCAAGATGACCACCCCTCGAAATCACTTCTATCTTTGCTATGCTAGTTGTTCGCTCTATTGCCATGCTCGCTACCTATCACTTGCTATATTATGTCTCCCATTTTAGCCATGTCAGCCTCTAACCACCTTTTCCTAGCAAACCGTTGTTTGGCTATGTTACCGCTTTTGCCCAGCCCCTCTTATAACGTTGCTAGTTGCAGGTGAAGTTGAAGTTTGTTCCATGTCGGAACATGGATATGTTGGGATATCACAATATCTCTTATTTAATTAATGCATCTATATATATTTGATAAAGGATGGAAGGCTCGGCCTTATGCCTGGTGTTTTGTTCCACTCTTGCCGCCCTAGTTACTGTTTTACCGGGATTATGTTCCTTGAGTTTGCGTTCCTTACACGGTCGGGTGATTTATGGGACCCCCTTGACAGTTCGCCTTGAATAAAACTCCTCCAGCAAGGCCCAACTTTGGTTTTACCATTTGCTGCCTAAGCCTTTTTCCGCCCGGGTTTTCGCGAGCCCGAGGGTCATCTTATTTTAACCCCCGGACCAGTGTTCCTTCGAATGCTGGCCCAAACTGGGCGATGTCCGGCGCCCCCTGGGCAACCAGGGTCTATGCCAACCCGACGTCTTGCCCATCTGGTTTGCCCTGAGAACGAGATATGTGCAGCTCCTATCGGGATTTGTCGGCACATTCGGGCGGCTTTGCTAGTCTTGTTTTACCATTGTCGAGATGTCTTGTAAACCGGGATTCCGAGACTGATCGGGTCTTTCCGGGAGAAGGTTTATCCTTCGTTGACCGTGAGAGCTTATGATGGGCTAAGTTGGGACACCCCTGCGGGGTATTATCTTTCGAAAGCCGTGCCCGCGGTTATGAGGCAGATGGGAATTTGTTAATGTCCGGTTGTAGATAACTTGTCACTTGACCCAAGTAAAACACATCAACTGCGTGAGTAGCCGTATTGGTCTCTTCTCGGCGGAGTCCGGGAAGTGAACACGGTCTGTGTTATGTATGACGTAAGTAGGTGTTCAGGACCTCTTCTTGGTCATTGCTAGATGACGTCCGTTCCGTTGCTTCTCTTCTCGCTCTCATTTGCGCAAGTTAGCCACCATATATGCTTTTGCCGCTGCAGCTCCACCTCATGACACCATCCTTTCCTATAAGCTTAAATAGTCTTGATCTCGCGGGTGTGAGATTGCTAAGTCCCCGTGACTCACAGATTCTACCAAAACAGTTGCAGGTGCCGACGATGCCAGTGCAGATGATGGCGTCGATCTCAAGTGGGAGTTCGACGAGGAACGTGGTCGTTACTATGTGTCTTTTCCTGATGACCAGTAGTGGAGCCCAGTTGGGATGATCGGGGATCTAGCATTTGGGGTTGTCTTATTTTCATCTGGATTTTGACCGTCGCCGGTCTATATGCTTGTATTTTGGTTGATGTATGAATAATATTTATGTATTGTGTGATGTGGCGATTGTAAGCCAACTCTTTATCCCATTCTTGTTCATTACATGGGATTGTGTGAAGATGACCCTTCTTGCGACAAAACCACTATGCGGTTATGCCTCTAAGTCGTGCCTCGACACGTGGGAGATATAGCCGCATCGTGGGTGTTACAATCGCCTCCTGGGGCGGCTGGCGTAGGAGGACCGGAGAAGGCGAAAAAGGCGGGTGGCGGCCGTCAACTCGGAGTACGCGGGCACCGACGCCTTCGTCGCATATTGTCGGGCCGTTGCCTCATCTTCCATCTCCTTCGCCGGCACCGGGATGCTCTCTTTGTGCCTTCTGCTTCTCGCACCTCGCCTAGGCGCTCCTTTCGCCCTCCTACTGTCTTGTTTTACCTTCTGAGGAGGGGGACAAGAAAGGGATCACAGGCAACTTATCTCTTTTTAGTTTGTAAGCTTGTGGGCACTTGTTAGATTTAAAGCTTGTAATCCCCTTGCTCATGTTTTTCATTCCATACGAATTGTACCTGTATGGGATGTTTTTAGTGAAAAAGGGTGTTTGTCGGGTTCTTTGTGCGTCAGCGAGGCCCATGCCAAGGACGAATCCTTGTTATTTTTAAGATAAACATCGTTGCCCGGCAATAGGCCTTGCCGTTTCCCCACTCCAGTCGACCATTTTCGCGCTCTTGGCGGAGGTAGGGTCGAAGTAGAGTTAGGCCCCTCGTTCATCTCCTCGCCACCGCGACTACTACCAAATTCCGACCCAGGAGGTAGCTCTCGGGTATAGGAAAGAGGGAGCACGGTGGTTTTAAGAACATAAACGAGGGTTCACATGTCCCAGTTCCATACGGAAGTGCATAATAGGGGATGAAAGACTTATCTGAATCCGCAGCCCCCGGCAACCTTGGCTTGCCATGGTTGGATCCTTGTGTCTTCAGCTCCGGGCAATCCTGGCTTGCCGGGGCTGGAGCGCCGGTCCGTCCTCTTTCTCCCAAGCGGCTCAGGAGAAGTGTCCACGTGCCCTACAAACCAAAGAGGACAGAAAGACGCACACTCGACCTCTAGGCTAGGGGTTAGTCGCCGCTAAGCACTATCAACCCTAACCGAGGGAGAGACTCAACCTAGCATGCACGCTATAACTTAGGGCGCCAGCGCTTCATTTATTTATGCTCAGGGTGTGCGCCTAGCTTTGTACAGAGGGTTACATGCCTTGCCGGCAAGGCTTGTACAAAAGGTGGCTTGTATCGCGTCGGCGCTCGATAGTGGTTCGAGCATCTTCATGGGCTTGTTCTCGAAGAACTTGGCGTTGGTCGTGGTGGGTCCGTGGGTCGGACGACGCTATGGAAATATTATCACTAGTGTCATCACGACGGACCGACACGTGTGGTGCCTAGCGTGGAGGAGGAGAGTGCATCGTGGCCGCAGCACCCCCGGCCCCTCCACCACTGGCATGCGGTGGTCCGATGGAGCGCCGGCCCGAGGACCCCGCCGGTCGCGGATCATCTTTATTGGCGATGGCGACAAGGCTCCGGATGGTGGCTCTCCACTCGTCGAGCTTCTCCGCAGCGGGAGAGAAGTCGAGGAGCAGATGCGCGCGCGCCAAAGCTAACGCTGGCGTGGGTGGTGGCGACAGCTGCGTGGACCGTGGCGCGCTTCGACTTATAACCACGTTAGAAGGAGCTCTATAACGGCCCAGCGGCTGCATGCCATTTTCGCCAGCACTTCGGCTGGCATGCTGGACTCCTTCGTCCCGCAGATGATGCACAGGACTCTTCCCACGACGGCGTCCAAGGTCTCCAGCGTGGTGGTGGTGCTCGTCACGCGCACCCTGGGAAGAGCGCATTGTGGGCGCCGGCGTCTTGGAGGTCGCTGCACCGCCCGTGGGCGGTACAGCAACACTCCTGGAGGGCCCCGTGCCGCCTGCGGGGGGCCCAGCCCCGTCTTTGGATTTGGCGATGCGCGGCCCGTCGTCTGGGGCATGAACGACGCCACTCGCCAGGCTCCGAATGCCAGAGCAATGCTGGTGCTCGCGGGCCACAGCTCGGGTTCTGTCCGTGACCGGCCCGCTGCTCGTCCGCACCGGCACGGGTTGTTCGGCTCCCGATGAGCCGATAGCCGGGATCGTCTTCTTCTTGGGAGCCATGGCGATGACGAACTGCTGAGCTAACTGCTAGACCGGATTCTCACAACTGCGCCCCCTACCTGGCGCGCCAAAGATGTCGATGGAAAACGACACCTATGGGTTCACAAGAATCCCTACTATAGTTGTCGGGGCGCGGGGTCGTGAGAAGAGCAGGATTATAAGTCAACACAAGGATCGTTTACCCAGGTTCGGGCCATGAGGCTGCGTAATACCCTAGTCCTGCTTTGGTGTGTATTTGAGAGAGTTCTTGAGCTCTCGAACTTGCTATGGTGGCTGCCTAGTCCAAAAGAGCCGAATCCCTCTCCAGTATGGCATGGGCCTCCTTTTATAGTCGAAAGGGGCTGCCACAGTGGCATACAGGAGGTGGAAAGGTATACAGTGCTGCGATCTTATCGCCCATGTTACAGGACAAGACGCATTTAATGCGTAGCTTAGGTATCCCTTAGCTTTATCAGGGGCGGGAACGAGGCCCGTCCCGTCTGTCGCCGCCTCGCCTTTCTTTGACACGCGCCCAGGCCAGCGATGCATGCGGCGCCATGTAGGCAGGCAGGCAGCTGAGGTGGCGCGGTGGTAGGGTCTTCATGAAGATCTGCATGCCACCACGCAGGTGCTTGCTGAGTTGGCATAGAGGCCGCCCGTCGCCACGCAGGTGCCTGCCCAGCTAGTTGAGCTAGCAGCTTCTTGGGGACGGCGGTGGAGTCTTAGTCGACGCGGGCCTGGCTGTGGCCCTGCTGACGCCCTCGGCAAGGGCCTTGCCAGGGGCCCGGCAAGGGTCTTGTCGTGGTGTCGTAGTCGTCCCCGGCAAGGCGCTTGCCGGGGGTCTTGTGGATCTCCTCGGCAAGGATCCCGCCGAGGGTCGTCGTCTTTTGGTTCTCATCTGATCTCATATCTCTATGGTCTTGACAAATATCTGCATGCCACCACGGAGGTGCCTCCCGAGCCCTAGTTCCAATGTAGTTGGTTTGGTTGGAACCCGTGGGCTCAAGGGTGGCTCACTCTATTGGCGTCGGGCATGCCGCCCCGGCAAGGGTCTTGTCGAGGGAACCTGCTTCGCCCTTCTGTCCTTTGTGTTCTTGGTGTTGCCTTGGCCGTCTTGTGCCTTGGTTTCTCTCCGGCTTCCCTCCTTTGCCCTGCTACGTGCGGCCTTGGCACGCGGCTCTAACTGCCCGTGCACAAGTAAAGGGGTCAAAAGGAGAGCCCCTACTTTTGTAGACCGACAATCATGGTCGGCACACAACGGAACTCATGAGTACAAAAAATATATTGCACAAGTCTCATAGTAACAATGAGCAACCGAAGAAAGGTATCGGTGGGGGTACTATTTTCTTCAAAGATGCTTCTTACACTTTGTCAGTAATATAGCATAAGTTCCCTGAGCGCGCTTTGTCTGTTACAGCCTTATGGCCTGATTGCCTGGTTATTGGAAACACCGTCGATATTCTCGACAGGTGGAGTACATAACACTTTTCGGCCCTTGACCGAAGAGGGAGAAGCCGACGGTCGGTTAAGACGCGTTTAAAGTTCGGGTGAACACAGATATGATATAAGTACTTCGGTACATACAATCATTATACATAAAATTCTTTTACCCAAGTCACTTGGGGGCTCTTAAATTAGTATGAGCCGTTTTTGTTAGTCACTGCATAGTCTTTTTCTACCACTCCTTTCTCGACTCAGGTGTATGATCAATAGCCGGGTAGCCTGGTTTCTCTCTAAAGCTGCTCGCGTTTAGTTCGCTAAACTGGCCTAAGAAACACTCCGCCTTCGGGATAGGGAGGTTGAAGCCGAAGGCTGACCCACTTGAAGTCTAGAGATCAGATGTGTCATGTCAAAACAAGACGAAAGTACAATTTTAAGACCAATTTCATATTTGCACCAAACACTTGATCTAGTTCGGACGTCAAGTTTTTACTGGAGTTTTTTGGTTTTCCAAGCCTATGGCACTTTTAAACTATTTGCGTGTTTCCAGCATAATTCTCACAGTGCAACGCCGGACACCTTTAGAGATTCGGCAAAAACATTCTCGGATATTGCTATATATGCATCGGTTTCGAATTGTGTCTTCGGTCAATGGTTGGGTTGCCCGGCTCCTATGCTTGCCTCCTACGTTCCGCTTTGTTCTCCTAGGTGTGCAAAGGGAGAACCACTGCGATTGTGCTTCCAGCTCGCATGGTTAAGCGCCTCAGTGGAGAAAGTCGAGAACTGATTGTCACAATAAGCGTAAACTGCTCAGCGGTCCGATGACTGTGCTAAACTATAAGATCGATGGAGTTCACCCCGTGTTAAGCAACGGGCCATTCATAATATTGGCCGAAGTGTTAACGGCTAGACCTCGGGTGTCGCCGAATGATACATCTCCAACGTTTCTACTTTCCAAACACTTTTGCCCTTGTTTTGGACCCTGACTTGCATGATTTGAGTGGAACTAACCCGGACTGACGCTGTTTTCAGCAGAATTGCCATGGTGTTATTTTTGTGCAGAAATAGAAGTTCTCCGAATGACCTGAAACTTCACGGAGAATATTTTTGGAATTAAAAAAAATACTGGTGAAAGAATCAAGGCTACCCCCCTGGGCGCACCCCCTGCCTCGTGGGCCTCCTGGTGCTGCACCGACCTCAACTCCAACTCTATATATTCACGTTCGGGGAGAAAAAAATCAGAGAGAAGGATTCATCGCTTTTTACGATACAGAGCCGCCGCCAAGCCCTAATCTCTCTCGGGAGGGCTGATCTGGAGTCCGTTCGAGGCTTCAGAGAGGGGACTCCTTCGCCATCGTCATCATCAACCTTCCTCCATCACCAATTTCATGATGCTCACCGCCGTGCGTGAGTAATTCCATTGTAGGCTTGCTGGATGGTGATGGGTTGGATGCGATTTACCATGTAATCGAGTTAGTTGTGTTAGGGTTTGATCCCTAGTATCCATTATGTTCTGAGATTGATGTTGCTATGACTTTGCTATGCTTAATGCTTGTCACTAGGGCCCGAGTGCCATGATTTCAGATCTGAACCTATTATATTTTCATGAATATATGTGAGTTCTTGATCCTATCTTGCAAGTCTATAGTCACCTATTATGTGTTATGATCCGTTAACCCCGAAGTGACAATAATCGGGATACTTACCGGTGATGACCGTAGTTTGAGGAGTTCATGTATTCACTAAGTGTTAATGCTTTGGTCCGGTAGTCTATTAAAAGGAGGCCTTAATATCCCTTAGTTTCCAATAGGACCCCGCTGCCACGGGAGGGTAGGACAAAAGATGTCATGCAAGTCCTTTCCATAAGCACGTATGACTATATTCGGAATACATGCCTACATTACATTGATGAACTGGGGCTAGTTATGTGTCACCCTATGTTATAACTATTGCATGAGGAATCGCATCCGGCATAATTCTCCATCACCGATCCAATGCCTACAAGCTTTTCACATATTGCTCTTCGCTTAGTTACTTTTCCGTTGCCACTGTTACTATTACTACAAAACTGCTACTGTTAATTTTGCCACCGTTACCGTTACTTCCATACTACTTTTCTACTAAATACTTTGCTGCAGATACTAAGTTATCCAGGTGTGGTTGAATTGACAACTCAACTGCTAGTACTTGAGAATATTCTTTGGCTCCCCTTGTGTCGAATCAATAAATTTGGGTTGAATAGTCTACCCTCAAAAACTGTTGCGATCCCCTATACTTGTGGGTTATCAAGACTATTTTCTGGCGCCGTTACCGGGGAGCATAGCTCTATTCTTTGAGTCACTTGGGATTTATATCTGCTGGTCACTATGAGGAACTTGAAAGATGAAAGAACTAAGATTTTTCCCTCAACTACGAGGGGAGGTAAGGAACTGCCATCTAGCTCTGCACTTGATTCACCTTCTGTTTTGAGTAATCTTGCGACACCTAAACCTGCTTCTGCTATTAATTCTGATATGTCGCATGTTATTGATGACGCTACTTCTGCTATGCATGATATTTATGATGAAACTACTTCTATGCTTGATACTACTGTGCCACTTGGTGAATTTCTTGATGAACAAGTTGCTAGGGCTAGAGAGAATGAAATTATTGAAACTGATAATATTGATGAATGTGATGATGAAGATTCTCCCCCTAGATATGAATTGCCTGTTGTGCCTGAGGGTTATGGTATGGATGAAGAAACTGCGAGAGACTTTCTTGCTTGCAATGATAGGAATGATCTTAAGAAATTATTAGCTAAGCTGAAAAAAAATCTTTGAATGCTAGAATGAAATCTTCATTACTGATAAGGATTATGATTTCTCTATTGATACCGAGAAAATTACTTTGGTTGAATCTGATCCTTTTTATGGCTATGAATCTGAAACTATTGTGGCGCATCTTACTAAATTAAATTATATAGCCACCCTGTTCACTAATGATGAGACAACTCGCTACTATTATATCCTTAAATTGTTTCCGTTCTCATTAAAGGGGATGCTAAAACATGGTTTAATTCTCTTGATCCTGGTTGTGTGCGTAGTCCCCAGGATATGATTTACTACTTCTCTGCTAAATATTTCCCCGCTCATAAGAAACAAGCTGCCTTAAGGGAAATATATAATTTTGTGCAAATTGAAGAAGAGAGTCTCCCACAAGCTTTGGAGAGGCTTCTCCAATTACTTAATGCTTTGCGTGATCATCCTCTCAAGAAAAATGAAATACTTGATATCTTTTATAGTGGACTAACCGATGCTTCCAGAGACCACCTGGATAGTTGTGTTGGTTGTGTTTTCAGGGAAAGAACAGTTGATCAAGCTGAATTGCTATTGAATAATATGTTGGCTACTGAAAATAATTGGACACTTCCTGAACCAACTCCTAAGCCAACTCTGAAGAAAAGGGGTATTCTATTTCTTAGTCCTGAAGATATGCAAAAGGCAAAGAAATCTATGAAAGAAAAAGGTATTAAAAATGAAGATGTTAAGAATTTACCTCCTGTCGTGGAATTGTCACGGCAGATGTCCTCGAGCTAGGACTTAGTCGTGGAGCCATCGCCGCTAGGAAGCTTGAAGGGGTTAAGCGGGACAAGGAACACGAGGGTTTATACTAGTTCGGCCCCTTATGGTGAAGGTAAAAGCCTACGTCCAGTTGAGGTGGTATTGATTAGGGTTTCGATGACCAGGGAGCTTAACTGCTATGCCTGGCTCTCGATGAGATCTTTCTTGTCCCTAAACCGCTGCCGGGTCGTCCCTTTATATAGGGAGGCTGACGCCCAGCAGCTCTCAGAGTCCCGGCCGGCTCATAAGAGTGTCCGGCTCGGATTCTCAACTATTCTTGCCTTACACTACAAGTTCTACCATGATAATGATTGTAACTACGGGCCTTAAGCCATATCCGGGTCTTAAGCCCATCTTTGGCCCACCGTCTTCAAGCTTGGCGCCGGGCTTCTGGCAATGACCATATGAGTAACCCGGCCCCTCCTGGCGGGTGACCCTAAGGTCTATATCCTCAACATTAGGCCCCAGATTGATTTGAGCCGGCTCATGTCAATCTTCAATTCTTTCGACAGAAAAAATCTCCGGCTTACCATTTGTGTGAAGGCCATAACGCGGCGTGACGTCATTCTCTGGACTCCAGGTAATCCGCCGTGACGTCATCTTCCATTAAGCCCGTTTTTACTCCACCAGATCCGCAACGGATCTTATCTTTACTGCCATCCTGAAAATCGAGGCGTTTCATGGGGAGATAATCACGCCGCGGTCTCCTCGTTTCTCGCGCCCACATATGAGCTCACCCTTATAAATAGCCCGGCCCGACGGGCCTTCAGCCACTCTTCTTCCTCCTCGCGCCACTGTTCCTCCGCTCGAGCACGAACTCCGCCGTCGCCGCCGCGCCCCCGGTCTTCGTCAACCTTGGCCGCTGCATCACCCTGACTCGGTCTAGACAAACGGCGGCAACCTCCGCGTCTCTTCAGCACCGGTAAGTCCTCGCTACCCCGTAGAACAGATCTGCAGTAGGGTTCGTCCGTGTTCATCCGTGTTCTTCGCCGTCGCCCACGAGTTCTTCGGTAGTTTTCATTTTTACTGCCCTTCTTGATCTTAGACCTATATAGACCTGCCGCGGTAGCTATTTAGCACTCATTTCAAATGCAAGTAGATCTCTTTTGACTGCCTAAAGGCCCCATTCAAGCCCAAGAACTTCCCTGCGTCTATTTTTAGGTCTAGAAACTTTCCTTTTGCCCGATCATTTTGATCCAAAATATTTACCGCAATGTGTGAAACCTGTTTTCACCACACTTAGTAAAAAACTGCACTCATTGAGTCATGGCGGTTTACATTTCCGGCTTAAAGAAACCACGCGCCATAGAACCTTCCGACTCAAAGGAGACCATGCGCCATAGAATTTTCCGGCTCATCTGTGATAAGGCCGTAAACAATCGAGTTACTCTCAATACCTTGGGCGGCTTAAATAACCTGGCGCACTTAGATATATGTCATTAGTCCCCTCCGTAAGCTGCCACTTAACATTGAACTATAATTTTACTCCGGCTTATACTTAAACCGGACGTTTCCTTTTATCATAGGCTGCCGATTTTCACCATGCCTCCCAAAGCTCCTAAAGCCTCCATCACTTGCAATTGGATGAGGTCCAATGTCACCAACGAGACGTTAGCAGATTTTGTCAAGTCAGGCTACCTGCCCAAGAAGGACGTCATGTCCTACCGTGCCCCCGACCCATCAGAGGAGAGACCATAGCCAAGGGAAGGGGAGGTGGTCATTTTTGCGGATCACATGAGCCGGGGCTTCGCACCGCCCGGCTCAAAGTTTTTTAGAGACGTGCTGAACTTCTTTGACCTGCGGCCACAAGATATAGGAGCCAACTCGGTGTCCAACATATGCAATTTCCAAGTGTTCTGCGAGGTTTATCTTGGAGAAGAGCCCAGTCTGCTGCTCTTTAGAGAGCTCTTCTACTTGAACCGCCAGAACGAGTGCGCCAACGGGCCAAGTTTGGAGCTAGGCGGCATCTCCATTCAGAGATGGAGAGACTGTCTTTTCCCTTATGCTGAGCCGCCGAGTCACCCAAAAGACTGGAATCTGACGTGGTTCTATTGCCAAGACACGTCACCGGCTGATGAGAGCCCGCTGCCCGGCTTTCGCCCTTCACGTCTGGAGCCAACTCACCCGCTGTCTGACAAGTTAACTCAGGCGGAACGCCAACCTCTGCTCCCCACCATCAACAAGATCAAGGCTCTCCTGGGCAATGGTCTCAACGGAATCGGTCTGGTCCGGGTCTGGATCTCCTGGCGGGTGATCCCATTGAGCCGCCGCCCCGGCTTAATGTGCGAGTACACGGGCCGAAAGGATGACCCCCAAAGACACAGCCGCAACGATCTTCCTGAAGATGTTGCAGAGGATATGACCAAGGCTCTCTTGAACGAGAGCCTGGCAGACTGTGGGAGGACCGGGTTAGCCCCCTTCTGCAAGACCAACCCAGCCCAAGCGGTAAGCCGCCGATCTAAACATCTTATCTTCTTCTGTATATAACTTTCATCTGAAACCTTTAAGAAATCATCATTGCATTTTTCAGACTGATGACAAATTTTGGAAGGTCAAATATGACCATGAGGCGGCCAAGAAGGCCAGAAAGGCGAAGAAAGCCGCTCCCCGTAAGAAGGGAAGTAGGCCTACTGCTTCAGAGCTGATGCAATTGAGCGACAGCTCCGAGTCAGAGGTAACCCTTGAATCTGTAAGCTCTTGCTATACCTGCTATTTATTTCTGCCCACCTTATCAATACTATTCATCAACAGGATGACACCGGCGCAAGTAACCCGGTGGTTGAAGAGGTAATGTCACCTTCCTCCGACTCGGAGCCCTTGCCAAGGCTGAAAATCCGAAGGGTAACCCGGAAAGTAAGCTTTTCACATCCTTTAGCTTATCAAGACCCTCAATTTATTTTGAAGCGACAGGTTCATGAGAGCCGGCGGCACACCCGGACCGACAAAAACACTGACCTCTCCTCCGGGTTACCTGACGCATCGAGGAAACGCCGGACCGAGGTGATCTCAAAATTGTACCCTTTTCATCCTTTGGCAGGTGTTATACGTCAATCGCTCAACTCTTCTGACTCAAATTATCAGGAAACTTCCTGCTCTTCTGGCGACTCTATGCAGTCAAGCCTGCCGGCTTTCAAGACCGTGCCTGGGTAATGATAATCATCTCATGTTGTACTTTGTCTTTACTCACACTATTGTGCTTAACCTTTCTGTCTTTTCAGCGCCCAGGCCAAGCTCACCAAGAGGGCGAAGAAGACCAAGCCAGTCGAAGAACCGGATTTGCCTGAGCCGGAGGTAGCAGGTCAAGAACCGCCAGCTGCCTCTGCTCCTGAGGCCGCTGCTCCAACCAACAAGCCCATAGCAGAAGCTTCTGTTAACCCGGAGGCCTCCAGCTCGGCTCAACCAGCAGATGACCCGGATGTGGTAATCACCCGGACGGAATTTGTTGAGCCAGGGAGACCTACTGCGCTGGCCAAGTGTTCCGCCAAGGGGGAGCTGCTACAGCCCCGCCGGGTTAATCTGGACCTCACTGACTACGCCAACCTGAGCATCGGAGAGCTCGTCTCCGGCTACGTCAGCCAAGTGCACAAGAGCCGGGATGCAGAGATTGCGATGGTGAACCAGATTCAGCAGAAGTCTGAGGTATTATTCGTCTGTCTTCTTACTTACTGCATAGTTACCTTTACCATGGGAGCCCCCAAGTCGACGACTTATGACTGAATACGTTGTAGACTTAAGTTCCGGCTTATCCAATTGAACCGGCAATTTGTAGATAGAAACGTTCAATATGCATTAGCCCCCAAGTGTCAAGTGTCTTTGCTTGGAAAACGCTTGGGACTTTTAAATTTGCATAATAACTGTTCATGCTATAACCCGGAAATTATGCAGGCTGCTGGCAAGAAGTTTGAGGCTGACATCGCTGATCTCAAGACCCGTCTGAAGACGCAAGAGACGGAGACCCGGAAAGCAAATGCCAAATTTGTGTCCAGCATTGCTGCGCAAGAAAAGCTGAAGACGGAGTTTGACTCTGAACGGAAGGCTTGGGCCGAAGAAAAGGCCGCGCTGGTGAACCGGGCTGAACAGGCGGAGAAGGCTCTCTCCGAGAAGACCGCCGAACTCTCCGGCTTAAAGCGCCAAGTGTCCCAGATGGTTGCCGCAATCTTCGGTAAGTCATCTCACCGGCTTTCATCAAGTTTAGAATCTGTACATCTCATAACTCATCCTTGTCGGCGGCTTATCTTATTCTGTTAAACAGGTCCCAGAAGCGCCAACCTCAACCAGAGTGTGGTAACCAAGCTGAAGGCCGTGTACACCCTAGTGGAGCAACTCTACACCGGGTCACAGCGTGCCTTGGCTGTGGTGGCCCTATCCAACGAGGTGCCGACTCACCTGGCGGAAGTTCTTCGCCGGCTCGCCGTTCTGCCTCAACGTATTCAAGAGCTGCGACGGGCCTCTGCAAGAGCCGGAGCTATCGCCGCGCTGAGCCGGGCCAAGGCGTTCCTTCCAGAGTTAGACCCGGCAGACATCGCCCTCGGCTATCCAAGTTTAAAGGAAGACGGCACAGCCTGCGACCAAAGGGACTTTGCCACCTGCGTGAAAGTCGTGCGCCCGGTGGCCACCCTTATTGGAAACGACACCGATCTGACCAAGTACCAGCCGGGTTACAATGCGGAAAATCAAAGGATCCCGACCCCGCACTATGAAGCCCTCAGCTTAATCCCGCCGGCTCGTCAGCACACCTTCACCCCGGAGATTGACCCGGCCGGGTTAATTGACGAGGAAGCTCAATTCGAAGCTCTGAGCGGCATCGACTGGAAGTCGTCGACTTTCCAGACCTTGGGAACAGCCGGAGGAGAAGAGAGAGACGAGCCGGAGACTTCAACCCAGCAAGCGTCGTAACTCTGCTGGCGGCTTATCAAACAATGCCTCACCCTTTTGGACTCAACGAGTCTTGTAATAGAATAGGGTCAACACTTTAACTGTGCCGTGCCATCGTGCACGCATTGAATGCTGAAGTCTATTGAAGTTGTCTCCTTTATATTTCTCCGGGTCATGATTGATCATTCATTTTCCTTAAGCTCAAAATAGTTGCCTTTAACTATCCTGCATAAAAGGACAAATCACAAGCCTCTAGGCGGCTTACCGCACTGAGAATCATAGGTTTTATAACCCGGATATGAATCAAAAAAGACGTCCTCAAGTATGTCCTTAATACAACCGTAATAATACACTTAGCGGCCTGCAAGCATACTTCCGGTTTAAATAACCCAGGTAATAAGGTTGATACCTCAATTCTGGTTTACCTGTCTTAATAACACCCATTGTGTTCAACTAACACTGGAAATCAAGGTAAGCCGGCAAAGTGAGACCCGGCCGTACACACTTTGAAATATTCAGAAGAAACTTGCTATAAAGCAGAAGAACTTAGGGGCTTCCGGTTCGAATACGACCAGAGACCCGGCCTAAAGGGGTTATGCTAGGATTCGAATACGATCATATAGCCCCCAGTGGGTGTGGCGATGCCAATCAAGAGGGTACCGACAGATATGTTCTCTTTGGTTCGAATACGACCCATGTTTGAACAAGAAGCCCCCAAATGACTTTAAGAATTGTTTAACGACGCTGATTCGAATACGATCCACGTCGGTTCTCAAAGGGGTTTAAACTAAGATTCAAATATGATCAAAGAAAATTCCCCAATGAGCTCGGCACTTTGCCAATCAAATGGGTATCGACAGCTATGTTCTCTTTGGTTCGAATACGACCTATGTTTGAACAGGAAGCCCCCAAGTGACCTTATTGCTTACGGCTAGATTCGAATACGATCATAAGCCGGATCCTCCTTCAAGTCATCATGTAATCTTGCAATGAAAACAACACGTGCACTTTCGGAGGAGAAAAAAGGATAGAGGTCCTGCTTTATTGCTTATCATAATATATACATGGCTTAGAGAAATATGTACATTATGAGAGCCGGTGGCTCAAGTGTAGTAAGGCCGAAGCTGAGCTATGTTCCACGGCCGACGGGTCTCTTCCTCCGACTTACGTGAATCTTTGTGCTCCCGAATGTCAATGAGGTAATATGACCCGTTGTGCAAATTCTTGCTGACCACAAAGGGCCCTTCCCAAGGCGGGGATAGCTTGTGCGCGTCTGTTTGATCTTGGATGAGCCGGAGCACCAGATCGCCTTCTTGGAAGACCCGGGATTTAACCCGGCGACTATGATAACCGCGCAGGTCCTGTTGGTAAATTGCTGAGCGAGCTGCTGCCACATCACGCTGTTCGTCCAACAAGTCAAGAGCATCTTGGCGCGCCTGTTCATTATCCGCCTCAACGTAAGCCGCCACTCGAGGCGAGTCATGACGGATGTCACTGGGGAGGACTGCTTCTGCCCCATAAACCATGAAGAAAGGCGTGAAACCTATAGACCTGTTAGGAGTAGTGTTGATGCTCCTTAACACGGAGGGCAACTCCTCTACCCAACAACCCGGCGTCCGTTGCAAAGGGACCAAAAGCCGGGGCTTAATGCCCTTCAGAATCTCCTGATTAGCTCTCTCAGCTTGACCATTGGACTGAGGATGAGCCACTGAGGAGACATCAAGCCGGATATGCTCTTGTTGACAAAACTCCTCCATGGCGCCTTTGGATAAATTGGTGCAATTGTCAGTTATAATGCTGTGTGGAAAACCAAAGCGAAAGATCACCTTTTTCATAAACTGAACCGCCGTGGCTACATCACACTTGCTAACTGGCTCCGCTTCAACCCACTTGGTAAATTTATCAACTGCCACCAAGAGGTGGGTCTTCTTATCCTTGGATCTTTTAAAAGGCCCAACCATATCAAGCCCCCAGACCGCAAAGGGCCAAGTAATTGGGATCATCCTCAGCTCCTGAGCCGGCACATGAACCCGTCGCGAGAACCTTTGGCAACCATCACATTTACTGACCAAGTCCTCCGCATCAGCATGAGCCGTCAGCCAATAAAAACCATGACGGAAAGCCTTGGCCACAAGAGACTTTGAACCGGCGTGATGGCCACAATCCCCTTCATGAATCTCACGCAAGATCTCTTGACCCTCCTCAGGGGAGACACAACGCTGGAACGCTCCCGAAACACTGCGGCGATGCAACTCACCATTGATGACAACCATTGACTTAGACCGCCGGGTTATCTGTTTGGCCAACGTTTCATCATCAGGCAACTCTCCCCGGGTCATGTAAGCCAAATAGGGCGCTGTCCAGTCCGGTATGATATGGAGAGCCGCCACCAGTCGTGCCTCCGGGTCAGGGACAGCCAAATCTTCCTCTGTAGGCAACTTAACAGAAGGGTTATACAGGACGTCCAAGAAAATATTAGGCGGAACCGGCTTTCGCTGAGAGCCCAACCGGCTTAAAGCATCAGCCGCCTCATTCTTACTGTGATCAATGTGCTCTACTTGGTAACCCTGAAAGTGCCCAGCAATAGCATCAACTTCTCGGCGATAAGCCGCCATGAGAGGGTCCTTGGAGTCCCACTTTCCTGAGACTTGCTGAGCCACCAAGTCCGAGTCGCCGAAGCACCTTACCCGGCTCAAGCTCATCTCCTTAGCTATCCGAAGACCGTGGAGCAAGGCCTCGTACTCAGTCGCATTGTTAGTGCAAGGAAACATCAACTGTAGCACATAATGGAACTTGTCACCTTTAGGGGAAGCCAACACGACTCCAGCCCCCGAGCCCTCCAACTGCCTGGACCCATCAAAGTGAATAGTCCAGTATGTGTTATCCGGCTTTTGCTCGGGCACCTGTAACTCTGTCCAATCATTGATGAAGTCCACCAAGGCCTGAGATTTAACAGCAGTGCGTGGTATGTACTTCAGACCATGAGGTCCAAGCTCTATTGCCCACTTAGCCACTCTCCCTGTGGCCTCTCTGTTTTGAATGATATCACCAAGAGGGGCAGAACTGACCACAGTGATGGGGTGACCCTGGAAATAATGCTTAAGCTTCCGGCTTGCCATGAACACCCCATAAACAAGCTTCTGCCAATGCGGATACTGCTGCTTGGACTCAATGAGCACTTCGCTGACATAGTAAACTGGCCGCTGAACCAGATGCTCCTTACCCTTTTCCTTGCGCTCTACTACCACGGCCACACTGACGGCTCGTGTATTAGCAGCCACATACAGCAATAAAGGCTCTTTGTTAACTGGAGCAGCAAGGACTGGGGGCTCTGCCAGCTGCCTCTTCAAATCCTCAAAAGCGGTATTAGCTGCATCATTCCAGACAAAGTTATCAGTTTTCTTCATCAACTGATATAATGGCATGTCCTTCTCACCCAAACGGCTTATAAACCGACTTAAAGCAGCGATGCGACGCGCCAAGCGCTGAACGTCATTTATACATGCCGGCTTAGCCAGGGAGGTGATGGCCTTGATCTTCTCCGGGTTAGCTTCAATGCCTCTGTCAGAAACCAAAAAACCCAAGAGCTTGCCTACAGGAACACCAAAAACACACTTGGCCGGGTTAAGCATCATCTTGTAAACCCGGAGATTATCAAAGGTTTCCCTTAAATCATCTATCAGGGTTTCCTCCTTTATGGACTTAACCACAATATCGTCCACATAAGCATGAACATTGCGCCCAATCTGGTTATGAAGACAGTTCTGTACACAACGCTGATAAGTCGCCTGTGCACACTTGAGTCGAAAGGGCATAGACACATAGCAGAAGGCTCCAAAGGGAGTGATGAATGCCATCTTCTCCTAGTCCTTAACTGCCATTTTAATCTGATGATATCCGGAATAAGCATCCAAGAAACTAAAGCGCGCACAACCTGCCGTAGCATCAATAATTTGATCAATACGGGGGAGGGCAAAAGGATCAGCCGGACACGCCTTGTTTAAGTCCGTGTAGTCCACACACATCCGCCAAGTGCCATTCTTCTTGAGCACGAGCACCGGGTTAGCTAACCATTCTGGGTGAAAAACTTCAACAATAAACCCGGCCGCCAAGAGCCGGGCCACCTCTTCACCAATAGCTTTCCTTCTCTCTTCATTAAACCGCCGAAGGAACTGCCGGACCGGCTTAAATTTCGGATCAACATTGAGAGTGTGCTCAGCGAGTTCTCTAGGCACACCTGGCATGTCAGACGGCTTCCATGCAAAAATGTCCCTATTCTCACGGATGAACTCGATGAGCGCCCTTTCCTATTTTGGATCCAGATTGGCACTGATGCTAAACTGCTGAGATGAATCACCTGGAACAAAATCAACAAGTTTAGTCTCATCAGCCGACTTAAATTTCATTGTCGGCTCCTGCTTCGTAGTCGGCTTTTTCAGAGAGGTCATATCAGTTGGGTCAACATTGTCTTTGTAAAATTTCAACTCCTCTGTTGCACAAACAGATTCTGCATAAGCTGCATCGCCTTCCTCACATTCCAAGGCCACCTTCCGGCTGTCGTGAACCGTAATGGTCCCATTATGACCCGGCATCTTGAGCTATAAATATACGTAACACGGCCGTGCCATGAACTTGGCGTAAGCCGGCCGCCCAAATATGGCATGGTATGAACTTCTTATCTTGACCACCTCAAAGGTCAATTTTTCCACCCTGTAGTTGTTCTCATCTCCAAAGGCCACTTACAACTCGATCTTGCCGACTGGATAAGCCGACTTACCAGGTACCACACCATGGAAAATAGTGTTTGATTGGTTGAGATTCTTATCAATCAACCCCATACGAAGAAATGTCTCATAATAGAGGATGTTGATGCTGCTGCCTCCATCCATGAGCACCTTAGTGAACTTATATCCTCCCACCTGAGGAGCCACCACCAGGGCCAAGTGACCCGGATTATCCACCCGGGGAGGGTGATCCTCCCTACTCCACACTATAGGCTGCTCAGACCACCGCAAGTAGCGTGGAACCGCCGGCTCAACAGCATTCACAGCCCTCTTATGAAGCTTCTGATCTCGCTTACACAGACTGGTGGTAAACACATGATACTATCCACCGCTAAGCTGCTTTGGATTGGTCTGATAACCTCCCTGCTGCTGTTGATGACCCTGGCCAGACTGCTGATTAAAGCCCCCTTGACCGTTCTGAGGATTAGAATTTGAGCCGCCGCCCGGGCCATGAAAGCCGCCGGCGCCCGAGCCGCCGCCCGGGCCATTGTAATTCTTAAAGGCCTTCATGATTACACAATCCTTCCATAGATGAGTTGCTGGCTTCTCTCTAGAGCCATGCCTTGGACAAGGCTCATTCAACAGTTGCTCCAGCGTCGGGCCTGACCCGCCGCCTCTGGGAGGGGGCCTCCCCTTGCGTCGCTGGTTATTACCTTGTGAGCTGGCGTTGGCTACAAACTCTAGGCTGCCATCGGCCTTGCGCTTGCCTCCTCCTTGGTTCCCCGGGTTATGCTGAGGACCCTTGCCATTGTCGTTCTTCTATCCCTTCCCTGTCCTTTCATCATCTGAAGCGGGGTCCTTGGTACCATCAGAATCGGCGTACTTGACAAGAGCCGCCATCAGTGTACCCATATCATTGCAGTCGCGCTTAAGCCGCCCGAGTTTCATCTTCAGGGGCACAAAACGACAATTCTGCTCCAACATTAAAATTGCAGAGCCGGCATCCATCTTATCCGAGGAATGTATTATCTCCTTAACCCGGCGAACCCAATGTGTCGTGGACTCACCCTCCTGCTGCTTGCAGTTAGTCAAATCCACAATTGACATAGACTGCCTACAGGTATCCTTGAAGTTTTGGATGAACCAGGCCTTCAGCTCAGCCCAAGACCCAATGGAATTCGGTGGTAGCCCTTTCAACCAAGTGCGGGCAGTCCCATCTAACATCATGGTGAAGTACTTAGCCATGGCCGCCTCACTGACCTCCAGCAGTTCCATAGCCATCTCATAACTCTCGATCCAGGCTGCGGGTTGTAAGTCTGCCGTGTAATTAGGCACCTTCCTAGGGCCTTTGAAGTCCTTGGGCAGACGTTCATTGCGGATAGCTGGCACTAAACAAGGGACACCCCCAGTCCTGGTAGGGATACCCACGTCGGCGGAAGTCGTCGGATAAGCCGGGGGAGTCTGGTAAGCCGTCAACTGAGGCACCTGTTCCGCCTCTTGCCGCGCTCTGTCTTGGTCTGCTGCGTGAAAGGCTCCGTTATGAGCCGGGCCATGGCCAGGGGGCGGGTCATGGCGTCGGCCGTTACTTGAGCCGGTCGCTGAGACCATGTGCCTGCTGTAACTCGGGCTCCGGCCTGGACGAGGGGTCGAGTGGATCCTGTCCCGGCTGTAGGAGTACGCCTCTTGCTGCGCCAGTGCTGTCTGAAGGAGTTCCCTGACCCGGCGGGTTTCAATAGCCGTCGGAGAGTCGCCGTCAATTGGGAGAGCCGCCAGCCGTGCTGCCGCGGCGACCATGTTCTCCAGCGGGTTGGCATAATGACCCGGTGGTATTGGCACGTACTGAGGCGGGGCAGGGGCATCTGGGGAGGCCCCATCACTTGTGGCTGAATAGGGGTCCCAGACCCGGGCACCATGACCCCTGGCAGGTTGCTAGACCCTGCACCTGGCATGTTGAAGAGGTTTCGTGGATCTTAAACCGGAGGGAGTCGAGATTGGGCCTTTTGATGCCTCCTTCTCAGGACCTCATTGGACGCGTTTTGATCCATCGTGAGCCGGAAGGACTGCGCTTGAATCAACTGGGTTTGGGCATCGAGAGCCGCCCTCTCCGCAACCTTCCTGATCCCTTCTGCCGCCAGATCCTCCTTAGCTTTCACTAGATCTAACTTTAACTGTGCCACCTCCGCATCATGCTGAGCTTGATCCGCCGGGTCAACCGTGGCGGTTAGCAGGGCTGTCATCTTTTCCGTGAGATCCATTAGCACCTGAGCCGGCGAGGGCACCGGGTTTCCCGCTCCAGCAGCAGGGTTCTGAACAGGTTGCGCACCGGCCATGAAGATTCAAACCCGGCTTGGCGGCTCAAACGGGTCCGGAATACTGTCACCATCGGAACAACCCATGAGCCTGCCATCTTGAAGTTGATACAACGAGTTTGACTCATCGGGGGTCGACTCGCCGTCAGAGCCGGCGGCCGTCTCATCACCAGATCTAGATCGATCAGAGAGTCCTCCATGAATACATCCCACAAAAGCATGCCTTAAGGCAGGCCGGGCCTGGGCGGGTCGTGCACGCTGAGCCGTCTCGATGAGATCGGCGCAGAGATCCGGCTCAGGGCCCGGCTCACCAATCTTGCCAATGAAAACATGAATTCCGCCGAAGGGGACCCGGTACCCGTACTCAATTGAGCCGGCGTCAGGGCCCCAGTTTGCATCGTCGATGTAGAGCTTGCCGCGACGACTCTTGGTCATCCGGCCCACAGCGTATCCCTTGAGCCCTTCGAAGCTGCCCTTCAAGAACTCAAATCCACCGTGCGCTGGCCCCACGGTGGGCGCCAACTGTCGTGGAATTGTCACGGCAGATGTCCTCGAGCTAGGACTTAGTCGTGGAGCCATCGCCGCTAGGAAGCTTGAAGGGGTTAAGCGGGACAAGGAACACGAGGTTTTATACTGGTTCGGCCCCTTACGGTGAAGGTAAAAGCCTATGTCCAGTTGAGGTGGTATTGATTAGGGTTTCGATGACCAGGGAGCTTAACTGCTATGCTTGGCTCTCGATGAGATCTTTCTTGTCCCTAAACCGCTGCCGGGGCGTCCCTTTATATAGGGAGGCTGACGCCCAGCAGCTCTCAGAGTCCCGGCCGGCTCATAAGAGTGTCCGGCTCGGATTCTCAACTCTTCTTGCCTTACACTACAAGTTCTACCATGATAATGATTGTAACTACGGGCCTTAAGCCATATCCGGGTCTTAAGCCCATCTTTGGCCCACCATCTTCAAGCTTGGCGCCGGGCTTCTGGCAATGACCATATGAGTAACCCGGCCCCTCCTGGCGGGTGACCCTAAGGTCTATATCCTCAACACCTCCTATTGAAGAAATACATGGTCTTAATTTGCTGCCTGTTGATGAAATACATGGTCTTCATAACCCGACACAGGTAGTAAAGGTAAATTCTCTCTATAGACTTGATGAAGGTGACATTCCTCGTTATAAATCTGCTAGCCAATGCTTAGATGAGTTTGATAATTTTATTGTCAAAGAAGAAAACTTCAATGCTTATGTTGGTAGACAATTGAAACATAATGCTGATATGCTTGAACACTTGAGTGATTATATGTCTAGAGTTAAACGTGAACTTAAACTCATTAGTAAACATGCTTCTATGGTTACCACTCAAGTAGAACAAGTGCTTAAAGCTCAGAACGATTTGCTCAACGAATTAAATAATAAGAAAAATGATAATGCTGTTAGAGTTATGACTAGAGGGGGTAAAATGACTCAGGAACCTTTGTATCCTGAGGGCCACCCTAAGAGAATTGAGCAGGATTCTCAGAGAACTAATGTTGATGCACCTAGTCCTTCTAAAAAGAAGAAAAAGAAAAATGATAGGACTTTGCATGCTTCTAGTGAACCTGTTGTAGACACACCTAAGAATCCCAATGATATTTCTATTTCTGATGCTGAAACACAATCTGGTGATGAACACGAACCTAGTGATAATGGTAATGATGATGTTCATGATGATGCTCAACCTAGCAATAACAATGATGTAGAAATTGAACCTGATGTTGATCTTGATAACCCACAATCAAAGAATCAACGTTATGATAAGAGAGACTTCGTTGCTAGGAAGCACGCTAAAGAAATAGAACCATGGGTTCAGAAACCCATGCCTTTTCCTCCTAAACCATCCAAGAAAAAGGATGATGAGGATTTTGAGCGCTTTGCTGAAATGATTAGACCTATCTTCTTGCGTATGCGTTTTACTAACATGCTTAAAATGAATCCTTATGCTAAGTATATGAAGGATATTGTTACAAATAAGAGAAAGATATCGGAAGCTAAAATTTCCACCATGCTTGCTAATTATACTTTTAAGGGTGGAATACCTAAGAAACTTGGAGATCCAGGGGTACCAACTATACCATGCTCCATTAAAATAAACTATGTTAGAACTGCTTTATGTGATCTTGGAGCCGGTGTTAGTGTTATGCCTCTCTCTTTATATCATAGACTTGATTTGAATAAGTTGACTCCTACTGAAATGTCCTTGCAAATGGCCGATAAATCAACTGCTATACCTGTCGGTATGCCTGTTGTGGTTGCAAACGTTACTATTTTAACGGACTTTGTTATTCTTGATATTCCCGAGGACGATAGTATGTCGATTATCCTTGGTAGACCCTTTTTGAATACTGCAGGGGCTGTTATTGATTGCAACAAAGGCAATGTCACTTTTCATGTTAATGGTAATGAGCACACGGTACACTTTCCGAGGAAACAACCTCAAGTCCACAGTATCAATTCTATTGGAAAAATTCCATCTATTTGAAGGAAATATGCCCTAGAGGCAATAATAAAGTTATTATTTATTTCCTTATATCATGATAAATGTTTATTATTCATGCTAGAATTGTATTAACCGGAAACATAATACATGTGTGAATACATAGACAAACAGAATTCACTAGTATGCCTCTACTTGACTAGCTCGTTAATCAAAGATGGTTATGTTTCCTAGCCATAGACATGAGTTGTCATTTGATTAACGGGATCACCTCATTACGAGAATGACGTGATTGACTTGACCCATTTCGTTAGCTTAGCACCCGATCGTTTAGTATGTTGCTATTGCTTTCTTCATGACTTATACATGTTCCTATGACTATGAGATTATGCAACTCCCGTTTACCGGAGGAACACTTTGTGTGCTACCAAACGTCACAATGTAAATGGGTGATTATAAATGTGCTCTACAGGTGTCTCCAAAGGTACTTGTTGGGTTGGCGTATTTCGAGATTAGGATTTGTCACTCCGATTATCGGAGAGGTATCTCTGGGCCCACTCGGTAATGCACATCACTATAAGCCTTGCAAGCATTGTGACTAATGAGTTAGTTGCGGGATGATGTGTTACGGAACGAGTAAAGAGACTTGCCGGTAACGAGATTGAACTAGGTATCGAGATACCGACGATCAAATCTCGGGCAAGTAACATACCGGTGACAAAGGGAACAAAGTATGTTGTTATGCGGTCTGACCGATAAAGATCTTCGTAGAATATGTGGGAGCCAATATGGGCATCCAGGTCCCGCTATTGGTTATTGACCGGAGACGTGTCTCGGCCATGTCTACATAGTTCTCGAACCCGTAGGGTCTGCACGCTTAACGTTACAATGACAGTTTTATTGAGTTTTGATGTACCGAAGGAGTTCGGAGTCCCGGATGAGATCGGGGATATGACGAGGAGTCTCGAAATGGTCGAGACGTAAAAACCGATATATTGGACGACTATATTCGGACTTCGGAAAGGTTCCGAGTGATTCGGGTATTTTTCGGAGTACCGAAGAGTTACGGGAATTCATATTGGGCCTTAATGGGCCATACGGGAAAGGAGAGAAAGGCCTCAAAAGGTGGCCGCACCCCTCCCCATGATCTGGTCCGAATTGGACTAGGGAAGGGGGGCGCACCCTTCCTTCTTTCTCCTTCCCCCTTCCCTTCTCCTACTCCCACAAGGAAAGGAGGAGTCCTACTCCCGGTGGGAGTAGGACTCCCCCCTTGGGCGCGCCATCTCCCCTTGGCCGGCCCTCTCCCCCTTGCTCCTTTATATACGGGGGCAGGGGGGCACCCGAGAGACACAACAATTGATCTTTGAGATCTCTTAGCCGTGTGCGGTTCCCCCCTCCACCATATTACACCTCGATAATACCGTTGCGGAGCTTAGGCGAAGCCCTGCCTCGGTGGAACATCATCATCGTCATCACACCGTCGTGCTGACGAAACTCTCCCTCAACACTCGGCTGGATCGGAGTTCGAGGGACGTCATCGAGCTGAACGTGTGTAGAACTCGGAGGTGCCGTGCGTTCGGTACTTGATCGGTCGGATCGTGAAGACGTACGACTACATCAACCGCGTTGTGATAACGCTTCCGCTTTCGGTCTACGAGGGTACCTGGACAACACTCTCCCCTCTCGTTGCTATGCATCACCATGATCTTGTGTGTGCGTAGGAAATTTTTGAAATTACTACGTTCCCCAACACTATTACTATTGGAGGTTTTGAATTTCCTCTACCTACTGTCAAGAAGAAATATGATATTCTTATTGTCGGGGATGTGCATATCCCCATTGAGTTAACATAGTGTTATTCGAAATTTCTCCAGTTCCATGTTATTCGGAATGAGTTTGTTAACAAGACTTGATCAACCTTGTTAGTGGATTCCTTTCGATGAGCATGAGATGGATGAAGTTAGAAAGCACAGCCTTCTGTACCCTCCTTTTACCTTCTATTATTTAGATTAAATAAAGCAAAAATAGTATTTTCTGTCAGTTTTCTGAATTATCCTTGCAATAAAAAATACCCCGAAAATAAAGGTTCTCCAAATGCCCCGAAAATGAAATATGATTTTTTCTAGAATATTTGAGAATATCTGGCACTGAGAACACATCAGGGGGAGCAAGCACCTGGCCACGAGTGTCCAGGGCGTGCCCACCCCCCGGGCGCGCCTCCTGTCTCGTGGGCCCCTGGTGGCTCCCCTCCACTTATTGCAGCCACCACACACTCCTTCTTCCTCCCAAAAAATCACCAACCAGCTCAAGCACGAGTTCTTGCTCATTTTGCTGCGATTTTCGATCTCCTTGCTCAAAGCTCCACTCACAAAACTGCTTTCGGGATTGTTCTTTGGTATGTGACTCCTCTAATGGTCCAATTAGTTTTTGTTCTAGTGCTTTATTCATTGCAAATTTTTGCTGCCTAGGTGACCCTGTTCTTGAGCTTGCATGTCAAATTTATATGGTCCCAAGTAGTTCTAATGCATGATATAGTCTCTAGGCACTTGTGGGAGTAGTTGCTATCAATTTTGTTGAGTTTGGTTCACTTTTATTTTAAGTTACTAAAAAAAATTCAGAAATTTTTAGAGGAAGAAATATGTCTAGGAAATTGTTCCAAGGTGGTTCTTCAAGGAAGCAAGGACCCAGGCCCGCAATGCGTGAGCCGGACCATGAACTACCAAGAGAAGCTCAAGTACGGCCTTGTGAATGGCCGTCAGAAGATTTCATGGTCCGAGCAGGAATTAAGGAGGAATTTGACGCATATGTGCATAATGCTGAACTCGAGGGCTTCATGCTAGATAAGTGTCCTCAGTACTACCACCTGATTGATTCCTTTGTGAGAAGGTTCAAATTTTCATCTTCACGTAATTCTCACACTGTCCTATTTGATATCTATGGCCAATCTTATACTATGGACTTAGAGGATTTTAATACTGCTTGCAAACTTCCACAATGGGGTAGTACTAGTGAACCCTGCAAATCTGAGTTTAGAGATTTTCTTGCTAGTATTACAGTGGGGGAATCTAGAGATATAACACAAGCTACCATAGGGAGCATTCATTTTCCTGCTATAAATTATTTTGCTCTCTTCATAGGTAGGTGCATAAATGGTAAGGATATGAAGCATGTCACATTTGTGTCCCCGACCTTAGTGTTCTCAAGAGTGTTGTTTAAGGAGATAAACAATATAACATGGGGGCCATTGTTGCACGGAGGTTGCATAATAATGGTTTAAGTGGAGACTTGTTTGGTGGGATTTATGCAACCCGTGTGGCTAATTTTCTTGGGATACCCATACATGAAAGTGATATGGAATTACCCCCCACTTATCTAGGATATGAGGCTATGGTTCGCCATCAGTTTACTGAGAGGAACGAACAACCTCTCCAGTACGGACTAATGTTTGACAGGTGCTGCATTTTCCATGTTGCTCTCCCTGCTCCTACTTTCTTTGACTTTCAGACAAAAGGGAGATTTATTATAACCAGGGAGGAGGCGAACGAGTATAAGAGGAGGACGGAGATAGCTCGCCTCCAAGCGGCAGCTCATGAGGCAATAGCTGTTGCGTCACAGTACAACCCCAACTACAACTTTGGATATCCGCCAGGCCAGCCATGGCCCTAGACCAACTTAGGTCAAAAGCCTAAGCTTGGGGAGTACGTATTTCTCACCGACATTACATTCATGTTCACACACTCATGCTAGTTGTCGGTGCTCATACTTTTTCACTGTAATATCCATGCTAGTTTATTTTCTTTTCTTGCTTTCTTCTTGTGTGTTTGAATAACCTTGAGAAAAACAAAAAAAGTTGTAGCTTTTAGCTAGTTTACTTTCCATGCTTGTAGTAGTAATAATTAAAAGAAAACCCAAAAAGATTTCCTGTTCTTCTATTGTTTGTTGGGAGCTTTCCCGTGTAAATAGTTTTATTTCTTTTCTTTTCTTTGGGGGTCGAGAGGAGAAGACCATAATGAAAATGTTGAAGTGGCTCTTATATGCATTATTGTTGATTTAACCAAGAGCCCATATTATCTTGTCTTCTCCTTTGTATTGAATGCCTGCAGATTCCAGCTTAGTCCAATGCACATGCACTATTATTATTATCCACATCGTTTGGTCGTGCAAGTGAAAGGCAATAATGACGATATATGATGGACTGATTGAGATGAGAGAAGCTGGTATGAACTCGACCTCTCTTGTTTTTGTAAATATGATTAGTTCATTGTTCCTGATTCAGCCTCTTATGAATGAACATGTTTGCAATGACAATTAGAGATTATAGTTGCTTATGCCATTCTTAATTAGCTAGGAGTTTATAATGGTTTACCTTGCGTGCCAACATCCTATTAAAATTGTTGCGATGTGGTATGATAGGGTGGTATCCTCCTTTGAATGATTCGAGTGACTTGACTTGGCACATGTTCACGCATGTAGTTGAAACAAAATAAACATATCCTCCACGATATTTATGTTCATGGTGGATTATATCCTACTAATGCTTGCACTCGATGTTTATTAATTTTAATGCATGTTCATGACTGTTGTCGCTCTCTAGTTGGTCGCTTCCCAGTCTCTTTCTAGCCTTCACTTGTACTAAGCGGGAATACTACTTGTGCATCCACTTCCATAAACCCCAAAGTTATTCCATATGAGTCCACTATACCTTCCTATATATGCGGTATCTACCAGCCGTTCCAAGTAAATTTGTATGTGCCAAACTCTAAACCTTCAAATAAAATTCTGTTTTGCATGCTCGAATAGCTCATGTATCAACTAGGGTTGTCTGTATCTTCCATACTAGGCGGCTTATTCTCAAGAAGAGTGGACTCCGCTCCTCACTCACTAGAAAATGGCTGGTCACCGGGATGCACAGTCCCATGCTCTAAGCAAATCAAATCGAAATAATTGCAAACAAAACTCCCCCAGGGCTGTTGCTAGTTGGAGGCACTCGTTGTTTCGAGCAAGCCATGGATTGATGCTTGTTGGTGGTGGGGGAGTATAAACTTTACCATTCTACTTGGCAACCGCCTATAATGTGTGTAGCATGGAAGATATCGAGATCTCTCGGTTGTTATGTTGACAATGAAACTATGCTGCTCAAAATATTATTCATGTCCGCTTTAAAATCGAGCTCTGGCACCTCTACAAATCCCTGCTTCCCTCTACGAAGGGCCTATCTATTTACTTTTATGTTGAGTCATCACCCTCTTATTAAAAAGCACCAGCTGGAGAGCACCGCTTTCATTTGCATCCATTACTATTAATTTATATTGGGTATGACTGGATCTCTTTTACCATGAATTACAATGTTTAGTCAGTCCTTGATCTTCAGAGGTGGTCTGCATTTATGTTTAGCGGTCTCAGAAAGGGCTAGCGAGATACCATCTTGTTATATCATATCATGATTGTTTTGAGAAAGTGTTGTCATCCGAGATTTATTATTATTGCTCGCAAGTTGATTATGCCATTGATATGAGTAAATATGAGACCTAAATGTTATTGTGAATATGGTTAGTTCATAATCTTTGCTGAAAACTTGAATGCTGGCTTTACATATTTACAACAACAAGAGCAAACAGAGTTTGTAAAAGTTTTTCTTTATCACTTTCAGTTTATCAACTGAATTGCTTGAGGACAAGCAAAGGTTTAAGCTTGGGGGAGTTGATACGTCTCCAACGTATCTACTTTTCCAAACACTTTTGCCCTTGTTTTGGACTCTAACTTGCATGATTTGAATGGAACTAACCCGGACTGACGCTGTTTTCAGCAGAATTGCCATGGTGTTATTTTTGTGCAGAAATAAAAGTTCTCGGAATGACCTGAAACTTCACGAAGAATATTTTTGGAATTAATAAAAAATACTAGCGAAAGAATCAAGGCCAGGGGCCCACACCCTGTCCATGGGGGTGGAGGGCGCGCCTACCCCCTGGGCGCGCCCCCTGCTTCGTGGGCCCCCTGGTGCTCCATCGACCTCAACTCCAACTCGATATATTCACGTTCGGGGAGAAAAAAATCAGAGAGAAGGATTCATCGCGTTTTACGATACGGAGCCGCCGCTAAGCCCTAATCTCTCTCGGGAGGGCTGATCCGGAGTCCGTTCGGGGCTCCGGAGAGGGGAATCCGTCGCCATCGTCATCATCAACCTTCCTCCATCACCAATTTCATGATGCTCACCGCCGTGCGTGAGTAATTCCATCATAGGCTTGCTGGACGGTGATGGGTTGGATGAGATTTAACATGTAATCGAGTTAGTTTTGTTAGGGTTTGATCCCTAGTATCCATTATGTTCTGAGATTGATGTTGCTATTACTTTGCTATGCTTAATGCTTGTCACTAGGGCCCAAGTGCCATGATTTCAGATCTGAACCTATTATGTTTTCATGAATATATGTGAGTTCCTGATCCTATCTTGCAAGTCTATAGTCACCTATTATGTGTTATGATCCGTTAACCCCGAAGTGTCAATAATCGAGATACTTACCGGTGATGACCGTAGTTTGAGGAGTTCATATATTCACTAAGTGTTAATGCTTTGGTCCGGTACTCTATTAAAAGGAGGCCTTAATATCTCTTAGTTTCCAATAGGACCCCGCTGCCATGGGAGGGTAGGACAAAAGATGTCATGCAAGTTCTTTTCCATAAGCACGTATGACTATATTCGGAATACATGCCTACATTACATTGATGAACTGGAGCTAGTTCTGTGTCACCCTATGTTATAACTATTGCATAAGGAACCACATCCGGCAGAATTCTCCATCACCGATCCAATGCCTACCAGATTTTCACATATTGCTGCCACTGTTACAATTACTACAAAACTGCTACTGTTACTTTTGCCACCGTTACCGTTACTTCCATACTACTTTGCTACTAAATACTTTGCTGCAGATACTAAGTTATCCAGGTGTGGTTTAATTGACAACTCAACTGCTAATACTTGAGAATATTCTTTGGCTCCCCTTATGTCGAATCAATGAATTTGGGTTGAATAATCTACCGTCAAAAACTGTTGTGATCCCCTATACTTGTGGGTTATCACCGAATACTAACCGAGGGCTAGTAACTAGCCTCCCAACTTTAAGCTCCTATGACTAAGTGAAAGTTATAAAGCCCGCATATCTGATTGCCTTGTTTCCGCTGACACAACCGCCTTCGGGCACCGAGACGTCGGCTAAGGGTTGTTTTGTTATTGCAGAAACAAGGCAGTGGGCCACTTTCAAATGATAAACGGTCGCAATGGAGTCAAAATAAACATATATCATCAGTGTTGTATTCATTATACAAGCGCTGCCTTTCATAATTATCGTTATAAAGCCATGCATATGCATCAATTTGACTTAAGATTTTGGCCAAGCTGGGTTGCCTGGCTCCTGTGCTTACCCTACGTTCCCGATTGTTCGGCTAGGCGGTAAAGGGAGCACCTCTGTGATTGTTACTACCGGGTCATCAGAGTTAGTACCTCAGACTGGGTGAAGCCGAAAGCTAGTGATCTTAAAGGATATAATTGGTCGGCAACGACGGAAGTGAAGTTTTTGGTTCATTAATACCATAGAGTTCGGGCACTTTCCCCAAACTAAATCCTCAATATTTTCCTCCCACATTGATCGGAGGTGAGGTTTCATGATCATGATCAGCATGACAACCCAAAGAAAGGAGCCGATAGTGGGATTATTTTCTCTGGAATATGATTATATCTCTCTGTGTACCTTTGTTTATACAACCGTATGGCCGGATTGCCCTGTTTTCCATAAATCTTTGCCCTTATAACGGCTTTGTAAAGTAGGAAAACACTCCTCGGCTACTGTCCGAAGAGGTTGAAGCCGATGGTCGGTCAACAAAGTTTTGTACCATGCGGATCCGAGCATTAATAATACTTGCATACATAGGATCATAAATTGCGAGTAAAGTCGATTTATTGCAGCCCATCTTTTAAAGACCAAGGGGCACAATCTCGCTGAGACAACCGAGCAACTTACATAAAGCTCTCCTAAATCCCAAGTGGCATCGATTTCCTATCTATTAAGCCCCTTGGGGCCAACCTTGGCGAGCCCAGCTTTCGTTGGCTCTAGCTCCTTTAAGAGATATTTATTCTCTTTTCGAGAAGTTTGTGTTAAACACAAACAAATTTTTTCTGTCAAACGTATATCGATCCTTAATGCGGCCACCCGTGCCCACATTAAGGCTCGGGGGCTACTGGGCTTTGCGCTCATTATTTATAAATATTAAGGGGCACATCGACCCCCTGATCTGGTGTTGCCACCCGACCAGTGGCTCGGGGGCTACTGCATTGCCTATTCAACGCAGAAAATTCAAAGTGCTCAGTGTTCGGCATAACTGAACTATGGACAAGCGCGTCTTCGGATGACAATAAGTACCATATGGGACTTATCCGGCATCAAGCTGATATATCACGGCGACTTCTCACGACCCTCTCTCAGGGGCCCGTCCGAAGATCAGTATTACATCTAATATATTAAACTGTGTTTCTATTCCTTTGTATGCTGCCGAGCTAGGAGTTGATCCTTAGGATGATTTCACGACCTGAGTCTCAGAAGCTACTAGGATCAGCGGTTTCATATTTTCCTTCAGGTGCATCTCGGATTTTAGGCCGACAGACACCTTGAGGGCTACTAGCAATACATCTCGTCAGCAAATAAATTTATACGCATCGGAAATAAAATCCGCAAAGAATTAGCCCATGACCGAGGTGCAGAGCCACCTCAGAAGCAATTCGGCATATAGCTCGGATGCAAGTGCCTGGCTCCTTAGGGGGCATTTCCGGCATTAAACTCGGCTAAAACTTTTTGAACCAAGGTGATCTATGGCACCTCGGATATAGTCCGGCATTGGGGCTTGGACATAGTCCGGCATTGGAGCTCGGACACAGTCCCGTGTTGGAGCTTGGATACAGTTCGGCGTTCGAGCTTCGATACAGTCCAGCGTTGGAGCTTGGATGCAATCCAGCGCGAGAGCTCGAGCGCAAGAGGACACTGCCACACGGGAAACACTTCAAACCAGAGGTGGGCGTAAAAATAGCAAGGCATTGATAAAGGCCGATAACTTAAAGGGGCTCCTCGGATACCCGACGTGTAAACTCTTCGGATTTACTTCGGCGATCCTCAAGATCAAAGATGAGAAGATTTGTTGAACCAGTTTTCAAGACCTACGACCGAAGATGAAGAACAGTCCGGAAGGATCGAGGAGCGTCCCCAACTTGAAGACCGGTTCAGGGGGCTATTGACGGTGTCCTGGACTAGGGGGTGCTCACCACATCATCTCTTGACTAGGTGGATCCGGCCGAGGACCCCCATGGCGGTTCACTCATGGGCCACTTCAGGCATCCCATGCGGCATACAAGGAGTATTCCACAAGTCTTTGTGATCAAGACAAGGACTCCACTCCACCAACGTATTCGGCTAGGACTCTTGTTATCCTAGGCCTCTGGTGCATTATATAAGCAAAGGCCAGGCTAGTCGATAGATCATTATGACATTAATCATCATACCCCTAGGGTTTAGACCACAACATATGATCTCGGGGTAGATCAACTCTTGTAATCTCAAGATCAATCAAGCAGGAAGTAGGGTATTACCTCCATTAAGAGGGCCTGAACCTGGGTAAACATCGTGTCCCCTGTCTCCTGTTACCCATCGATCCATGACGCACAGCTTGGGACCGCCTACCCGAGATCTGCCGGTTTTGACACCGACACCCGGCAACCCCCATTTTGTACTAGCCTTGCCGGCAAGGCATGTAACCCGATGTACAGAGCCAGACGCAGACCCTGTGCGCAGTCAGGGAAAGAAATCCCTTAGTATGTATAGTTTCCTGTTGATTTCCATGTTTAAGTATATACGTATATGTCTGCTTGTCCAGGATATTGTACTAATTTTTGATTCCAACAAATATTAGTGGACCACCAAGGTTCCATGCTCTTGCCCTCTCTTCTTTCCAGCCACGGCGAGGAAGCGTGATCCCGCTAAGGACCCGGCTCCGGCAAGAAGTTGAGAAGACCGCCCGGCACGGCGATCCCTGGCAAACCAAACAGATAAAGTTTACCTCTTGCCCATTCGTGTTCGTAACCTATGACTTGTGCATTAGAAAACCTCGCCACTCTTCTTAAAAAACTCGGGTGCTCCCATTCCCGGCTCGAACGCTGCTTCGGTCGGAGTGGTCGTAGTAGCCCTTGTTAGAAGGAGATGGACGGGGAGCTGGGCCCTTTGTCTGTAATCCGGCAGATGTGATTATCCGGCAGGCGCAAAGGGCACCGGCAGGACAGCTTGCCGGGAGGACTCGTTTATTTACATTAAGGAGGCATTTCGCCTCTACACGAACGTACGCGTGCACGGGTTCCCGGCAAGGCTAGACTTTTTCATTAACATGCTGATACGAGTACAGAGGTTACATGACACAAGCATGGGCTCGATAGATTACATTATCTAGAAATTGAGATTTGGCAAGTGCCTACAATTTAAAAGAAAGATAAGTGCCCCTGTAATCCCTGTTTTTGCCCCTTTCCTCCCAGGTGCGGCAGGTGAAGGCAAAAAGGAGGCGACGGGGAACGCGCCGATGGAGAGCTTGACGAGGAAGATCCCCCGGCAAGGCGCGTGGCCGAGGGAGGAGGGCGATGCGGTCAACCGGAGTCGGAATCGGAGACTCCCACTTGATGCCTTCGTCGTCGTTGTCACTGTTCTCCTCATCACTCTCGCCCGAGGAGGAGGTTTTGTCGGAGGAGGAGCTCTCCACGCAACACCTTAGGCGAGTTCCCAAGTGCCCAAAGACCTTGATGGAGAGCAGGCCATTCTCCATCAATTTGAAGTGGAGGACGAGCCCCTCCGACAGGCTATGGGCACGAGCGAAGGTTTTCCATCCACGGCAGAGATACATAACGTGGGGGGCGGGGAGGTCGACGTCGACCCGCATGCTGCCATTCCCACAGCCCCTCATTTGCAGCCTCAAAGCCTATGGCGGGTCGAGCTCCATCTCCCGAGCGAACGGAGTGGGGAGACGAAGGCGAGTGTGCACTGGCTTGTGTAGCCTGATGAAGAATTGGCGGGGCTGGTCTCCGACATGGCCCTCCATTGGGGGAGGTGCCGCTGGCAGAGGCGAGGCTGGTGCGCCGCCCCGTCCTCCTCTCCCCCGAGCGCCACTGCGGCCTCAGCCTCGCCCCCTCCCTCTTCCTCTCGCGGCCGGCTCCATCACCACGAGGTCTTGGGAAGGAGGGGCACGCTGTTGAGCAGAGACTCTCGTCGCTGCCATCGGAGCGCCGGCGCGCCCTCTCGCCATAGCGAAGGGAAGGAAGGAGTCAAGATGGAAGGAGATAGATGTTGGAGGATTGAAGGGTGCCATCCCCTCCCCTTCTTATAAAGGGGCAGGGCCGGGGCTCGTCCGCCCCACTTAACCAATCCGGCCGCCAGGGGCGCAGGTAATCGGGACCGACCCGCTGCTCCAATCAGCGACGACCTGGTTTTGCGCCTTGCCATTAAGGCATATGCCCTCAGCGTCCACCACCTACCATCCTTGGGTCATGGAGGACACATGGCGAGCAGGCCAAGATCGAGAAGACAAGTGAAGAGACTGTTTTCCACCCCGTGATCGTGGGGCGCAGGCGCCTTGAAGGCCACGACCCGAGTCCACTTATTAAATGAGCCGCGCCCCTGTGTTTTCCTCTTTTTATGGGGAAGGCGCGGGCCACCTCTTTACCATTTACCACGATGTGATGCAAGCGTGCTGCAACCGCCCCACACATGACCCCCACGTCACACATTCAATGCGGGCCGTGGGGAAGCGCAACTGGTGAGAGAGTTACTGCGGTAAAACTCTGCCACGCGTACCCGCACACCGTTCTAGGTCTGGCCCAATAACGCTCCGCGCTTATATGTGGCCTAGGCCCGGGGCTCCTGCCGGTGTACAAAAGTAGGGGTCCTTTTTGTACCCCTTTACTTGTATGCGGGCAGTCGCAGCTACACGCCTCCGGCCGTGCTTGGCGGGATAGAAGAGGAAGCAAAGACACAAGACTACCAGATCAATGCCAAGACAGAAGCGCGAGGAGCGAAGGGACAAGGTGCGCTCTCCCCGGTAGGAGCCTTGCCGAGGCAGCTTACGTAGCCCTGGCAAGGGCCTTGCCGGGGCAACTTGCCCAAGGCTCGGGAGGCGCCTGGTGTCGGTGTCAAAACCGGCGGATCTCGGGTAGGGGGTCCCGAACTGTGTGTCTAGGATCGATGGTAACAGGAGATGGGGGACACAATGTTTACCCAGGTTTGGGCCCTCTCTATGGAGGTAATACCCTACTTCCTGCTTGATTGATCTTGATGAATATGAGTGTTAAAAGAGTTGATCTACCACGAGATCGTAATGGCTAAACCCTAGAAGTCTAGCCTATGAGTATATGGTAATGAATCTGTCCTATCCGGACTATGCCCTCCGGTTTATATAGACACCGGAGAGATCTAGGGTTACATGAGGTCGGTTACATAAGAGGGAATCTTCATAATCGATTGCCTAGCTTGCCTTCCACGCCAAGTAGAGTCCAATCCGGACACGGGTATAGTCTTCGGTCTTCATGTCCTCATAGCCCATCAGTCCGGCCCATGGATAACAGGCCGGACGCCCGAGGACCCCTTAGTCCAGGACTCCCTTAGTAGCCCCTGAACCTGGCTTCAATGACGAGGATTCCGGCGCGCAGATTGTCTTCGGCATTGCAAGGCGGGTTCCCCTTCTTCCGAACTTCCAAGATAGTCTTCGGACGCGATGATTATATCCGGACCTGTTACACACCATGCACAACCGCAGAGAGAATATATATATATATATATATATATTCCATACGAGTTCCATCCGCTAACAGCTTTCTGTATTATGTCCGTTCGGTCATAATTTCAAACCGTTTGTACCACGTTTCAAGACGCGGTCGCTATTGGCACGTCTTGTCGAAGCACAGATCATGTCCCCTTATTGCGGGATTCTCATCAATGCTGGCATGGGTAACGCAACCGTGCCGTTTGGACAGCCTTTGGGAATAGGCGAATCTCAAGGCGAGCGAGGAGGCGTCTAATGTTTGCTGCCTTTATAAGAGGATAAGGATCCCCTCTTCCTCTTCTCACGCTTTCTCTCCATCTCCGCCTTCCCGACCTCGAGCTCCGGCGCCCGAGTTCCAATCTCCTTTCCACCCCAGCAACCATGTCCGGATCCGATGGTCAGGGTAAGTGGATGGTCTCCTCCGTCAAGGAGGAGGATATTACTGAGCTTCGGGCGGCCGGACATTTGGCGAAGGGAATCGCCCACCGCTTGCCGGCTGAGGGACAAATTGTCCCTACGCCGGAGCCCAACGAGAGGGTAGTATTCCTCCCTCATTTCTTCCGCGGGCTGGGGTTTCCACTCCACCCTTTCGTCCGCGGGTTGATGTATTATTACGGGGTAGATTTCCATGATCTATTCCCGAATTCCTTCCTCAACATCTCGGCATTCATCGTCATGTGCAAGGCCTTCCTCCGCATCCAACCCCACTTTGGGCTGTGGCTCAAAGTCTTCAACGTGAAGACGAAGGTGGTGGATGACCAGCACGCGGAGTGCGGAGGGGCAATGGTGAGTAAATTGTCCAACGTCTCCTGGCCCAAAGGCACCTTTGTGGATACGGTAAAGGAGTGACAGAGCCAGTGGTTCTATATCACAGAACCACGCGGCACCACCTGGGCCGCAGCTGCCGAATTCCGCTCCGGCGCTCCTATGCGACTCACCTCTTGGGTCGAGAAGAGTCCGGACTGGTGTTCCCCTGACGAGCTAATAGTGCTTCAGACGCGCGTTCAGAGCATGGTAACCAAGAGCATCAAGCTCGTTAATCTGATCCAGGTGATGTTATTTCGCCGGATCCTTCCGTGCCAGCACCGAAGCCGCCCGTTGTGGGAGTTCAATCCGAAGAAGCACCAGACCCTGGTGAGGCTCTTCGAGACTACGCACAAAGGGGCATGGAAATTGCTCTTCAAGGGCAATGAGAAACCACCGGCCGCGGATTCAGACTGTGGTCATGATTGTACGCACCCTGCTAGCAAGGTATGTTATTTCGAATGAGTCCTCAACCTAATTGTTTTGAGGATGATGTCTGAGTTTTTATTACTGCTCTTTCAGGACTGGATGGAGAGGGCGAAGCGGATCCAGTGTCCGGCTCCGCTGCCTGAAGAACCAGTCATCCCGCGTCTGGCAAAGATGCTGGTGCCGACGCCGTATAAGGCGCCGGAGTAGAAGGCCAAGAAGAAGGCAAAGGGGGCCAAGAGTGGCCTCCGTCGTAGGGGCACTTCGGACGCAGTGTCCGAAGACGACGAAACCCATTCCTCTATCCCTAAGGACAATGGCGGGGAAGAGGAAGAGGAAGGAAACAATCCTCCCCGTGAGGAGAGGAAGAAGAAGAGGGCGGCCCCGGCGCATCTGGAGGCGGAGGAGTCCAAAAAGGGGAAGGGCGCTTCGGTGGCCAACACCGCGTGGGACGTGGACAGTAGTCCGGAACGACGCCCCCGCACAAAGCCTCAGGCCGCATCGTAAGTGACACGACTTATGTATGCGCACATCCGACCCTTTTTCTCCATTATCTTGATATAGTTAGCTGTACTATTGCAGTCCGGCCCAAGATCTTATCCAGCAATCCTCCTCTGGAGGTTCATTGGCTTCATCGGAGATGGCGAGCAGGTCGCCACCGCCTGCTTACTCCCTCGGGGCCAAGGACGACACCGAAGTGCTGTCCCGAAGGACCGCTCCGAAGGGAGGAGCCCAGGACGTTGTTCGGGAGGCGCCACAAGGCGAGGCCTCCACCGCCGGACACGTGGGGGATCCAATCCCCATGGAGACTGGCGAAGAGGGTGGTATCCAGATCGGCCCTCAGCCGAATACGGTTCCGGAGCCCCTTATGGCTCCGGAGTCGGGCGAGCAGCTCCCTTTGAAGGAGGGTGTGCCACCTCCACCGGTGGCTCCTGTCCGTCCAGGAGCGTCGGATGGTCTGATGGGGGCGCTGCGAAGCGCCTCCGTCGTGGACGAGCACCGTGTCCTTATGGGTGCGGTGATTGAGAAAGTTCAGTCTGCCAAGAGCGGATTGAATGAGGCCTGCGGCAGCCTGTTAACTGGTTTTGAGGTAAGTGACATAGAAAGAGAAAGAAATCCCATGTAGTCAGTAGTCCCTGAGACATTGTCCGGTGCTCGGCAAGAGGAACCGGACAGGGGATTAATCCTCTAGTGTAGGAGACTAACGTGATATGTGTGCGTGAGCAGGCGTCGCTGTTGGCCGCAACCTCACATGCTGCCGAAGTCTCTGAACTGAAGCAGAGGCTGGAGAAGACCGATAACGAGCTCGGCGAGGTTATGATGCGGCTTCAAGAGAAGCAAGGTAGGTAACATCTTGCTGTGTGTTCGGAAAGCACAAGCGTTGCATACTGACCATAATGTCGAAATATGTGCAGGAGCCGCGACCGAGGCGGAGGCCCTGAAAAAGGCTCTGGCCGAAGCCGAGGGGAAGGCCGTCGAGCAGCAAGCCGCTCGAAAAAAGCTCGAGGCCCGAGTCAAGGAGGTCCAACAGGAGCTCCAAGACGCGGTGAAAAAATGTGAGATCTTGGAGAATGATGCGTCGGCTCAAAAGGCCAAACTCTCAAAGGCTCGTCAGAGCGTGGAGACCGCATGGAATGAGGCTGGGCCGCCCTCCAGTTGATCCAGGAGGCTAGGAAGATCACGGCGGGTAAGGCTTTTAAGATGCAAAGCAAGTATGCGGAGAAGCAATACCTTTTACTAACCCGGGTTCGGAGTTCCCAGGGGCTTTTGCAAATTTACCACATAGCATATCAGATGCTGCAGAGTTCTACCAAGCCGAAGGAGGAGGTTCAACAGAGAAGCTATTCTGGATGCAGTATGCGACGCCAGAGCATCCCGTGTCCTTCACCGATCAGCTGAAGCAGCTGGTGGAGCTGCACAGGGTGGCCGAACTAGCCATGAAGGATTTAACAATCCGGCTATGGCCAGCCGAAGCTATGCCCGGCAGCTACTTCGGACTTGTGAGGCGGTTAGTGGAAGCATGTCCGTGGCTGGACGTCATCAAGCGCTCTGTATGTATTGAAGGTGTCCGTATGGCCTTCGCTCGCTGCAAGATGTGGTGGGCAAAGATGACCGCTGTTGAAGTGGCCAGCAGGCCGCCAGAGGGCAAGGAGCACCGCACACCCGAAAAGTATCTTGCGGATGTCCTAGAAGGGTCTCGACTTGTGGCAGCTCAATGTTCGAAGGACATTATTCTCGAATGAATACATTCATGTTGTCATGTGCCTTGTTTTATAAAGACAAAGCTTTGTTTTGTAATGTAATTTTGTTATGCTTTAAATTGTTTCCTCCTGTGCGGCCGTGTTATATGCAATCTGAAGGTTGGCCAGTCGTCGGCTTCTGCCCTCACGTAATTAGTACGGAGGTGTTCGGGATGGGATCTAAACAATCTTGATCCAATTATATGGTCCTTGAAGGAGTTGTTTAGCGCAACGAACAAGGCAATCGGACTATACGGCTTAAACGCCCTCACTTAGCCATAGGAGTTTTATAATTAAGCAAGTGCGTAGCCCCTGGTCCAAGCCAGGGTGCTGTTGGCATCTGATCGGGACGTGCCGATCCTTCGCGTGACGCGGAAAAAAAAATCTCCAACGATTTTGTAACCCTCGAACAGCTGACCGGCTCTCGCCGTATCATGACAGTCAGCTTTCGGCTTTCTCTACTGAGGTGCTCATCCGGTCAAGGCCAGGGCACAATCGCAGTAGTTCTCCCTTTACTACCCTAGCCGATAGAGCGGAACCTAGGGTAGCAAGCATAGGAGCCGCGCAACCCAACTATTGACCAAAGACATGATTTGGAGCCAATGCATATAATGCTAAATTTTAGGGTGCCGAACTTTTATACAAGAAGTGTTCGGACTTTGTTGCCGTGTTATAGGGCGATAAGCAGCCCCTGGCGAATATGAAACGTACAAAAGAGTACCGATATAGCTGATAAGCAGATCGAAATAAAATAGAGTAAGAGGCGAAAACCCACAGAAACTAGGCCGCAAATCATTTTTATTATAGCTGAATGGATACGTCAAGGCGTATCTTATACAAATAGTGCGATAAGCACCCGGACTATTTGACATGCCGGGATCAAGAAAGGGGCAGCGTGTGGGTCCTGGGAAATAAGTAAAAAATACCGTCAAGAAGAACGTATGGCAGTTACCCTGCGCACCTATGCTGCATGGCCCCTTTGTATGCCGATCCTTTGAAGGGGCTGGTGATCAGGCTCTCGGGAAAAGGAACCTGAAACAGAAAGGAAAAACTGTGTCCGGGGTCAGTCTAGCCGAACTGTAGATCCCGGGTTAGCTCGTGCCTCCGTCGATGTCCATGGTATTTCGAGTGCGTAATTATGTACGCGTGGTACGAATGCCACTACTTCATTGGGGCTGGGACGGAGGCCGAATTGCTAGTCGAGCTCTTGACGAGCCTTGCTGTCCTGCTGTAGCATAGTTCGGAACTTCTTGACGGTGTCTAGGGGCTCGGCAGCCGCACTATGGTGCTGCTTGAGAAGGCCGCTTTGTACCTCTGTTGCTAGGGCAACGGTGTGCTCCTCTGTTCGGAGGGAGCGTTCCGTGTTGCCATTGACTGTTATGACGCCGCGTGGGCCGGGCATCTTGAGCTTGAGATAGGCATAGTGTGGCACTGCGTTGAATCTAGCCAACGCTGTTCGTCCGAGCAGTGCGTGGTAGCCGCTGCGGAATGGGGCGATGTCGAAGATTAACTCCTCGCTTCGGAAATTGTCTGGAGAGCCGGAGTCCACTTCCAGCGTGATTGAGCGCGTACAGCGGGCCTCGACGTCTGGTATGACTCCTTTAAAGGTAGTCTTTGTTGGCTTGATTCGTGAGGGGTCAATTCCCATCTTCCGCACAGTGTCTTGATAGAGCAGGTTGAGGCTGCTACCACCGTCCATTAGGACTCGTGTTAGGTGAAACCCGTCGATAATTGGGTCCAGGACTAGTGCGGCTGAACCGCCGTGGCGGATGCTAGTTGGGTGGTCTCGTCGATCGAAGGTGATCGGGAATGACAACCACAGACTGAATTTTGGGGCGACTGGCTCTACCGGGTAGACATCCCTGAGTGCTCGCTTGCGCTCCCTTTTGGAGATGTGTGTAGCGTATATCATGTTCACCGTTTTGACTTGAGGGGGGAATTTCTTCTGCCCTCCAGTGTTCGGCTGCCGGGGCTCTTCGTCCTCGTCCTCACTTTATGATCCCTTTTCTTTGTCTTCGGCATTTAACTTGTCAGCCTGCTTGAAAACCCAACAATCCCTGTTGGTATGATTGGCTTGCTTATCCGGGGTGCCGTTATTTGGCACGGACGGTCGAGTATGCGGTCTAGGCTGGAAGGTCCTTCATTGTTTCTTTTGTAGGGCTTCTTCCGTTGGCCGGACTTGGAGCCTCTGAATCCGGCGTTGACTGTGGTGTCATCGGTGTTGTTATCATTGCTTCGGCGTTTGTGCCTATTGCGCCGGAGCTTGCCAGTGCTATTCTTGGCCTCAGAGGGGCCTGACTCGCTGGCTGTGTTGTTACTATGGGCCAGCCAACTGTCTTCTCCCGCACAAAAGCGGGACATGAGTGCCGTGAGGGCTGCCATAGACTTCGGCTTTTCTTGGCCGAGGTGGCTGCTAGCCATTCATCGCGGATGCTGTGTTTGAAGGCTGCTAAGGCCTCGGCGTCCGGACAGTCAACGATCAGGTTCTTTTTGGTTAGGAACCCAGTCCAGAATTTTCTAGCTGATTCTCCAGGTTGTTGGACTATGTGGCTTAAATCATCGGCGTTTGGTTGCCGGACATAGGTTCCTTGGAAGTTGTCGAGGAAAGCCTCTTCCAAGTCCTCACAGCTGCCGATAGAATTTTCAGGCAGACTGTTAAGCCAGTGCCGAGCTGGCCCTTTGAGCTTTAGTGGGAGGTATTTAATGGCGTGGAGATCCTCTCCTCGAGCCAAGTGGATATGGAGGATAAAGTCCTCGATCCATACTAATGGATCGGTTGTGCCGTCGTATGATTCCATATTGACGGGCTTGAACCCCTCGGGGAATTCATGATCTAGTACTTTATCCGTGAAGCAGAGAGGGTGTGCGGCGCCTTTATATCGGGCCACGTCATGGCGTAGTTCTAATGGAGTCTATCTGCGGTGTTCGGCCCGGGCGTGGTTAGATTTATCACGTCCAAATAGGTAGCCTTCCTCGTGCCTCGAGGCACGCCCTCGCGATCCGTGGATCGATCTTGTGTGTCATGTTCTATCGTCCAGGATTTGCCGGAGGTCGTATGTGTGACCCCGAACTCTTCTGTCCCTATTTTTGCGAGGAGGTGGGGCCGGCTGCTGTTTGGCCTGAGTTGCCGCTTTGTCCCGGCCGCGGGGTGGCCGGTCGGCCGCCCTGTCTCGACCACGCGGTCGTTGCTCCGCATTATGCGGGGGAGATGTGTGTTCCGGTGCCTCCTCATCAAAGTGAGGTAGCAGTCCGCGTTTCGGGTAGCTCTTGGCTGGGCGCTTGAGGCCGTATTCTTCCGCTGTCAGGACGTCAGTCCATCTATCGACGAGCAGGTCTTGCTCAGCTTGAAGCTGCTGCTACTTCTTTTTCAGGCTCCTTGCAGTGGCTATGAGTTGAAGCTTAAAGCGCTCCTGCTCCAGCGGATCCTCGGGCATGATGAAATCTTCGTTGCCGAGGCTTGTCTCCTCTTTGGAGGGAGGATGGTAACTATCGTCCTCCGAGTCGTCTTCTATGGCCTGTTCATCAGGGTTATCTTGCCCGTTGCCGTTTTCCTCCTGTTCGGATGTAGCTCCGACAGGGTCTTCGTTGCTTTCGGCATCGCCCAAAGTACTATTTTCTCCGGTGCCAGTGTTGCCATCCTTTGAGCGACGAGGCTTAGAACGGCGCTTGGGGCAGCGGCGCTTGGACTGCGTCTCCGTGGGTTTGTTCTTATCCGGCTCTTCTTTATCGTCGCCAAATCCTTTAGGTGTATCAACCATGTACACATCGTACGAAGAGGTGGCCGTCCAACGTCCAGTGAATGGCGGGTCTTGGCCTAGCTCCCTGTCGGCATCGTCGTCCATACCGTCGATGTCTTCGGAGTCATAGTCAAGCACGTCGGTGAAGTCATCGACGGTGGCTATGAAGTGGTTGCGGGTGGGAAGCACAATTCCTCATCGTCCTTCTCTAGCTCGAACAGGACATAGTTCGGCTGTGAGTCCTCCACCAAGGATAATTTCTTGAAAGAGTTTAGTACGTCACCCCAAGGAGAATGCTGGAAGATGTCTGCGGCACTAAATTTGAAAATCTATAACCGATCCAGCTCGGTATCCGCAGATACATCTGGTCCGGAACGTATGGCCGGATACGAATCCGGAGTTCCATTGTCGTAAGCTTTGCAGGGTGTCGAGTCCGTATGCGGCCCGAACGCCATGGACTTTATGGCCTCGGAGGGGATGATCTGCTTCGGTACTGAGGCCGTTGCAGCAATAGGATCCATCTCCTGGGTGTGCTCCGATGATAGATTTAAGTCATGTTCATCAGAGAGAAGGGGAGCGATCGCCGCGGTCTCAAATCCATCGAAGATCAAGTCTCCACGGATATCCGCGACGTATTTCAAGCTTCCAAATCTGACCTGATGGCCAGGGGCGTAGCTATCGATCTGCTCTAGACGGCCAAGCGAGTTGGCCCGCAGTACGATAATACCCTACTTCCATCTTGATTGATCATGATGAATATGAGTGTTACAAGAGTTGGTCTACCACGAGATCATAATGGCTAAACCCTAGAAGTCTAGCCTATGAGTATATGGTAATGAATCTGTCCTATCTGGACTATGCCCTCCGGTTTATATTGACACCTGAGAGATCTAGGGTTACATGAGGTCGGTTACATAAGAGGGAATCTTCATAATCGATCTCTAGCTTGCTTTCCACGCCAAGTAGAGTCCAATCCGGACACGGGTATAGTCTTCGGTCTTCATGTCTTCATAGCCCATCAGTCCGGCCCATGGATAACAGGCCGGACGCCCGAGGACCCCTTAGTCTAGGACTCCCTCACCTGCATAGTGGCATGCAGATCTTTGTAAAGACCAAGAACCTACAAGACTAGATGAGAACCAAAAGACGGAAGCCCCGGCAAGATCCTTGCCGGGGACGCTCACAAGACCCCCGACAAGACCCTTGCCGGGGACACCTGCGAGACCCCGGCACGGCCCTTGTCGGGGCCCCGACAAGACCCTTGTCATAGACATCTGCGGGGCCGCAGCCAGGCCCCACCTGCCATGGCTCCACCGCTGTTCCAACACAGAAGTCAACCCACCAACAAGGCAGGCACCTGCGTGGCGACGTGCAGCTTCCAGGCAAACTCAGCAAGCTCCTGCATGGTGGCATGAAGATCTTCGTGAAGACTCTGCCACCGCACCAACTCAGCAGCCAGCTAGCCAGCGTGGCGCTGCACGCCTAGTCAGCATGGACGCGCGTCAGAGCGAGGCGAAGCGGCGGCGGACAGGATGAGTTTCCTTGTCGTCCCCGATAAAGTGAGAGGGCACGTCGGCAACGCGTTAAATGTGTTTGTCCTACGGTGCCAGGCGATAGACTTGTATACAGTACAAACTTTCCACCTCATGTGTGCCACTGTGGCGACCCCTTTGGCTATAAAAGGAGGCCCGAGGCATACTGGAGGGGGATTCAGACTTTTTGGACCCTGCATGCTTTGTACCTAGTCCAAGAACACCAGATAAACACAAACCAGTAGGAGTGGGGTATTACGGATCAGTTGCGGCCCGAACCTGGATAAATTCCCCGTGTTGATCTTCTAAACCCGCTCTTTCCACAGCCCCATGACTGCCAACCGTAGAAGGGATTCCCCGTGATCCCATAGGTGTCGTTTCCACCGACAATCTACTACTATTACTCCACACATCGACCTCTATCCAGCATGCATCTAAAGTATTATGTTCATAAGAACAGAGTAACGCATTAAGCAAGATGACATGATGTAGAGGGATAAACTCAAGAAATATGATATAAACCCCATCTTTTTATCCTCGATGGAAACAATACAATACGTGCTTTGCTGCCCCTACCACTGGGAAAGGACACCGTAAGATTGAACCCAAAGCTAAGCACTTCTCCCATTGCAAGAAAGATCAATCTAGTAGGCCAAACTAGACCGATAATTCGAACAGACTTGCAAAGATATCAAATCATGCATATAAGAATTCAGAGAAGAACCAAATAATATTCATAGATAATCTTGTTGATAAATCCACAATTCATCGGATCTCGGCTAACACACTGCAAAAGAGTATTACATCGAATAGATCTCCAAGAACATCGAGGAGAACTTTGTATTGAGAATCAAAGAGAGAGAAGAAGCCATCTAGCTAATAACTATGGACCCAAAGGTCTGTGGTAAACTACTCACGCTTCATCGGAGGGGCAATGGTGTTGACGTAGAAGCCCTCGATGATCGATTCCCCCTCCGGCAGATCGCCGGAAAAGGCCCCAAGATGGGATCTCACAGGTACATAAGGTTGCGGTGGTGGAAAAGTGGTTTGGTGGCCCTCTCTGATCGATCTAGCATATAAGAGTATATATAGGCGAAAGAAGTACGTCGGTGAGGGGCCCACGAGGGTGGGGGCGCGCCAACCCCCTTGGGCGCGCCCTCCTACCTCGTGGCCACCTCATAGAGTTCGAGACTTCAACTCCAAGTCTTCTGGATTGCTTTTGGTCCAAGAAAGATCATCGCGAAGGTTTCATTCCGTTTGGACTCCGTTTGGTATTCCTTTTCTGTGAAACTCTAAAATAGGCAGAAAAACAGAAACTGGCACTGGGCCTCTGGTTAATAGGTTAGTCCCAAAAAAATATAAAAGAGCATATTAAAGCCGATTAAACATCCAAAACAGATAATATAATAGCATGGAACAATAAAAAATTATAGATACGTTGGAGACGTTTCACCAAGCCCTGTTCTTCCTCGGGAGGGCAGATCTGGAGTCCGTTTGGGGCTCCGGAGAGGGGGTCTTCATTCTTCATCATCACCAACCATTCTCCATCGCCAATTCCTGATGCTCCCCACCGGGAGTGAGTTATTCCTTCGTAGGCTCGCTGGTCGGTGAGGAGTTGGATGAGATTCATTATGTAATCGAGTTAGTTTTGTTAGGGCTTGATCCCTAGTATCCACTATGTTCTTAGATTGATGTCGCTATGACTTTGCCATGCTTAATGCTTGTCACTTTGGGCCCGTGTGCCATTAACTCAGATTTGAACCGTTTATGAATTCATCATTATATCCATGTTTTAGATCTAATCTTGCAAGTTATAGTCACCTACTACGTGTTATGATCCGGTAACCCCAGAGTGACAATAACCGGGACTTCTTCCGGTGATTACCGTAGTTTGAGGAGTTCATGCATTCACTATGTGTTAATGCTTTGTTCTGGTTCTCTATTAAAAGGAGGCCTTAATATCCCTTAGTTTCCAATATGGACGCCGCTGCCACGGGAGGTTAGGACAAAAGATGTCATGCAAGTTCTTTTAATAAGGCACGTATGACTATTTACGGAATACATGCCTACATTATATCGATGAATTGGAGCTAGTGCCGTATCGCCCTAGGTTATAACTGTCACATGATGAATATCATCCAACAAGTCACTGATCCAATGCCTACAAATTTATCTTATATAGTTTCTGCTAAGTTACTACTGCTATCATCACTGTTACACTTGCTACAAAATTACTGCTATCACTGTTACTGTTACTGTTGCTGCTATTACTACTATCAAAACTACCAAACTACTTTGCTACTGATCACTTGCTGCAGATAATTAATCTCCAGGTGTGGTTGAATTGACAACTCAGTTGCTAATACCTTCAAATATTCTTTGGCTCCCCTTGTGTCGAATCTATAAATTTGGGTTGAATACTCTACCCTCGAAAACTGTTGCGATCCCCTATACTTATGGGTTATCAATCATATCTACTATATGATTCACGTCCGACCATTCGGTCTCAGTGTTCCGAGGCCATTTCGGCATATGCTAGGCTCGTCAAGTTTAACCCGAGTATTTTGCACATGCAAAACTGGCTTGCACCCGTTGTATGTGAACATAGAGCTTATCACACCCAACCATCACGTGGTGTCTCGGCATGATGAACTGCAGTAATGGTGCATACTCAGGGAGAACACTTATACCTTGAAATTTAGTGAGGGGTCATCTTATAATGCTACCGCCGTACTAAGCAAAATAAGATGCATAAAAGATAAACGTCACATGCCATCAAAATATGTGACATGATATGGCCATTGATACGTCTCCAACGTATATATAATTTTTTTATTGTTCCATGCTCTTATATTATCTGTTTTGGATGTTTAATGGGCTTTACTAAGCACTTTTATATTATTTTTGGGACTAACGTATTAACCGAAGGTCCAGTGCAAATTGCTTCTTTTTTTGCCTATTTCACTGTTTCGCAGAAAAGGAATATCAAACGGAATCCAAACGGAATGAATACTTCGGGAGAGTTACTTTTGGAACAAACGTGATCCAGGGGACTTGGAGTGGACGTCAAGAAAGAAGCGAGGAGGCAATGAGGCCTGGGTGCGCCCCCACCCTCGTGGGCCCCTCGCAGCTCCACCGACCTACTTCTTCCTCCTATATATATCCATATACCCCAAAAACATCTAGGAGCACCACGAAACCCTATTTCCATCGCCGCAACCTTTTGTACCCGTGAGATCCCATCTTGGGGCCTTTTCCGGCGCTCCGCCGGAGGGGGAATCGATTACGGAGGACTTCTACATCAACATCATAGCCTCTCCGATGATGTGTGAGTAGTTTACCACAGACCTTCGGGTCCATAGTTATTAGCTAGATGGCTTCTTCTCTCTCTTTGGATCTCAATAAAAAGTTCTCCTCGGTCTTCTTGGAGATCTATTCAATGTAATTCTTTTTGCAGTGTGTTTGTACAGATCCAATGAATTGTGGGTTTATGATCAAGATTATCTATGAACAATATTTGTATCTCCTCTGAATTCTTTTATGTATGATTTGTTATCTTTGCAAGTCTCTTTGAATTATCAGTTTGGTTTGGCCTACTAGATTGATCTTTCTTGCAATGGGAGAAGTGCTTAGCTTTGGTGTTCAATCTTGCGGTGTCCTTTCCCAGTGACAACAGGGGCAGCAAGGCACGTATTGTATTTTTGCCATCGAGGATAAAAAGATGGGGTTTATATCATATTGCTTGAGTTTATCCCTCTACATCATGTCATCTTGCCTAATGCGTTACTCCGTTCTTATGAACTTAATACTCTAGATGCATGCTGGATAGCGGTCGATGTGTGGAGTAATAGTAGTAGATGCAGAATCGTTTTGGTCTACTTGTCGCGTACTTGATGCCTATATACATGATCATGCCTAGATATTCTCATAACTATGCACTTTTCTATCAATTGCTCGACAGTAATTTGTTCACCCACTGTAATACATATGCTATCTTGAGAGAAGCCACTAGTGAAACCTATGGCCCCGGGGTCTATTTTCCATTCTATAAGTTTACAATCTATTTTACTTTGCAATCTTTACTTTCAATCTATATCATAAAAAATACCAAAAATATTTATCTTATTATCTCTATCAGATCTCACTTTTGCAAGTGGCCTTGAGGGATTGACAACCCCTTTATCGCGTTGGTTGCAAGGTTCTTATTTGTTTGTGTAGGTACGAGGCGACTTGTGTGTGGTCTCCTACTGGATTGATACCTTGGTTCTCAAAAACTGAGGGAAATACTTACGCTACTTTGCTGCATCACCCTTTCCTCTTCAAGGGAAAAACCAATGTAGTGCTCAAGAGGTAGCAAGAAGGATTTATGGTGCCGTTGCCAGGGAGATCTACGCCAAGTCAAGACATACCAAGTACCCATCACAACTCTTATCCCTCGCATTACATTATTTGCCATTTGCCTCTCGTTTTCCTCTCCCCCACATCACCTTTGCCTTTTCTTCGCCTTGTTCCCGTATGTATCTTTGTTTGTCTTTCCATGTGCCTTCTATTTGCTTGCATCTTTGCTTGCTAAAAATCTATTGATATGGTTCCACTTAAAGTGTTCTACTTGGATCATCTTCGATCCTTATGCGCTCGTGCTGAAACCCCAACTAGCCTAGTTGATGGGAAATCTTTATATGAGCATGCTCATTTTGTGCGTCACCATTTGTCTGAAAAAGGGAAGCTCTTATGGTATCAAATAAATAGTTTGCTATGCAATGCTTGGAATCTTTGTGAAATTTATGACTTTACTTGTTGCTCTAAGAACCCTAAAAAACACCTCCCCTACCTATGTGAGTTTAATGATAGTGAAATATTATCTTCTTATGGAACGGGTGTTTATAGTTACTATGATATCGAACAAATTGAAGAATTTGTCATTTTTAAGTGTGCTCATGAAGTTGCTTCTTTGATTGAAAAGTAAGATATTACTCTCTACAATTCTGAAAATTCCGACATACTTAAATATTGCTATGAAAACTATGCTCATAATACCTATGTTAAGGAATTTATTGAGAGAATGACCGTTGCTTTGGAAGAAAATAATGATATGCACGAATCTATAGATAATTATGATTACGATGATTTGAGTGAAATACCCCTTGATGAACATGATGCTTGCTATTCTTGTGGCCATGATGCCAATATTTATGAAGACGAATTTGCTATAGTTCCTTATGTTAAACATGAGATCGTTGCTATTGCACCCATATATGATAGTTCCATCGATGAAAAGCATGATTGCAATAATCTTATTATAAATTCTCTTGATGTCAATTGTGCTAATAATATGCAAAACCCCAAGCTTGGGGATGCTAGTTTTGCTCTGTCTACTACTTGTTGCAATGATCATGATTGGGGTGATTCTTCTTATTACCTTGAAAATTTATTTAAGCCCCATGATGAATATGAGATTGATATTAGTGTTTGCAATAGTATTGAAAGTGGGTTTGGAAGAGTGTTAATTTTAGATCCCACATTTTTGGAGAATGTTCAATCTAATGGAATTTTGATAAAAGTGGATTTGGAGAGGTCATGACTTTAGTTAATGATAGTCCCACTATTTTGGAAGAGTGTCAACTTTGCATACATGTGAATCATATTAAGAATATGTTTTTTGATAGCTATATTGTTGAATTTTCTTATGATCCTACATGTTACGAAATTACCTCTCGTTATGTTGAGATTGCTATTGTTTCTTTCCGCTTACTTGCATATGCTAGTTTTTGCTTGCCTTGTTTGCCTATAAGATGCCTATGCATAGGAAGTACGTTAGACTTAGATGTGTTTTTCACATGCTATTTGATGCACTTTTTGTGCTTCAATTCTTGTCTTTCATGTGAGCATCATTAAAATTATCAATGCCTAGCTAGGGGCGTTAAACGATAGCGCTTGTTGGGAGGCAACCCAATTTTATTTTTGTTTCTTGCTTTTTGGTTCTGTTTAGTAATAAATAATTCATATAGCATCTGTTAATATGTGTTTTTGTGTTTTAATTAGTGTTTGTGCCAAGTAGAACCTTTGGGAAGACTTGGGTGAAGTCTTTATGATCTTGCTGTAAAAAACAGAAACTTTAGCGCTCACGAGATTAGCTGCCATTTTTTACTGGAGAGTGATTTTAGGTTGATTCTTTTTGAAGATGATTAGTAGACAAATTACTCACGTCCACAAAGTTATTTCAGAATTTTTGGAGTTCCAGAAGTATACGTTTGATACAGATTACTACAGACTGTTCTGTTTTTGACAGATTCTGTTTTTCGTGTGTTATTTGCTTATTTTGATGAACCTATGACTACTATCGGAGGGTATGAACCATAGAGAATTTGGAATACAGTAGGTTTAACACCAATATAAATAAAGAATGAGTTCATTACAGTACCTTATGGTGGTGATTTGTTTTCTTATACTAACGGAGCTCATAAGATTTTCTGTTGAGTTTTGTGTTGTGAAGTTTTCATGTTTTGGGTAAAGATTTGATAGATTATGGAATAAGGAGTGGCAAAAGCCTAAGATTGGGAATGAAAAAGGCACCCCAAGGTAAAATTCAAGGACAACCAAAAGCCTAAGCTTGGGGATGCCCCGGAAGGCATCCCCTCTTTCGTCTTCGTCCATCGGTAACTTTACTTGAGGCTATATTTTTATTCACCACATGATATGTGTTTTGCTTGGAGCGTCTTGTATGATTTGAGTCTTTGATTTTTAGTTTACCACAATCATCCTTGATGCACACACATTTTGGGAGAGACACACATGAATCAGAATTTATTAGAATACTCTATGTGCTTCACTTATATCTTTTGAGCTAGATAATTTCGCTCTAGTGCTTCACTTATATCTTTTTAGATCACGGTGGTGGTTTTATTTTATAGAAATAATTGATCTCTCATGCTTCACTTATATTATTTTGAGAGTCTTTTAGAACAGCATGGTAGTTTGCTTTGGCTATAAAATTAGTCCTAATATGATGAACATCCAAGATGGGTATAATAAAAACTATCATATAAAGTGCATTGAATACTATGAGAAGTTTGATACTTGATGATTGTTTTGAGATATGAAGATGGTGATGTTAGAGTCATGATAGTTGAGTAGTTGTGAATTTGAGAAACACTTGTTCTAAAGTTTGTGATTCCCATAACATGCACGTATGGTGAACCGTTATGTGATGAAGTCGGAGCATGCTTTATTTATTGATTGTCTTCCTTATGGGTGGCAGTCGAGGATGAGCAATGGTCTTTTCCTACCAATCTATCCCCCTAGGAGCATGCGCGTAGTACTTCATTTCGATAACTAATAGATTTTTGCAATAAGTATGTGAGTTCTTTATGAATAATGTTGAGTCCATGGATTATACGCACTCTCACCCTCCAACCATTGCTAGCCTCTCTAATACCACGCACCTTTCCCCGGTATCATACACCCACCTTATACCTTCCTCAAAACAGCCACCATACCTACCTATTATGGCATTTCCATAGCCATTCCGAGATATATTTCCATGCAACATACCACCATTCCGTTTGTTATGACACGTTTCATCATTGTCATATTGCCATGCATGATCATGTAGTTGACATCGTATTTGTGGCGAAGCCACCTTTATCATTCTTTCATACATGTCACTGTTCATTCATTGCATATCCCGATACACCGCCAGAGGCATTCTCATAGTCATATTTTGTTCTAAGTACCGAGTTGTAATTTTTGAGTTGTAAGTAAATATAAGTGTGATGATCATCATTATTAGAGCATTGTCCCAAGTGAGGAAAGGATGATGGAGACTATGATTCCCCCACAAGTCGGGATGAGACTCCGGACAAAAAAAAAGAGGCAAAAAAAGGAAAAGAAGAAGTCCCAAATAAAAAAATGAGAGAAAAAGAGAGAAGGGACAATGTTACTATCCTTTTACCACACTTATGCTTCAAAGTAGCGCCATGATCTTCATAATGGAGAGTCTCCTATGTTGTCACTTTCATATACTAGTGGGAATTTTACATTATAGAACTTGGCTTGTATATTCCAATGATGGGCTTCCTCAAAATGCCCTAGGTCTTCGTGAGCAAGCAAGTTGGATGCACACCCACTTAGTTGCTTTTGTTGAGCTTTCATACACATATAGCTCTAGTGCATCCGTTGCATGGCAATCCGTACTCACTCACATTGATATCTATTGATGGGCATCTTCATAGCCCGCTGATACGCCTAGTTGATGTGAGACTATCTTCTCCTTTTTGTCTTCTCCACAACCACCATTCTATTCCACATATAGTGCTATATCCATGGCTCACGCTCATGTATTGCGTGAAAATTGAAAAAGTTTGATAACATCAAAAGTATGAAACAATTTCTTGGCTTGTCATCCGGGTTGTGCATGATTAAATACTTTGTGTGATGAAGATAGAGCATGGCCAGACTATATGATTTTGTAGGGATAACTTTCTTTGGACATGATATTTTGAGAAGACATGATTGCTTTGTTAGTATGCTTGAAGTATTATTATTTTCATGTCAATATTAAACTTTTGTCTTGAATCTTTCGGATCTGAACATTCATGCCACAATAAAGGAAATTACATTGAGAAATATGCTAGGTAGCATTCCACATCAAAAATTCTGTTTTTATCATTTACCTACTCGAGGACAAGCAGGAATTAAGCTTGGGGATGCTTGATATGTCTCCAACGTATCTATAATTTTTTATTGTTCCATGCTATTATATTATCTGTTTTGGATGTTTAATGGGCTTTACTAAGCACTTTTATATTATTTTTGGGACTAACCTATTAACAGAAGGCCCAGTGCAAATTGCTGTTTTTTGCCTATTTCTATGTTTCGCAGAAAAGGAATATCAAACGGAATCATATCAGAATGAAACCTTCGGGAGAGTTATTTTTGGAACAAACGTGATATAGGGGACTTGGAGTGGACGTCAAGAAAGAATTGAGGAGGCCACGAGGCAGGGAGGCGCGCCTGCCCCCCCCCCCTAGGCGCGCCCCCACCCTCGTGGGTCCCTCGCAGCTCCACCGACCTACTTCTTCCTCCTATGTATATATCCATATACCACAAAAACATCTAGGAGCACCACAAAATCCTATTTCCACCGCCGCAACCTTCTGTACCCGTGAGATCCCATCTTGGGGCCTTTTCCGGCGCTCCGCCGGAGGGGGAATCGCTTGATATGTCTCCAACGTATCTATATTTTTTGATTGTTCCATGCTATATTATATTCTATTTTGGACATTAATGGGATTTATTATACACTTTTATATTATTTTTGGGACTAACCTATTAACCGGAGGCCCATCCCAGAATTGTTGTTTTTTGCCTATTTCAGAGTTTCACAGAAAAAGAATATCAAACGGAGTCCAAACGGAATGAAACCTTCGGGAACGTGATTTTTGGAACGAACGTGATCCAGAGGACTTGGATCCTACGTCCAGAAAGAAACCTGGAGGGCACGAGGTAGGGGGGCGCGCCCTCCACCCTCGTGGGGCCCACGTTGCTCCACCGATGTACTTATTCCTCCTATATATACCTACGTACCCCCAAACTACCAGATACGGAGCCAAAAAAACCTAATTCCACCGCCGCAACCTTCTATACCCGTGAGATCCCATCTTGGGGCCTTTTCCGGAGCTCCGCCGGAGGGGCATCGATCATGGAGGGCTTCTACATCAACACCATAGCCTCTCCGATGATGTGTAAGTAGTTTACCTAAGACCTACGGATCCATAGTTATTAGCTAGATGGCTTCTTCTCTCTCTTTGGATCTCAATACAAAGTTCTCCATGATTCTCATGGAGATCTATTCGATGTAATCTTCTTTTGCGGTGTGTTTGTTGAGACCTATGAATTGTGGGTTTATGATCAAGTTTATCTATGAACAATATTTGAATCTTCTCTGAATTCTTTTATGTATGATTGGTTATCTTTGCAAGTCTCTTCGAATTATCAGTTTGGTTTGGCCTACTAGATTGATCTTTCTTGCAATGGGAGAAGTGCTTAGCTTTGGGTTCAATATTGCGGTGTCCTTTCCCAGTGACAGTAGGGGCAGCAAGGCACGTATTGTATTGTTGCCATCGAGGATAACAAGATGGGGTTTATATCATATTTCATGAGTTTATCCCTCTACATCATGTCATTTTACTTAAAGCCTTACTCTGATCTTTTGAACTTAATACTCTAGATGCATGCTGGATAGCGGTCGATGTGTGGAGTAATAGTAGTAGATGCAGGCGGGAGTCAATCTACTTGTCGCGGACGTGATGCCTATATACATGATCATACCTAGATATTCTCATAACTATGCTCAATTCTGTCAATTGCTCAACAGTAATTTGTTTACCCACCGTAATACTTATGCTCTTGAGAGAAGCCACTAGTGAAACCTATGGCCCCCGGGTCTATTTTCCATCATATTAATCTTCCAACACTTAGCTATTTTATTGCCTTTTATTTTACTTCGCATCTTTACCATAAAAATACCAAAAATATTATCATATCGTATCTATCAGATCTCACTTTCGTAAGTGACCGTGAAGGGATTGACAACCCCTTTATTGCGTTGGTTGCGAGGATTTTATTTGTTTGTGTAGGTGCGAGGGACTCGTGCGTGGCCTCCTACTGGATTGATACCTTGGTTCTCAAAAACTGAGGGAAATACTTACGCTGCTTTACTGCATCACCCTTTCCTCTTCAAGGGCAAACCAACGCAGTGCTCAAGAGGTAGCAAGAAGGATTTCTGGCGCCGTTGCCGAGGAGTCTATGCAAAAGTCAACATACCAAGTACCCATCACAAACTCTTATCTCCCGCGTTACATTATTTGCCATTTGCCTCTCGTTTTCCTCTCCCCCACTTCACCTTTGCCTTTTCTTCGCCCTCCTTCCATTCGATCTTGTGTTACCATGTGCCTTCTTTTTGCTTGCATCTTCGCTTGCTAAAAGTTTATGGACCCTCATCCCCTTGCTAATTTCTTTAAGAGATCCAATTATGATGAACCTATTGCTAGTGAGTTGAGTGCACTAGATTATCTTTATGAGGTTTTTCTTGAAATTCGTGAATCTGAAAATTGTGATGAAGTACTTTATGAAGCGATTCACGATAGATCTTTGAATAAAAAGCATGATTGCAATGATTCTACTATAAATTTTATTGATGTCAATTGTGCTAATAATATGCAAAACCCTAAGCTTGGGGATGCTAGTTTTGCTATGTCCAGTATTTGTTGCAATGATCATGATTGGGGTGATTCTTCTTATGATCTTGAATATTTATTTAAGCCCCATGATGAATATGAGATTGATAATAGTGTTTGCAATAATATCTAAAGTGGGTTTGGAAGAGTGTCAATTTTAGATCCCACATATTTGGAGAATGTTCAATCTTATGAAATTTTGATAAAAGTGGGTTTGGAGAGGTCATGACTTTAGTTAATGATAATCCCACTATTTTGGAAGAGTGTCAACTTCGCATGCATGTGGATCGTGTTGAGAATATGTTATGTGATAGCTATTTTGTTGAATTTGCCTATGATCCCACATGTAATTATTATGAGAGAGGAAAATATGGTTGGACAAATTTTCATGTTACTAAATTACATCTCGTTATGTTGAGATTGCTATTGTTTCTCACTTCTACCTTGCATATGCTAGTATTTGCTTGTCTTGATAATTTGTTTGCCTATAAGATACCTATGCATAGGAAGTATGTTAGACTTAGATATGTTTTTCACATGCTATGATGCTCTCTTTGTGCTTCAATTCTTGTCTTTCATGTGAGCATCATCGAAATTATAAATGCCTAGCTAGGGGCGTTAAACGATAGCGCTTGTTGGGAGGCAACCCAATTTTATTTTAATTTTTTGCTTTTTGCTTCTGTTTAGGAATAAATATTTGATCTAGCCTCTGGTTAGATGTTTTTTTATGTCTTAATTAGTGTTTTTTCCAAGTTTAACCTATAGGATCTTCTTGGATGATAGTTATTTGATCTTGCTGAAAATTCCAGAAACTTTCTGTTCACGAAAATAATTGTTAAAAATCACCAGAACGTGATAAAATATTGATTCCAATTTCTTCTGATCAATAAACAAATTGTATAGGTTGTCCTATTTTGGCTAAATTTTTGGAGTTCCAGAAGTTTGCGTTAGCTACAGATTACTACAGACTATTCTGTTTTTGACAGATTCTCTTTTTCGTGTGTTGTTTGCTTATTTTGATGAATCTATGGCTAGTAAAATAGTTTATAAACCATATATAAGTTGGAATACAGTATCTTTAACACCAATATAAATAAATAATGAGTTCATTACAGTACCTTGAAGTGGTGTTTTGTTTTCTTTCGCTAACGGAGCTTACGAGATTTTCTGTTAAGTTTTGTGTTGTGAAGTTTTCAAGTTTTGGGTAAAAGATTTGATGGATTATGGAACAAGGAGTGGCAAGAGCCTAAGCTTGGGGATGCCCATGGCACCCCAAGATAATCTAAGAGCACCTAAAAGCCAAAGCTTGGGGATGCCCCGGAAGGCATCCCCTCTTTCGTCTACTTCCATCGGTGACTTTACTTGGAGCTATATTTTTATTCACCACATGATATGTGTTTTTCCTGGAGCGTCTTGTATTATTTGAGTCTTTATTTTTTAGTTTGCCAAAATCATCCTTGTTTTACACACCTTTTGAGAGAGACACACATGATTCAGAAATTGTTAGAATACTCTATGTGCTTCACTTATATCTTTTGAGTTACATAGCTTTTGCTCTAGTGCTTCACTTATATCTTTTAGAGCAGGGTAGTGGATTTGTTTTATAGAAACTATTGTTCTCTCATGCTTCACCTAGATTATTTTGAGAGTCCTACAAAACAGCATGGTAATTTTCTTTAATTATGATAAGCATTCAAGATTAGTAAACAAAATTCTTATGAGTGTGTTGAATACTATGAGAAGTTTGATACTAGATAATTGTTTTGAGATATGAAGATGGTGATATTAGAGTCATGCTAGTTGAGTAGTTTTGAATTTGAGAAATACTTGTATTAAAGTTTGTGATTCCTGTAGCATGCACGTATGGTGAACCATTATGCGATGAAGTCGGAGCATGATTTATTTATTGATTGTCTTCCTTATGAGTGGCGGTCGGGGACGAGCGATGGTCTTTTCCTACCAATCTATCCCCCTAGGAGCATGCACGTAATAATTTGTTTTGATAACTTGTAGATTTTTGCAATAAGTATATGAGTTTTTATGACTAATGTTGAGTCAATGGATTATACGCACTTTCTTCCTTCCACCATTGCTAGCCTGTCTAATACCACGCACTTTTTGCCGGTATCATACACGCACCATATACCTTCCTCAAAACAGCCACCATACCTACCTATCATGGCATTTCCATAGCCATTCCGAGATATATTGCCATGCAACTTACCACCGTTCCGTTTATTATGACACGCTCCGTCATTGTCATATTGCTTTGCATGATCATGTAGTTGACATTGTATTTGTGGCAAAGCCACCATTCATAATTCTTTCATACATGTCACTCTTGATTCATTGCATATCCCGGTATACCGCCAGAGGCATTCACATGGAGTCATATTTTGTTCTAAGTATTGAGTTGTAATTGTTGAGTTGTAAGTAAATAAAAGTGTGATGATCATCATTTTTAGAGCATTCTCCCAAGTGAGGAAAGGATGATGGAGACTATGATTCCCCCACAAGTCGGGATGAGACTCTGGACTAAAAAAAGAGAGGCCATAAAAAAAGAGAAAAGGCCTAAATAAAAAAATGAGAGAAAAAGAGAGAAGGGACAATGTTACTATCCTTTTACCACACTTGTGCTTCAAAGTAGCACCATGATCTTCATGATAGAGAGTCTCCTATGTTGTCACTTTCATTTACTAGTGGGAAATTTTTCAATATAGAACTTGGCTTGTATATTCCAACGATGGGCTTCCTCAAAATGCCCTAGGCCTTCGTGAGCAAGCGAGTTGGATGCACACCTACTTAGTTCCTTTTGTTGAGCTTTCATATACTTATAGCTCTAGTGCATCCGTTGCATGGCAATCCCTACTCACTCACATTGATATCTATTAATGGGCATCTCCATAGCCCGTTGATATGCCTAGTTGATGTGAGACTATCTTCTCCTTTTTTGTCTTCTCCACAACCACCATTCTTGTCCACATATAGTGCTATGTCCATGGCTCACGCTCATGTATTGCGTGAAGATTAAAATAGTTTGAGAACATCGAAAGTATGAAACAATTGCTTGGCTTGTCATCGGGGTTGTGCATGATTTAAATACTTTGTGTGGTGAAGATAGAGCATAGCCAGACTATATGATTTTGTAGGGATAACTTTCTTTGGCCATGTTATTTTGAGAAGACATAATTGCTTAGTTAGTATGCTTGAAGTATTATTATTCTTATGTCAATATTAAAATTTTGTCTGGAATCTTTCGGATCGGAATATTCATACCACTATTAAGAGAATTACATTGAAATTATGCATAGTAGCATTCCACATCAAAAATTCTGTTTTTATCATTTACCTACTCGAGGACGAGCAGGAATTAACCTTGGGGATGCTTGATACGTCTCCAATGTATCTATAATTTTTGATTGTTCCATGCTATATTATATTCTGTTTTGGACATTAATGGGCTTTATTATACACTTTTATATTATTTTTGGGACTAACCTATTAACCGGAGGCCCAACCCAGAATTGCTGTTTTTTGCCTATTTCAGAGTTTCGCAGAAAAAGAATATCAAACGGTGTCCAAACGGAATGAAACCTTCGGGAACATGATTTTTGGAACGAACGTGATCCAGAGGACTTGGACCCTACGTCAAAAAAGCAACCAGGAGGGCACGAGGTAGGGAGGCGCGCCAACCCCCCAGGGCGCGCCCTCCACCCTCGTGGGGCCCATGTTGCTCCACCGACGTACTTCTTCCTCCTATATATACCTACGTACCCCCAAACTACTAGATACGGAACCAGAAAAACCTAATTCCACCGCCGCAACCTTCGGTACCCGTGAGATCCCATCTTGGGGCCTTTTTCGGAGCTCCGCCAGAGGGGGCCTCGATCACGGAGGGCTTCTACATCAACACCATAGCCTCTCCAATGATGTGTGAGTAGTTTACCTCAGACCTTCGGGTCCATAGTTATTAGCTAGATGGCTTCTTCTCTCTCTTTGGATCTCAATACAAAGTTCTCCACGATTCCTGTGGAGATCTATTCGATGTAATCTTCTTTTGCGATGTGTTTGTTGAGACCGATGAATTGTGGGTTTATGATCAAGTTTATCTATGAACAATATTTGAATCTTCTCTGAATTCTTTTATGTATGATTGGTTATCTTTGCAAGTCTCTTCGAATTATCAGTTTGGTTTGGCCTACTAGATTGATCTTTCTTGCAATGGGAGAAGTGCTTAGCTTTGGGTTCAATCTTGCGGTGTCTGTTGAGGATATAGACCTTAGAGTCACCCGCCAGGAGGGGCCGGGTTACTCATATGGTCACTGCCAGAAGCCCGGTGCCAAGCTTAAAGACGGTGGGCCAAAGATGGGCTTAAGACCCGGATATGGCTTAAGGCCCGTAGTTACAATCATTATTATGGTAGAACTTGTAGTGTAAGGCAAGAATAGTTGAGAGTCCGAGCCGGACACTCTTATGAGCCGGCCGGGACTCTGAGAGCTGCAGGGCGTCAGCCTCCCTATATAAAGGGACGACCCGGCAGCAGTTGGAGGCAGAGAACAATCTCATCGAGAGCCGGGCATAGCTGTTTAGCTCCCTGGTGATCGTAACCCTAATCAATACCACCTCAAACTGGACGTAGGCTTTTACCTTCACCGTAAGGGGCCGAACCAGTATAAACCCTCGTGTTCCTTGTCTCGCATTAACCCCTTCAAGCTTCCTAGCTGCGATGTCTCCACGACTAAGTCCTAGCTCGAGGACATCTGCCGTGACAATTCCACGACAGTTGGCGCCCACCGTGGGGCCAGCGTACGGTGGATTTGAGTTCTTGAAGGGCAGCTTCGAAGGGCTCAAGGGATACGCTGTGGGCCGGATGACAAAGAGTCGTCGCGGCAAGCTCTACATCGACGATGCAAACTGGGGCCCCGACGCCGGCTCAATTGAGTACGGGTACCGGGTCCCCTTTGGCGGAATTCATGTTTTTATTAGCAAGATTGGTGAGCCGAGCCCTGAGCCGGATCTCTGCACCGATCTCATCGAGGTGGCTCAGCGTGCACGACCCGCCCGGGCCCGGCCTGCTTTAAGGCATGCTTTTGTGGGGTGTATCCACGGAGGACTCTCTGATCGATCTGGATCGGGTGATGAGACGGCCGCCGGCTCTGACGGCGAGTCGGCCACCGATGAGTCAAACTCATTGTATCAACTTCAAGATGGCAGGCTCATGGGTTGTTCCGATGGTGACAGTATTCCGGACCTATTTGAGCCGCCAAGCCGGGTGGGAATCTTTATGGCTGGTGCACAGCCTGTTCAGAACCCCGCGGCTGGAGCGGGAAACCCGGTGCCTTCTCCGGCTCAGGTACTGATGGATCTCACGGACAAGATGACGGCCCTGTTAACCGCCACGGTTGACCCGGCGGATCAAGCTCAGCATGATGCGGAGGTGGCACAGTTAAAATTGGATCTAGTGAAAGCTAAGGAGGATCTTGCAGCGGAAGGGATCAGGTTGGCAGCGGAGAGGGCGGCTCTCGATGCCCAAACTCAGTTGATCCAGGCGCAGTCCTTCCAACTCACGATGGATCAGAACGCGTCCAATGAGGTCATGAGAAGGAGGCATCAAAAGACCCAATCTCGGCTCCCGCCGGTTTACGATCCACGCAACCTCTTCAGCACGCCAGGTGTAGGGTCTAGTAACCCGCCAGGGGTCATAGCGCCCGGGTCTGGGCCCCTTATTCAGCCACGAGTGATGGGGCCTCCCCAGGCGCCCCCTGCCCCGCCTCAGTATGTGCCAACACCCCCGGGTCATTATAATAACCCGCTGGAGAACATGGTCGCTGCGGCAGCACGGCTAGCGGCTCTCCCAGTTGACGGCGACTCTCCGACGGCTATTGAAACCCGCCGGGTCAGGGAACTCCTTCAGACGGCACTGGCGCAGCAAGAGGCGTACTCCTACAGCCGGGATAGGATCCACTCGACCCCTCGTCCGGGCCGGAGCCCGAGTTACAGCAGGCACATGGTCTCAGCGACCGGCTCAAGTAACATCTGACGCCATGACCCGCCCCCTGGCCATGGCCCGGTTCATAACGGAGCCTTTCACGCAGCAGACCAGGACAGACCGCGGCAAGAGGCGGAGCAGGTGCCTCAATTGACGGCTTACCAGACCCCCCAGGCTTATCCGACGACTTCCGTCGACGTGGGTATCCCTACCAGGACTGGGGGTGTCCCTTGTTTAGTACCAGCTATCCGCAATGAGCGTCTACCCAAGGACTTCAAAGGCCCTAGGAAGGTGCCTAATTACACAGCAGACTTACAGCCTGCAGCCTGGATCGAGAGTTATGAGATGGCTATGGAGCTGCTGGAGGTCAGTGAGGCGGCCATGGCCAAGTACTTCACCATGATGTTGGATGGGACTGCCCGCACTTGGTTAAAAGGGCTACCACCGAATTCCATCGGGTCTTGGGCTGAGCTGAAAGCCCGGTTCATCCAAAACTTCAAAGATACCTGTAGGCAGTCTATGTCAATTGTGGATTTGACTAACTGTAAGCAGCAGGAGGGTGAGTCTACGACACATTGGGTTCGCCAGGTTAAGGAGATCATACACTCGTCAGACAAGATGGATGCCGGCTCAGCAGTTTTAATGCTGGAGCAGAATTGTCGTTTTGTGCCCCTGAAGATGAAACTCGGGCGGCTTAAGCGCGACTGCAGTGATATGGGTACACTAATGGCGGCTCTTGTCAAGTACGCCGATTCTGATGGTACCAAGGATCCCCCTTCAGATGATGAAAGGACAGGGAAGGGAAAGAAGAATGGCAATGGCAAGGGTCCTCGGCATAACCCGGGGAACCAAGGAGGAGGCAAGCGCAAGGCAGATGGCAGCCTAGAGTTTGTAGCCAACGCCAGCGCACAAGGCAATAACCAGCGACGCAAGGGGAGGCCCCCTCCCCGAGGCGGCGGGTCAGGCCCGACGCTGGAGCAACTGTTGAATGAGCCTTGTCCAAGGCATGGCTCTAGAGAGAAGCCAGCGACTCATCTATGGAAGGACTGTGCAATCATGAAGGCCTTTAAGAATTACAATGGCCCGGGCGGCGGCTCAGGCGCCGGCGGTTTTCATGGCCCGGGCGGCGGCTCAAATTCTAATCCTCAGAACGGTCAAGGGGGCTTCAACAACAGTCTGGCCAGGGTCATCAACAGCAGCGGGGGGTTATCAGACCAATCCAAAGCAGCTTAGCGGTGGACAGTATCATGTGTTTACCACCAGTCTGTGTAAGCGAGATCAGAAGCTTCATAAGAGGGCTGTGAATGCTGTTGAGCCGGCAGTTCCATGCTACTTGCGGTGGTCTGAGCAGCCTATAGTGTGGAGTAGGGAGGATCACCCTCCCCGGGTGGATAACCCGGGCCACTTGGCCCTAGTGGTGGCTCCTCAAGTGGGAGGATATAAGTTCACTAAGGTACTCATGGATGGAGAAAGCAGCATCAACATCCTCTATTATGAGACGTTCCGTCGTATGGGGTTGATTGATAAGAACCTCAGCCAGTCCAACACTATTTTCCACGGTGTGGTACCTGGTAAGTCGGCTTATCCAGTCGGCAAGATCGAATTGGAAGTGGCCTTTGGAGATGAGAACAACTACAGGGTGGAGAAATTGACCTTTGAGGTGGTTAAGATAAGAAGTCCGTATCATGCTATATTTGGGCGGCCGGCTTACGCCAAGTTCATGGCTCGGCCGTGTTATGTGTACTTACAGCTCAAGATGCCGGGTCACAATGGGACCATTACGGTTCACGGCAGCCGGAAAGTGGCCCTGGAGTGTGAGGAAGGCGATGCAGCTTATGCAGAATCTGTTTGTGCAACAGAGGAGTTGAAGTTTTACAAGGACAATGTTGACCCAACTGACATGACCTCTCTAAAAAAGCCGACTACGGAACATGAGTCGGCAATGAAATTTAAGTCAGCTGATGAGACTAAACTTGTTGATTTCGTTCCAGGAGACTCATCTCAGCAATTTAGCATCAGTGCCAATCTGGATCCAAAATAGGAAGGCGCGCTCATCAAGTTCATCCGTGAGAATAGGGACATCTTCGCATGGAAACCTTCTGACATGCCAGGTGTACCTAGAGAACTCGCTGAGCACACTCTCAATGTTGATCCGAAATTTAAGCCGGTCAGGCAGTTCCTTCGGCGGTTTAATGAAGAGAGGCGGAAAGCTATTGGCGAAGAGGTGGCCCGGCTTTTGGCGGCCGGGTTTATTGTTGAATTCTTCCACCCAGAGTGGTTGGCTAACCCGGTGCTCGTACTCAAGAAGAACGGCACCTGGCGTGTCCGGCTGATCCTTTTGCCCTTCCCCGTATTGATCAAATTATTGATGCTACGGCCGGTTGTGCGCGCTTAAGTTTCCTGGATGCTTATTCCGGATATCATCAGATCAAAATGGCAGTTAAGGACCAGGAGAAGACGGCGTTCATCACTCCCTTTGGAGCCTTCTGCTATGTATCCATGCCCTTTGGACTCAAGTGTGCACAGGCGACTTATCAGCGTTGCGTACAGAACTGTCTTCATAAACAGATTGGGCGTAATGTTCATGCGTATGTGGACGACATTTTGGTTAAATCCATAAAAGAGGAAACCCTGATAGATGATTTGAGAGAAACCTTTGATAATCTCCGGGTCTACAAGATGATGCTTAACCCAGCCAAGTGTGTCTTCGGTGTTCCTGCAGGCAAACTCTTGGGTTTTTTTGTTTCTGACAGAGGCATTGAATCTAACCCGGAGAAGATCAAGGCCATCACCTCCCTGGCTAAGCCGGCGTGTATAAATGACGTTCAGCGCTTGGCGGGTCGCATCGCTGCTTTAAGCCGTTTTATAAGCCGTTTGGGTGAGAAGGCCATGCCTTTATATCAGTTGATGAAGAAAACTGATAACTTTGTCTGGAATGATGCAGCTAATACTGCCTTTGAGGATCTGAAGAAGCAGCTGGCAGAGCCTCCAGTCCTTGCTGCTCCGGTTGATAAGGAGCCCTTATTATTATATGTGGCGGCGAACACCCGAGCCGTCAGTGTGGCTATGGTGGTAGAGCGAAAGGAGGAGGGTAAGGAGCATCCGGTTCAGCGGCCTGTTTATTATGTCAGCGAAGTGCTCATTGAGTCCAAGCAGCGGTATCCGCATAGGCAGAAGCTTGTTTATGGTGTGTTCATGGCGAGCCGGAAACTTAAGCATTATTTTCAGGGTCATCCCATCACTGTGGTCAGTTCTGCCCCTCTTGGTGATATCATTCAAAACAGAGAGCCCACAGGGAGAGTAGCTAAGTGGGCTATAGAGCTTGGACCTCATTGTCTCAAGTACGTGCCACGCACTGCTATTAAATCTCAGGCCTTGGTGGATTTCATCAATGACTGGACAGAGTCACAAGTGCCCGAGCAGAAGCCGGATAACACATATTGGACTATCCACTTTGATGGGTCCAGGCAGTTGGAGGGCTCGGGGGCTGGCGTCGTGTTGGCTTCCCCTAAAGGTGACAAGTTCCATTATGTGCTACAGTTGCTGTTTCCTTGCACTAACAACGCGGCTGAGTACGAGGCCTTGCTCCATGGTCTTCGGATGGCTAAAGAGATGAGCTTAAGCCGGGTAAGGTGCTTCGGCGACTCAGACTTGGTGGCTCAACAAGTATCAGGAAAGTGGGACTCCAAGGACCCTCTCATGGCGGCTTATCGCCGCGAGGTTGATGCCATTGCTGGGCACTTTCAGGGTTACCAAGTAGAACACATCGATCGCAGGAAGAACAAGGCAGCGGATGCTTTAAGCTGGCTGGGCTCTCAGCGAAAGCCGGTGCCGCCTAACACTTTCCTGGACGTCCTGTATAGCCCTTCTGTTAAGTTGCCTACGGAGGAAGATTTGGCTGTCCCTGACCCAGAGGCACGACTGGTGGCGGCTCTCCATATCATACCAGACTGGACAATGCCGTATCTAGCTTACATGACCCGGGGTGAGTTGCCTGAGGATGAAACTTTGGCCAGGCAAATAACCCGGCGGGCTAAGTCAATGATTGTCATCAATGGTGAGTTGCACCACCGCAGTGTTACGGGAGCGTTTCAGCATTGTGTTTCCCCTGAGGAAGGGCAAGAGATCTTGCTTGAGATTCATGAAGGGGATTGTGGCCATCACGCCGGCTCAAAGTCCCTTGTGGCCAAGGCTTTTCGTCATGGTTTATATTGGTTGACGGCTCATGCTGATGCAGAGGACTTGGTCAGTAAGTGTGATGGTTGCCAAAGGTTCTCGCGATGGGCTCATGTACCGGCTCAAGAGCTGAGGATGATCCCCATTACTTGGCCCTTTGCGGTCTGGGGGCTTGATATGGTTGGGCCTTTCAAAAGATCCAAGGATAAGAAGACCCACCTTTTGGTGGCAGTTAACAAGTTTACCAAGTGGGTTGAAGCGGAGCCAGTTAGCAAGTGTGATGCAGCCACGGCGGTTCAGTTTATGAAAAAGGTGATCTTTCGCTTTGGTTTTCCGCACAGCATTATCACTGACAATGGCACCAATCTCTCCAAAGGCGCCATGGAAGAGTTTTGTCAACGAGAGCATATCCGACTTGATGTTTCTTCAGTGGCTCATCCTCAATCCAATGGTCAAGCTGAGAGGGCTAATCAGGAGATTCTGAAGGGCATCAAGCCCCGGCTTTTGGTCCCTTTGCAACGGACGCCGGGTTGTTGGGTGGAGGAGTTGCCTTCCGTGTTATGGAGCATCAACACTACTCCTAACAGGTCTACAGGCTTTACGCCTTTCTTCATGGTTTATGGGGCAGAAGCAGTCCTCCCCAGTGACATCCGTCATGACTCACCTCGAGTGGCGGCTTACGTTGAGGCGGATAATGAACAGGCGCGCCAGGATGCTCTTGACTTGTTGGATGAACAGCGTGATGTGGCAGCAGCCCGTTCAACGATTTACCAACAAGACCTGTGCCGTTATCATAGCCGCCGGGTCAAATCCCGGGTCTTCCAGGAAGGTGATCTCGTGCTCCGGCTCATCCAGGATCAAACAGATGCACACAAGCTATCCCCGCCTTGGGAAGGGCCCTTTGTGGTCAGCAAGAATTTGCACAACGGGTCATATTACCTCATTGACATTCGGGAGCACAAAGATTCACGTAAGTCGGAGGAAGAGACCCGCCGGCCGTGGAACATAGCTCAGCTTCGGCCTTACTACACTTGAGCCACCGGCTCTCATAATGTACATATTTCTCTCAGTCATGTATATATTATGATAAGCAATAAAGCAGGACCTCTATCCTTTTTCTCCACCAAATGTGCACGTGTTTGTTTTCTTTGCAAGATTAACATGGTAACTGGAAGGAGGATCCGGCTTATGATCGTATTCGAATCTAGCCGCAGGTAATAAGGTCACTTGGGGGCTTCCTGTTCAAACATGGGTCGTATTCGAACCAAAGAGAACATAGCTGTCGATACCCATTTGATTGGCAAAGTGCCGAGCTCATTGGGAGGTTTTCTCTGATCATATTTGAATCATAGTTTAACCCCTGTGAGAACCGACGTGGATCGTATTCGAATCAGCGTCGTTAAACAATTCTTAAAGTCATTTGGGGGCTTCCTGTTCAAACATGGGTCGTATTCGAACCAAAGAGAACATAGTTGTCGATACCCTCTTGATTGGCATCGCCACACCCACTGGGGGCTATATGCATTCGAATCCTAGCATAACCCCTTTGGGCCGGGTCTCTGGTCGTATCCGAACCGGAAGCCCCTAAGTTCCTCTGCTTTATCACAAGTTTTCTCTAAGTATTTCCATGTGTGTACGACCGGGTCTCACTTTGCCGGCTTACCTTTGAGTTACAGGGTGGTAAGCCGCCTGGAGACTTGTGATCCGTCTTTTTATGCAGGATAGTTAAAAGCAATTATTTGAGACTAAGGGGAAAGAATGACCCGGAGAAATATAAAGGAGATAACTTCGATAAAACTTCAAGCATTCAAGGCGTGCACGATGACACGGCAAAGATAAAGTACTGGTTCTACTCTATTACAAGACTCATTGAGTCCAAAACAATGAGGCATTGTTTGCTAAATCGCCAGCCGAGTTACGATGCTTGTTGAGTTGAAGTCTCCGGCTCGTTCCTATCTTCTCCTCCGGCTGATCCCAAGACCTGGAAAGTTGATGACTTCCAGTCGATGCCGCTGAGAGCTTCGAATTGGGCTTCCTCGTCAATTAACCCCGCCGGGTCAATCTCCGGGGCGAAGGTGTGCTGACGAGCCGGCGGAATTAAACTCAGGGCTTCATAGCGAGGGGTCGGGATCCTCTGATTCTCCGCATTGTAACCCGGCTGGTACTTAGTCAGATCTGTGTCGTTCCCGATAAGGGTGGCCACCAGGCGCACGGCCTTCACGCAAGCTGCGAAGTCCTTCTGATCAAAAGCGGAGCCGTCTTCCTTCAGGCTTGGATAGCCAAGGGAGATGTCCGCCGGGTCTAACTCCGGCAGGAACGCCTTGGCCCGGCTCAGCGCGGCGATTGCTCCGGCTCTTGCAGAAGCCTGTCGCAGCTCTTGGATCCGTTGAGGCAGTACAGCGAGCCGGCGAAGGACTTCTGCCAGGTGAGTCGGCACCTCGTTGGATAGGGCCACCACAGTTAAGGCACGCTGTGACCCGGTGTAGAGTTGCTCCACCAGGGTATACACGGCCTTCAGTTTGGTTACCACGCTCTGGTTGAGGTTGGCACTTCTGGGACCTCTTTAACAGAATCAGATAAGCCGCCGACAAGGATGAATTATGAGATATAAAAATTCTAAACTTGATGAAAGCCGGTGAGGCAACTTACCGAAGATGGCGGCCACCATCTGGGACACCTGGCGCTTTAGGCCGGAGAGCTCGGCGGTCTTCTCGGAGAGAGTCTTCTCCGCCTGTTCAGCCCGGTTCACTAGATTGGCCTTCTCTTCGGCCCAGGCTTTCCGCTCAGCATCAAATTTTGTCTTCAGCTTCTCTTGAGCGGCGCTGCTGGATACAAACTTGGCATTTGCCTTCCAGGTCTCCATCTCTTGCATCTTCAGCCGGTTCTTGAGATCAGCCATGTCGGCCTCTAGCTTCTTGCCAACAGCCTGCATACATTTCCGGGTTATGACATTAACAGTTACTATATAAGTCCCAAGCGTTTTCCAAGCAAAGACACTTGGCACTTGGGGGCTAATGCATATTGAACGTATCTATCTACAAACTGCCGGCTCAATTGAGTAAGCCGGAACCTAAGTCTACAACATATTCAATCATAAGTCGTTGACTTGGGGGCTAGCATGGTAAAGGTAACTATGCAGTAAGTAAGAGGACAGCAGAATGATACCTCAGATTTCTGCTGGATCTGGTTCACCATGGCAACCTCTGCGTCCCGGCTCTTGTGCACTTGGCTGATGTAGCCAGAGACGAGCTCTCCAATGCTTAGGTTGGTGTAGTCGGAGAGGTCCAGGTTTACCCGGTGGGGCTGCAGCAACTCCCCCTTAGCGGAGCACTTGGCCAGCACGGTAGGTCTCCCCGGCTCAACGAACTCCGTCCGGGTGATTACCACGTCCGGGTCGTCTGCTGGTGGAGCCGAGCTGGAGGCCTCCGGGTTAACAGAAGCTTCTGTAGTTGCCTTGGTAGTTGGGGCAGCAGCCTCAGGTGCCTTGTCGGTTGGAATGGTGGCTTCGGGGGCGGAGGCAGCTGGCGGTTCTTGAGCCGTCACCTCCGGTTCAGGCAAATCCGGCACTCCGGCTGACTTGGTCTTCTTCGCTCTCTTGGTGAGCTTTGCCTGGGCACTGAAAGGACAGAAACGTTAAGCACAAAAAGGGTAAGTAAAGACAAGTATAATATGAGATGGTTGTCATTACCCGGGCGCGGTCTTGAAAGCCGGAATACTCGACTGCATAGAGTCGCCCGAAGAGGGGGAGGTCTCCTGATAATTTGAGTCAGAAGAATTGAGTGGCTGACGGATAACACCCGCCAACGGATGAAAAGGGTACAAGTGGGAAATAACCTCAGTTCGGCGCTTCCTTGATGTGTCAGGTAACCCGGAGGAGTGGTCGATGTCCTTGTTGGTCCGGGTGTGACGCCGGCTCTCATGAACCTGTCGCTTCAAAATAAATTGAGGATCTTGATAAGCTAAAGGATGTGAAAAGCTTACTTTCCGGGTTACCCTTCGGACTTTCAGCCTTGGCAAGGGCTCTGAGTCGGAGGAAAGTGACATTACCTCTTCAACCACCTGGTTACTGGCTCCGGTGTCATCCTGTTGATGAACAAGGGTTGGTAAGGCGGACAGAAATAAACAATAAAACTTAACAAAGAGCTTACAGGTTCAGGGGTTACCTCTGACTCGGAGCTGTCGCTTAGTTGCATCAGCTACGAAGTAGTTGGCCTACTTCCCTTCTTACGGGGAGCGGCTTTTTTGGCGGCTTTCTTCACCTTTCTGGCCTTCTTGGCCGCCTCATGGTCATATTTGACCCGCCAGAACTTGTCGTCAGCCTGAAAAATACAATGATGATTTCTTCAAATGATTCAGATGAAAGTTATATACAGAAGAGGATAGGATGATCAGATTGGCGGCTTACCGCTGGGGCTGGGTTGGTCTTGCAGAAGGGGGCTAACCCGGTCCTTCCACAGTCTGCCAGGCTCTCGTTCAAAAGAGCCTTGGTCATCTCTTCTGCAACGTCTTCAGGAAGATCATTGCGGCTGTGTCTCTGAGGGTCGTCCTTTCGGCCCGTGTACTCACACATTAAGCCGGGGCGGCGGCTCAATGGGATCACCCGCCACGAGATCCAGACCCGGACCATTTCGATTCCATTCAGACCATTGACCAGGAGAGCCTTGATCTTGTTGATAGTGGGGAGCAGAGGCTGGCGCTCCGCCGGAGTCAGTTTGTCTGACAGTGGGTGTGTTGACTCCAGACGCGATGGGCGAAAGCCGGGCAGCGGACTTTCATCAGCCGGTGACGTATCTTGGCAATAGAACCAAGTCATGTTCCAGTCCTTTGGGTGGCTGGGCGGCTCTGCGTAAGGGAACAGGCAGTCCCTACGCCGCTGGATGGAGATGCCACCTAACTCCAGACTTGGCCCATTGGCGCACTCATTCTGACGGTTCAAGTAAAAAAGCTCTCTGAAGAGCAGCAGACTAGGTTCTTCTCCAAGGTAAACCTCGCAGAATACTTGGAAGTTGCAGATGTTGGACACTGAGTTGGGTCCTATGTCCTGAGGCCGCAGATCAAAGAAATTCAGAACGTCTCTGAAAAACTTTGAACCGGGGGGTGCGAAGCCCCGGCTCATATGATCCGCAAAAATCACTACCTCCCCGTCCTTTGGCTGTGGTCTCTCTTCTGACGGGTCAGGGGCACGGTAGGACATGACATCCTTCTTGGGCAGATATCCAGACTTAACAAAATCCGCTAGGGTCTCATTGGTGACATTGGACCTCATCCAGTTGCAAGTAATGGAGGCTTTGGGAGCTTTGGGAGGCATCGTGAAAGTCGGCAGTCTATGATAAAAGGAAAAACGTCCGGGTTAATTATGAGCCGGAAGAAATCTACGGTTCAGTATCAAGGTGGCGGCTTATGAAGGGGACTAATGGTATACCATTAAGTGCATCGGGCTATTTAAGCCGCCGAGGGATTGAGAGTAATTTGATTGTCTACAGGCTTTATCACAGCTAAGCCGGAAATTTTATGGCGCATGGTTTTCTTTAAGCCGGAAGGTTCTACGGCGCGTGGTTTCTTTAAACCGGAAATATAAACCGCCGAGATTCAATGATTGCAATTTTTACTAAGTGTGGTAAAACAGGTTTCACACATCGCAGTAAATTTTTTGGATCAAAACAGTCGGACAAAAGAAAAGTTTCTAGACCTAGAAACAGACGCTGGAGAAGTTCTTGGGCTCGAACAAGGTTCTTATGCAGTAAAAAGAGAGCTGCTTGCATGTAAAATGGGTGCTAAACGTCTACCGCAGTAAGTCTATACAGAGCTAGGATCAAAAAGGAGCTGTAAAAAAGAAAACTACTGGAGCTTGTGGGCGATGGCGACGAACACGAAGAACGCGGACGAACCCTACCGCAGATCTATTCTACAGGACAAGCAGGACTTACAGGGGCTGGAGAGTCGCGGAGGTCGTCGCGTTTCTCTGGTCAGATCAGGGTGATGCAGCGGCCTGAGCTGGTGACGACGAGAAGAACTACGGCGGCGACGGCGGCGGAGCTCGAGCAGCACGGGACAGTGAGAGGAAGGTGACGACGGAGGAAGGAGAGTGAGAAAGGCCCGTCGGGCCGGCCTATTTATAAGGGCGAGCTCATAAGTGGGCGCGAGAATCAAGGAGACCACGGCGTGGTTATCTCCCCACGAAACGCCTCGATTTTTGGGATGACAGTAAAGGTGAAGATCCGTTGCGGATCTGGCGGAGTAAAAAACGGGCTTAATGGAAGATGACGTCACGGTGGATTATCCGGAGTCCAGAGGATGACGTCACGCCGGGTTATGGCCTTCACTCAATTGTAAGCCGGAGTTTTTTCTGTCGAAGGAATGGAAGATTGACATGAGCCGGCTCAAATCAATCTGGGGCCTAATGTTGAGGATATAGACCTTAGAGTCACCTGCCAGGAGGGGCCGGGTTACTCATATGGTCACTGCCAGAAGCCCGGTGCCAAGCTCAAAGACGGTGGGCCAAAGATGGGCTTAAGACCCGGATATGGCTTAAGGCCCGTAGTTACAATCATTATTATGGTAGAACTTGTAGTGTAAGGCAAGAATAGTTGAGAGTCCGAGCCGGACACTCTTATGGGACGGCCGGGACTCTGAGAGCTGCAGGGCGTCAGCCTCCCTATATAAAGGGACGACCCGGCAGCGGTTTGAGGCAGGGAACAATCTCATCGAGAGCCGGGCATAGCAGTTTAGCTCCCTGGTGATCATAACCCTAATCAATACCACCTCAAACTGGAGGTAGGCTTTTACCTTCACCATAAGGGGTCGAACCAGTAGAAACCCTCGTGTTCCTTGTCCCGCATTAACCCCTTCAAGCTTCCTAGATGCGATGGCTCCACGACTAAGTCCTAGCTCGAGGACATCTGCCGTGACAATTCCACGACAGTGTCCTTTCCCAGTAACAGTAGGGGCAGCAAGGCACGTATTGTATTGTTGCCATCGAGGATAACAAGATGGGGTTTATATCATATTGCATGAGTTTATCGCTCTACATCATGTCATCTTACTTAAAGCGTTACTCTGTTCTTTTGAACTTAATACTCTAGATGCATGCTGGATAACGGTCGATGTGTGGAGTAATAGTAGTAGATGCAGGCAGGTGTCGGTCTACTTGTCGCGGACGTGATGCCTATATACATGATCATACCTAGATATTCTCATAACTATGCTCAATTCTGTCAATTGCTCAACAGTAATTTGTTTACCCACCGTAATACTTATGCTCTCGAGAGAAGCCACTAGTGAAACCTATGGCCCCCAGGTCTATTTTCCATCATATTAATCTTCCAACACTTAGCTATTTTTATTGCCTTTTATTTTACTTTGCATCTTTATCATAAAAATACCAAAAATATTATCTTATCATATGTATCAGATCTCACTTTCGTAAGTGACCGTGAAGGGATTGACAACCCTTTATTGCGTTGGTTGCGAGGATTTTATTTGTTTGTGTAGGTGCGAGGGACTCGTGCGTGGCCTCCTACTGGATTGATACCTTGGTTCTCAAAAACTGAGGGAAATACTTCCGCTGCCTTACTGCATCACCCTTTCCTCTTCAAGGGAAAACCAACGCAGTGCTCAAGAGGTAGCATCGATCACGGAGGGCTTCTACATCAACACCATAGCCTCTCCGATGATGTGTGAGTAGTTTACCACAGACCTTCGGGTCCATAGTTATTAGCTAGATGGCTTCTTTTCTCTCTTCGGATCTCATTAAAAATTCTCCTCGATCTTCTTGGAGATCTGTTCGATGTAATTCTTTTTGCCGTGTGTTTGTCGAGATCCGATGAATTGTGGGTTTATGATCAAGATTATGTGTGAGCAATATTTGAATCTCCTTTGAATTCTTTTATGTATGATTTGTTATCTTTGCAAGTCTCTTCGAATTCTCATTTTTGTTTGGCCTACTAGGTTGATCTTTCTTGCAATGCGAGAAGTGCTTAGCTTTGGGTTCAATCTTGCGGTGTCCTTTCCCAGTGACAGCAGGGGCAGCAAGGCACGTATTGTATTGTTGCCATCGAGGATAAAAAGATGGGGTTTATATCATATTGCTTGAGTTTATCCCTCTACATCATGTCATCTTGCCTAATGCGTTACTCCGTTCTTATGAACTTAATACTCTAGATGCATGCTGGATAGCGGTCAATGTGTGGAGTAATAGTAGTAGATGCAGAATCGTTTTGGTCTACTTGTCGCGTACGTGATGCCTATATACATGATCATGCCTAGATATTCTCATAACTATGCACTTTTCTATCAATTGCTCGACAGTAATTTGTTCACCCACTGTAATACATACGCTATCTTGAGAGAAGCCACTAGTGAAACCTATGGCCCCGGGGTCTATTTTCCATTCTATAAGTTTACAATCTATTTTACTTTCAATCTTTACTTTCAATCTATATCATAAAAAATACCAAAAATATTTATCTTATTATCTTTATCAGATCTCACTTTTCAAGTTTCCGTGAAGGGATTGACAACCCCTTTATCGCGTTGGTTGCAAGGTTCTTATTTCTTTGTGTAGGTATGAGGCGACTTGTGTGTGGTCTCCTACTGGATTGATACCTTGGTTCTCAAAAACTGGGGGAAATACTTATGCTACTTTGCTGCATCACCCTTTCCTCTTCAAGGGAAAAACCAACGCAATGCTCAAGAGGTAGCAGCCATCATCATCTTGTGCCTTTGATATCCATCTCCAAAGCACCATCATGATCTCCATCATCTCCGGCTTGACACCTTGATCTCCATCGTAGCGTCGTTCTCGTCTCGCCAACTATTGCTTCTACGACTATCGCTACTGCTTAGTGATAAAGTAAAGCAATTACATGGCGATTGCATTTCATACAATAAAGCGACAACCATAAGGCTCTTGCCAGTTGCCGATAACTTTTACAAAACATGATCATCTCATACAACAATTTATATCTCATCACGTCTTTGACCATATCACATCACAACATGCCCTGCAAAAACAAGTTAGACGTCCTCTACTTTGTTGTTGCAATTTTTACGTGGCTGCTATGGGCTTCTAGCAAGAACCGTTCATACCACAACGATTTTTTGTCGAGTGTGCTGTTTTAACCTTCAACAAGGACCAGCCGTAGTCAAACTCGATTCAACTAAAGTTGGAGAAACGGACACCCGCCAGCCACCTGTGTGTGAAGCACGTCGGTAGAACCAGTCTCACGAACGTGGTCATGTAATGTCGGTCCGGGCCGCTTCATCCAACAATACGCCGAATCAAAGTAAGACGTTGGTGGTAAGCAGTATGACTATTATTGCCCACAACTCTTTGTGTTCTACTCGTGCGTATCATCTACGCATAGGCTTGGCTCGGATGGCACTGTTGGGGAATGTAGTAATTCAAAAAATTCCTACGATCACGCAAGATCTATCTAGGAGATGCATAGCAACGATACGGGAAGAGTGTGTCCACGTACCCTCGTAGATCGAAAGCGGAATCGTTTAGTTAACGTGGTTGATGTAGTTGAACATCTTCACGATCCAACCGATCCAAGTACCAAACATATGGCACCTCCGTGTTCAGCACACGTTCAGCTCGATGACGTCCCTCGAGCTCTTGATCCAGTAGAGGGTCGAGCAAGAGTTTTGTCAGCATGACAGCGTGGCGACGGTGTTGGTGATGTGATCCGCGCAGGGCTTCGCCTAAGCACTACGACGCTATGACCAGAGGAGTAATCGGTGGAGGGGGGCACCGCACATGGCTAAGAGACAACTGTTGTGCCTTTCGAGGGCCCCCTGCCCACGTATATAAAGGAGGGGGAGGAGGAGGCCGGCCGAAGGAAGGGCGTGCCAAGAGGGGGGAGTCCTACTAGGACTCCGTTCCTAGTAGGATTCGCCCCCCCTCCTTCCTTCCAACGGAGAGGAGAAAGGGGAAAGGATTGAGAGGGAGAAGGAAAGGGGGGCCACGCCCCCACCCCTTGTCCAATTCAGATTGGGCTTGGGGGCGCGCGCCACCTCCTATGGCAGCCTCCTTCTCTCCACAATGGCCCAGTAGGCCCATTAACTTTCCCGAGGGATTCCGGTAACCTCCCGATACTCCAAAAAATCCCCGATCTTCTTTGGAACCATTCCGGTGTCCGTATATAACCTTCCAATATATCAATCTTTAGCTCTCGACCATTTCGAGACTCCTAGTCATGTCCGTGAACTCATCCGGGACTCCGAACAAACTTCGATCACCAAAACACATAACTCATAATACAAATCGTCATCGAACGTTAAGCGTGCGAACCCTACGGGTCCGAGAACTATGTAGACATGACCGAGACACATCTCCAGTCAATAACCAATAGCGGAACCTGTATGCTCATATTGGCTATTACATATTCTACGAAGATCTTTATCGGTCAAACCGCATAACAACATAGGTCATTCCCTTTGTCATCGGTATGTTACTTGCCCGAGATTCGATCGTCGGTATCATCATACCTAGTTTAATCTCGTTACCGGCAAGTCTCTTTACTCGTTCCGCAATGCATCATCCCACAACTAACTCATTAGTCACATTGCTTGCAAGGCTTATAGTAATGTGCATTACCGAGAGGGCCCAGAGATACCTCTCCGATACACGGAGTGACAAATCCTAATCTTGATCTATGCCAACCCAACAAACACCTTCGGAGACACCTGTAGAGCATCTTTATAATCACCCAGTTACGTTGTGACGTTTGATAGCACACAAGGTATTCCTCCGGTATTCTGGAGTTGCATCACATCGTGAAGAAAGCAATAACAATAAAACTAAACAATCAAAATGCTAACCTAACGGATGGGTCTTGTCCATCACATCATTCTCTAATGATGTGATCCCGTTGATCAATTGACAACACATTTCTATGGTCGGGAAACTTAACCATCTTTGATTAACGAGCTAGTCAAGTAGAGGCATACTAGGGACACTCTGTTTGTCTATGTATTCACAGATGTACTAAGTTTCCGGTTAATAAAATTCTAGCATGAATAATAAACATTTATCATGATATAAGGAAATATAAATAACAACTTTGTTATTGCCTCTAGGGCATATTTCCTTCAATACTCAGCCGGCTCGCAGAGGCCAGGAGGCTTCAGGCTACCGGGGGAGTGGAGGCTGGTGATGAAGACGAGGAGGAGAAGCCAAGTGAGGGGGACTCCTCGAGTGAGGAGCGCGAGAAACACGCCAATGATGAGATTGTTGGGCTCGAGGTGCTCGGGGCTCCGGCTGCCGGGGCCAAGGCTGCTGGGCCCCAGGAGGCCAAATAGCTTGATTAGGGAGATGTACTCGAGGTGGGTCCTCAAGTTCCAAAGTTACGGGAGTTGATCCTAGCTCGCCGGCAAGCCCTGTTCTGCCGGCAAGCAAGGCTCCGCCAGTGCTCAAGAGAGCCAGGCAATCACATCCACCTCTGGAGTACGATCTAGACGCCATGTTCAATGAACCAGAGTAAGAGATACTTTGGCTTTTTCGTTGAGTTGTTCCTTATCTTTTTCTTAATTGCCAATTTAACTTCGTGTTGTTGATCTTGGCAGGGACGAAGAGACTCTTGCACACCGGGCCAAGCATGCCAGACCAACGGGGGAGATGAGCCCCGCAGTGGATGTTGGCTTGGTGGGGGCACAACTGATCACTACAAAAAAATACACTTCCGTGATGATACATGTTTGTCACAGTAGGTCGCTTTTTTGTCATGCATGTACATCCATGACAAATTTATGACAGAATCGAGATAGTCATACCTGTGCTGTCGTAGAAGTGTTCCATGACATTACCAAAATTATCATCACGGAAGTGTCCACTTCCATGACGATAAATCGCGCGTCACAGAAGTGCTTTCGTCAAGGGTGACCGACACGTGGCATCCACCGTAACGGAACGTCGTTAAGCTATCGGGTCCGGTTTTGGATCCGATAACCCGTTAACAGCCCTGACCAATGGGGATTTTCCACGTGTAAAATCATCATTGGCTGGAGGAAACACGTGTCGGCTCACCGTTGGGACAGATGTCATCCACTCATTGGACACAAAGCGCCTATGATACGTCGACACATGGCACGGCCCAACAGAGGCCCATTCCTGTGAAAAGGTCGGCCCGTTTGACTTGGTCAAAAGGTGGCGGGCCGGCCCACGGCAAGCCTGTTAACGGCCTGTTCGCATATAGCCCATTTACAGCCCGCTAACCCAGGGCCCGTTTACGACCTAACCGAATTAGGCCCAGTAGCATCATCTGGCCGTCCAATATAATTCCAGCCCGTTATAACTTCCGGCCCATGTATGGCCCATGACGCCTTTCGGCCCATATGAGGCCCTTATTACTCTCGGCCCATTAACGGCCTGTGGTAAAACTGGCTCGTAATGAACAGTGTATCACTTTATACCCATTAACGGCCCGTGGTGAAACTGGCTTGTAATGAACAGTGTATCACTTTATACCCATTAACGGCCCATTATTCCGTTGGGCCGTTTCCAGCCCATGTTGTCTTTCGGCCTTCTCGGGGCCCATTTATTCTTGGGCTCATTTCCACATTCATTTACTTACGGCCCGTTACTGTCATTTTCTGCTTGTGGGCCAAATTCAGCCCGTGGTTACAGTCGCCCCGTTTGTGGCACGTTAATACGTTGGGCCGTTTTCATAGCGTCATCAAAATATGGCCGATTAACGACGGCCCGTTATGGTCGGCCCATGAACGGACGATTTCAACTCTAGCCCATTTACGGCCATAATGTGGGCTGTTATTGGCCCATGTTTGGCCAACCGATCATAAGCCCGTATGTAACACCCCGCATGTAACTTGCCATATTTGTAACTCCGACTCTTGCCATTTCCGGCTATGTGATATGTTTTTCCCTCCGTTGTTGGGTTTTGTCTTTCGTTTTGTATTTTGTCATGTCATGCTTTTTCTTATCATGTCATCATGTGCATTGCATTCGCATACGTGTTCGTCTCATGCATCCGAGCTTTTTCCCCGTTGTCCGTTTTCCAATCCGGCGCTCCTATCTCCTCCGGTGCACCCCTCTAGTTTTCTTTCGTGTGCGTGTGTCAAACTTTCTCGGAATGGACCGAGGCTTGTCAAGTGGTCTTAATATACCACCCGGAGACTACCGGTCAAGTTTCGTTCCATTCGGAGGTCGTTTGGTACTCCAACGGTTAACCGGGCCTCCGCAATGTCCATTTGAGTGTCCAGCAAAAACCCCCTCCAAAACCATCCCAAAGCCCACCAAACTCTCTTCCATGCTCTAGGTCGTTCGATCACGATCGTGTGGGCGAAAACCGCACCTCATTTGGAGTCTCTTAGCTCCCTCTACCTATAAATGAGTGGGCATCCCGAAAAACGAAATCTCAGACGAAACCCTAACCCTCTCCCTCCGCGCCGCGCCGGACGCGTCCGCTCCGGCCGGACAACGTCCGCCGCGCGCCCGGCCAACCGGAGCGCGCCACGTCACCAGCGCCGCCGCCGAGGCCCGCCGGCCCGTCTCCTCCCGCGCCCGCCTCCGCGCCTGCCCGCCGCCGCCGCCGCCCGCCCCGCCGCCGGCCGGCCCAGCCGCCTCCGCCGCCGCCTGACGCGGGCCCGCCGCCGCCCGCCGCCGCCCGCCGCCGGCCTCCCCTCCGGCCACCGGCGCCGCCCGCCGCCGCCCTCCGGCGCCGCCCGCCGCCGCCCTTTGGGCCCCTCCTCCACCGGCGCCGCCCGCCACCGCCGGCTCCTCTTCTTCCCGCCGGCGGCCCGAGCTCCTCGAGACCCGATCGGATCTGGTATGGGCGCTCTCCCGTTGACTTTTCTCGCCTCAAAAATTCTCCAAAGTCCTCAATAATTCTCAGTATCTTGCTCTGTTCGAGATGCGATAACTTCGTGCATGTAGCTCCGATTCGCGCGTATAATATGTCAAATTGTTCGTATCGTAAAGCTCTACATTTTGTTCAATTGCACCATTTTCATTAGATGTCATCTTGATGCCCAAATCTTCGTTGGAAGAGGGCTAGTTGCTGTTAATCTCTGGTTCTTATCAGAACTTGGAGATTTGTCATTTTTGTATCATTTATTCTGTGCATCTTATGAGCATGAGCTCTACATGTGTTTTGAAGTATGCCATGCCATCTTTCCAGTGGTGTAGTCCATGTATTTTTGTGATATATGTGGTGACTAGCACAAGCATGCAAAGTAGGCCCCGTAATATTTCTGATTTCAGGGACTTAGTGATTTCTCTAAGTCCTTGTCTGCTGTAATTTTGTTGCCATGTAAACTTGATGCTACAGAGAGATCCATGCATATTTTGGAGATGTTCAGTAAGGATGTTTTGTAGATATAGTTGTAATTGATCCATTCCTGCAATTATTTGCAATTTTAGAGTACCATAGCATGACTCATTCTTGCTCTACTTTTGCTATAAAATATTTCTGGCAGATTCTTAACATGACATGTATTTTTGCCAAGCTTATTGTAGTTGATCCATACATGCTATGTAATTGTTTTTGCCATGGATAGCTTCATAAACATGCCATCTTGCTGTAGGTATGCTTGGGTTGTCATGCATTGCTCTGTAGTGAGTGCATCAAGCTCACAAAGAGGCCTACATATTAATATTTCTGCCATGCTCTGCTTTCTGCTAAGTCTGAAACCTGATAACGAAACTTGCTATGTTTACATGCTTGCCATCATATCTTCTGGTCATTTTTGGCTTATGGTCAGTAAGGGACTTTTGTCATGTGCATATAGTAGAACACTACCATTCCTTGTTTTGCTATGTTAAGTTCCTGTAGCATATTGATTTCGTGCTCCGAACATTGCTACCTGATGCTGATTTCTGCCATGTCCAGTTTTTCACCAAGTCTGTGAACCTGTAATCTTTTGCACTTTTGCCATGCTTGTTTGAGCTTGATATGTTGTGAACTAGCCGTAGCTCAGTGTTCATCTTTTGTCAAGAATCTCCTGTAGATTACTGCCATGTGCTTTGTTGCTATGTTGGGGTGCTGTAGCATTGTTACTTGTTGTATTTTAAGTGCTATCTTGCTGTTTATCGCAGATTAGTGTCATTCTTGTTTTGCTTGCCATTTGCAAACCGTGCATCCGATTCCGGTGATCATTATATCGATTTCGACCGAAATCATCTCATCTTTCCAGTGGCATGCTTGGTTTGCCAAGTTACTGCCATGTTCATCATTTTCCTTCCGGAGCACGCATACGCATCGCATATCATATCTTGCATATCATACATGTCTTGCATCATGTTGCTTATGCATTTCTCGTTGTTGATTGTGGTTCCGTTTGTTTGCATTCTTGTCTTGGGTAGAGCCGGGAGACGAGTTCGTGAACGAGGAACCTGTCGAGTACGCTTACGAGGATCAAGCTTTCGACAACTCTGAAAATCTTGCAGGCAAGATGACCACCCCTCGAAATCACTTCTATCTTTGCTATGCTAGTTGTTCGCTCTATTGCCATGCTCGCTACCTATCACTTGCTATATCATGTCTCCTATTTCAGCCATGTCAGCCCCTAACCATCCTTTCCTAGCAAACCGTTGTTTGGCTATGTTACCGCTTTTGCTCAGCCCCTCTTACAGCGTTGCTAGTTGCAGGTGAAGTTGAAGTTGTTCCATATCGAAACATGGACATGTTGGGATATCACAATATCTCTTATTTAATTAATGCATCTATATATATGTTGGTTAAGGGTGGAAGGCTCGGCCTTATGTCTGGTGTTTTGTTCCATTCTTGCCGCCCTAGTTACTGTTATACCGGGATTATGTTCCTTGAGTTTGCGTCCCTTACGCGGTCGGGTGATTTATGGGACCCCCTTGACAGCTCGCCTTGAATAAAACTCCTCCAGCAAGGCCCAACCTTGGTTTTACCATTTGCGACCTATACCTTTTTCCCCCGGGTTTTCTAGAGCCCGAGGGTCATCTTTATTTTAAACCCCCGGGCCAGTGCTCCTCTGAGTATTGGTCCAAACTGTCAGTCGCCGGTGGCCACCAGGGGCAACTCTGGTCTGGCCTATCGGAAGCTTGGACAATCCGGTGTGCCCTGAGAACGAGATATGTGCAGCTCCTATCGGGATTTGTCGGCACATTCGGGAGGCTTTGCTGGTCTTGTTTTACCATTGTCGAGATGTCTTGTTAACCGGGATTCCGAGACTGATCGGGTCTTTCCGGGAGAAGGTTATCCTTCGTTGACCGTGAGAGCTTATGATGGGCTAAGTTGGAACACCCCTGCAGGGTATTATCTTTCGAAAGCCGTGCCCGCGGTTATGAGGCAGATGGGAATTTGTTGATGTCCGGTTGTAGATAACTTGTCACTTGACCCAATTAAAATACACCAAGTGCGTGTGTAGCCGTGATGGTCCCTTCTCGGCGGAGTCCGGGAAGTGAACACGGTCTGTGTTATGTATGACGTAAGTAGGCGTTCAGGACCTCTTCTTGGTCATTGCTAGATGACGTCCGTTCCTTTGCTTCTCTTCCCGCTCTCATTTACGCAAGTTAGCCACCATATATGCTTTTGTCGCTGCAGCTCCACCTCTTTGCACCTCCTTGTCCTATAAGCTTAAATAGTCTTGATCTCGCGGGTGTGAGATTGCTGAGTCCCCGTGACTCACAGATACTTCCAACACCAGTTGCAGGTGCCGACGATGCCGGTGCAGACGATGGCGTCGATCTCAAGTGGGAGTTCGACGAGGAACGTGGTCGTTATTATGTGTCTTTTCCTGATGATCAGTAGTGGAGCCCAGTTGGGACGATCGGGGATCTAGCATTTGGGGTTGTCTTATTTTCATCTGGATTTTGACCGTACTCGGTCTATATGATTGTATTTTGGATGATGTATGAATGATATTTATGTATTGTGTGAAGTGGCGATTGTAAGCCAACTCTTTATCCCATTCTTGTTCATTACATGGGATTGTGTGAAGATGACCCTTCTTGCGACAAAACCACTATGCGGTTATGCCTCTAAGTCGTGCCCCGACACGTGGGAGATATAGCCGCATCGTGGGCGTTACACCGTAGAAGTCCCATTGATGATACGGCCCATAGAAGGCCCATTGTGTCTACGGCCCCTATAAGGCCCATTGTTTCTATGCCACGTTGAAGGCCCATTGTTTGTACGGCCCTTAGAAGGCCCCTTGTTTCTACGGCCCATAGGAGGCCCATGTTAACTACAGCCGGTGGGCATCAAAGTTCGCCACCAGTGCAAATATAAGGAACACCCTACACTATACAAAAATGGCTTGCTGTTTTCTTTAGCCGGTGGCTGCACCCTAAGAACAAATTTTGTATCGCACCAAAACAAATTACAACTATAAAACAAAAGGAAGGTTGGCATAAAAGTTAACCGTTTAGCAGATAAATGCACCACCAGAAGTTCACATCTCTCAGTTCATTTGACCTAACTGTTACATTTTCATGCTGTATTGTCCGATGGAGCACCATAACCTTCGCCTTCAGTTCTCCTAGACTCCTGAACAACATAGCAAATGTCTGATAGTCTGGTTTCAAAACCATGCATATCTTGACAACATCGAACAATGTATCTCCTTGTTTCACAAAGGGTCTCTCTTAGGGAATGGACTTGTGTCTGGAGCGCAGATACAACATTGTTTTGAGCTTGCATATCTTGATCATGAGGCAGTTTGGACAAGATTGCCTTAACAACCAACCCAGTATTATGCAGGAACGTGCTTTTGGCACTGTTAGTGGACAGGTACTGACCCACTGCAGCAAGAGCTGACATTGCGGTTATAGTTGCCTCGCCACCTTCAGAAGGTGGCGGTTCCACCATGTTTTCCATAGCTCGCTGAAAAGTTGTGGTTTTACATTAGTAGTACCAGAATAGAAGATATTAAGGAGGCAGCAAAACCAAACAAAATAGCTTTGGTCTATATACAGAAATTATTCTGGTGAACCCATGTAAAATAATAGTTGTATTTTATTGCAAAGTACATAATAAAACCAGGTTCCAAACATATGACCATGTACCATCGCTAATGTATTGTCTATTTCTTCACATTGTATTGAGGGCTAAGGATAAAGAGACGAAGTTTATAATACAGTAAGCATAGTATGACATCATTCATATCACAAAACAACTGAGAACAGACAAACAGGCAATTTTAACATTGTGTGGGCAAGTCCAGCACGGAACTAGATTACAGGTCAAGATCAAAGGAACATCACTCCTCTCTTTTAAACCTTGTAAGGTGCAATGATACGCTAAGACAATTGTGAATAAAATTGAAAAGAGTAATAGACATTGGCTGCAAACCATGCAGTTCAAGGCACAAGTCAGAGTAAGTAGTAGTTAAAAGGCATGAGGATTTAGGACTTACAACAGGGGCTTTGACTGGTGTAGTCATGCCCTTCTTCTTACTGGTGTGACAGTCCTTGTAGATTTCCACATCATTTGGTTCAGGTACTTTTTGGTCCTTGCGGGCTTTCCTCTGCATTTGGAACAAGTCAATATAGATCTGATAATAAGGTACAACGAAAAGAGTGAAAAAGCAGCTAATTACAAGAGCCTCGCAGTGTGCAATATAGCTACGATATCCTGTCGTGTGTTGGAATTTCACTTTCGTACAGTTGGCCTTGTTCTTTGAACAGTTCACCTACAAGAAGATAGATTTGTGTGGCACATGCATAAATAGGACTTCAACATGTGATCTGATGACATATATATAATATACCTGATACTTCGGATCGGACCAGTGTTTAACGAGGCCTCTCCAGTCTTCATCACATATATTTTCCACTGGAGATGTTTGGGCAAGTTCACTGTTAGCCTTGCCTTCAAAGTGAGTTTTCCTCAAGTTATACCGATACTGTCGTAGAGCAGACTTGAAAACATGGGTGCAAGCTTGTCTGGTTGCATCATCTTGGCTATCCAACTTGAACCTCATTTGTTGAAAATTATGGGAGTCTCATTATCAGCAACCTAGAAAGTACTAGTATTGGACAGAGCAAGACGATATTACTAGTTTCCATACATAACCATACTTACAGATAAATGGTCGAGGAAGGTGTTGAACTGGGTTTCGTCTTTGTCATTCCTGTACTGAATCCATGTTGGGAGGATACGTACATGACACCTAACAGCAACCGCTGCCTCTGATACTAACTTGGCTGACTCTGTAGCATCACGTGGCCTTTTTAAACCTGCCTCAAAACGGATCTCCATTCTTCCTCCTCTAGATTTAGTTAACCTATCGAGCATTATCCCTGATGTTTGTTTCCTCTTGCGCCTTGGTGCTAGTCCAACAATAAACATAGGAAGTGTTAGTGTACATCAAACTGTGAGACTACATATAAAGAAGCATGCAACTATAACTTGACTCCATCAACTACCTTCTTGCTGTTGAAGCTCACAAAGTTCATCTGATCTTGCCAACTCATCTTGTGTCAAGAGTGCTTCGGATGTAGTGTCAGGTGGCAAGGGAGCTTGGGAACGTGCTGCTAACTGAGTTGACGAACGAGTAAATCATGCGGCTGGTGGTACTGTGGAAGGTGTTGCAACAACTAGGGTTGTCTCTGCTTGTTTGGTGGCAGCTATTTGTTTCTGTTTGGCTTGTTCTGCAGATCATGTAGCATGGGATACCCTGTCGGTACAATTTTCCGCTGGACTTTGACCTTCTATTGCACCATCAGTACCAGCAGAATCTGTAGGATTGTTCCGCTTCCCTTTCCCTGTCGTTCTGTCTTGCTTCCTCTTTCTCTGTGCCATGTTAAGTCAAGCCGACAAGAAAAATGAATAACAATTTAGTTCTTTAGAACAAATGTACTTTGATGTAAGAACATGGTGTGATAGACAGATATTGTATGTTCTAGAAACAGGAACACGTGTCTTAGTCACAAGTATAATGTGTAAAGTAAGCAGATGCAATTCAACAAAATTAGAAGCAACACAAGCTATACATCATACATAACATGCAACCACATATAACAGTGCCAAGTTAGAGGGAGCACCTGTGATGGTGCACTAGGGGAGACGTTCTCATCACCAACACAGCTAGGTTGAGTGTCTATGCATGTGTTGTCTTGGAAATCGTCTTGGGGGTGGAGGAGTAGAATCTGTAGAGGTCCTCCATTTGGATGGAGCACCTTCATCCGTTGCCTTGCTAACTTCCTTCCGCTTTATTGATTTTGAATTGCCAAGTAAAACCGACAGGAAAAAGCAATAAAATTCACTCTTCAGAACTCATTTGTGCATGATACTGACAATCACTACTTTCATGTAAGGCAAACACATGATTCCAGGATGGAATAATACGAAAAACAGGACGGCATGGCATATTCACAACTGTTTGTGTAAACTAAGCAAAATCTATTTCACCAAATAATAAGCAATGCAAGCTAGACACCACGTGATAGATGCAACCAATATGACTCTGCCAAATTAAAAGTGTCCCATCATAAATGGCATTTCAACAAATTAGAAGCAGTGCATGCTATAAATCATATCAAAGATGCAACTAATATCACACTGCATATACTGAAGGTGTCTCATCATATTGATTTATGCGGGATACAAAAAAAATAGTATTATGTGAGGACATGCTTAATAGACAGATGTACTATGTACTAAATACAGGAAGGCATGTCACATTAACAGGTATAATGTATAAGCTAAGCAGAATAGCACTTGCAGTTTAACCAGATTGGAAGAATTACAATCAAGAAACCATATTCAACATGCAACCACATATCACGCTGCCAAGTTAGAGCAAGCACCTGCGATGCTAGTGTAGGGGAAATGCGGTAATCAACTACAGAGCTACGTTCACTATCTTCATCTAGCCTTGTTGTTTCTTGAGAATCATGTCGGGAGGCTGACGCTGCATTCTTTCAATGAGGAGTATTCCACTTGCCTGACTGCCTCATCATAAGTGATTGATGAGGGATACACAAGAACATTAGTTTGATGTAAGAACATGGTTAATACACGGATGTGCTAGTATGTACCAAAAACAGAAAGGCATGTCATATTCAAAGGTATAATGTGTAAGCTAAGCAGATGCAATTTAACCAAATTGGAAGCAATACAAGCTAGACATCCGGCTGGAGTGGTGAGCATGATCATCTAGGACCTGAGAGCCTGGTGGGAGGCGGGCTGCTTCGCCACCATCGTGGCTTTTTAGTTGGCTTCCAGGTGATGCCTCTCTTTGCTGGGCTTGTCACTGGCTCGGCCAGTGCCCTGACTAGCTATTTGTCTTCTGGTGCTCACGGGTGGTGGTTCATGTAAAAAATATCTTTCCTTATCTTAATAAAGACCGACTTTGGCCTTTCGAATACAAGCTAGACACCATATGGAACATGCAACCACATATGACACCATGAAGTTAAAGCAAGCACCTGGGATGGTGGTTCATGGAGAGTGAGATCATCAACTCCAGAGCTACGTTCCCTGTCTCCATCAGCTGACACTACACCCTTTATAGTCTTGAAACGTGTCTGGCTTAGCCGCGTACCACGCTGGAGCGACTTCTCTCTTATCTTTTCTGCTTCTGTCAATGCAAGGTCTGAAATACCCTTGCATAAAAACACAATAGTGAGAGTATGGGTGAAGTGTGTGTAGAACTAGTGCACTGTAAAAGTAGCAAATAGCAGGTGGCTGAAAAATAAATGACAGGAGACATATGATAGCTCTACAACATTGCATGGCAAACAAAATTAGATTCTACTCCGTATGATTTTCTAATATATGAGCACAGGAAATGCAGGTACTCCTCCAGCACACCACCACATGTGGTCATGTCAAGATAACAGTCGACTGAAAATAAATAGGTCAGTCGATTTTTTTAATGAACCGTCCGATCTATAAGGAACGGGCAGATGGCCTTCGTCTACCTCCCGCTAGTCACCATTGACGACCTTTCTCGAACCGCCAGCGACCACCGGCCCAGACCCCTGCCTCCGCCGCCCCACCCTCCCCTCGACCTCACACCACCGCCGTGCTTGGCAGCGCCCCCAGGCCATCCCTTTAATCCCGGCCGACCTCCAGATCGGGCGCCAGTAGCTCTAGGCCCCACACGCCCCTAAGATAAACACCGAGGCGCTGCTTTCTCAGTGTAATAGGCGGACTAGCGCCTGTTACGCCAGGGAATGCTTCCGTTAATTGGGAATCAACTGACCAGGAATTGAAATTCAGGGGGCGACGGACCTCTAGCTAAGGTGAAATAGTATATGAGGAGAAACCTTGTGCATCGCGAGTTTCTAGGAACATCTAGTATCAAGAAGAAGCGGTCAACTAGTGTCTTCTGTGGGATGAATACTGTGCAAGCTGACATGTAAGATTTGCATGAATAAAGGAAGAGGAGTGCCCTTATCGGTTGCCAGTGTGGTCTCCTCCATATGTCGCGGCGATCTTCTTTTTTCTCCCGAGGGAACCGATGTTTTGGAGAACCGTCGATCCTTGGACAAACCCATGGCCAAATTGTTGACTGTGTTGCCGTGGCCGTATATCGACGGAGGGGAAGCAGATCCGAGGCGGCGAAGGACGGCGTAGCAGGAACAGCTCCGGTGCGGTGGAGGGTGGCGGAGTTGGAGCGGCAGCGGTGAGGCGTAGGACGGCGTGGTTGAACTGGCTCAGGTACGGACGGCTCGGCCTCGGCTTCAACTACTAGCCGTGGAGGGCGTTGCAGTTGAGGTTGCGGTGCATGACGACTTCGGGGTATCGGCTCCGGCGTGATGGAGGAGGGCGGCGGTTGATGGGTGGGATGGGGTGGCGGACGGAGGGCGCCGGGGTTTCGCGGCTGGTGGAGAGGTAGTTTTTGCACCCATGGAGTACGAATGGGGAATTGGACGGGTGGGCGGGGGGAGGGGGAGAACCATGTTTCGATCTGGGACGTGCTTGTTTTTGGCTTTTTTGAACAGAAGATGGGACGCGCTTGTTTGAAATTTGGGGAAAGTACAAACTTTGTCCCCCTCTTAAATTTCGGACCTACTGCGGGTCGGGGGTAGGATGGTAATCCCAGGTGTCCCAAATAGTGGGCGGGAGCGATTTTGGCCGCGTGCATGTGTGCTTAGGCGACCATTGTGTATGAATGTTTTTCGGAGGTGGTTGTGTGGCGTTTAGATGAAGCTACAAACATACCCCGGTTTAGACCTTTGGACGTCGGGCCGGTAGGTTTCACGGTTCGGAGTTATTAGAAAAGTAATTTCCTTGTACTGCCAAACATTGGTCTCACGCGGTTTCGGGCGAGTAGAGGCTCTTTTGGCGCTTCATTCGAAATTTTGAAACACAAGCATTCACATTTAGAGTACTCTTGAACTTTGAGGATTGACCTAAATAGACAACGTTAAATTTCACCTTGTATGTTTGAAAACCTCATTAAATTATCCGCTTCTTTTTGAAATTTTGACACTTGAAAATCCTATAACTACGATTATTTTGGAATGGAGGAGCTAAATTAGAATCTATTTTGTACACGACTACATATGCTATTATGTACAAAACCAGAGCAAAGATTGGTGCCCCCATAATTTAGGTATGATTTACAAACGCCACGATATCAAATTCAAATAATTGAATGGACTTCATGTTGAAATCGATTTTTTAAAACCACCTTAAGTTGAATTCAAATGTATGCTAGTTCATAGGTAGCTATTTATAATGTTCATTGTGTAACTTTCGTATGTATAATGTGCTTTACACACACAACATGAACTATACTCACGTTTATATTCGATTGCTAAAGCGATGAATTGTCTGGAGTTCAAAATACTAACTATGTGGATCAATTGTGTCGAATAATAACATAGACATGCTCAAATTCGATAGAATCTAGATGTCTGATGGATCAATGACCGTTCCTTACGCGAATTGCAAATATCATGATCCCATCCTAATATTTGGATACAATTTATATCTTTAATCAATGTGTACAGCAGTCTTGTACGTGTAGTTTCAGTCTCCATCGGTGGTCTCTCACACATGCTCACACACTCTCTCCCGAGGTGTGTTTCTCGCACACATGCTCTCAATATAACCCTCCCTCCCTCTCGTAACCATTTACGACTGTTTTCACTAACCTTTATCACAAGCACTCTTCCTATCGCAAGCATACACACGCACAATCCCGATCGACCCTTTCTATATACATAGACCTGCCTACGTGTCTCATGTACCCACATTATCTTTAGGCATGTCTCTCACGCATTGTCTCACACCTCTCTTCCTAATCGACGTGTATGATTCTAGCAGAGCATTCTGTAGGATGCCCCTTAAAGTTAGGTTTGATGAATAGTAATATCAGAGATAAAGGGGTTACCTTAGTCCGAGAACCTAGGGTTACAAATCCTAGCCGGCTATGTTAGTGGACATAGAGTCCTGTCATAGTTATGCTATCTTTGTCTTGTACGACTAGTCATCCATGGGTCTCCCAAAATGCGTCACGGGCCGACCAATGTGGCGCAGGACGGAACCGAACGAAGGGCCTCACCTCGACCCACCGGACCTCACGCGGTGACACACCCTCTGCCCCCATGTCTCGTTATCTTCTCACACCCACACATACCAACACAAACACCACACACACACAAAATATATTCTCCTGGTGCCTCTATCCACTCCCCCCTTGCATATACACACTCAAGGGAATCTCTCGCCGTGACGTCATATTCGTCTCTCTCTAGACCACTCTCATTTCTCGTGCTATCTCTCCCACGCCCCCCTGTCGGCCCCTCTATCCATGCCTCTCTCGAATACGTAATACACACACATACCTCTCTAGGCCCTACCAAATGCATCAACTACACATTCACACATGTTACATCACGTACCCCATTGATCTAAAAAGCCCTCTCTTCGCGTTTATTTCGCATACAACATTCCTTTTGAATAAAGTGTGGCCAAAAAAATATTTTAGAATTTCTACATATATACAACATTACAAAGTTATATGGAGGAATATGAACGCTTGCATTGCATGGTGCCCACAATGATATTTATTCCGCACTGTGAATTTGTATATTTTTACACTATATATAAAGTTAGTCATAATAAAGAGAAACGAAGAGCATCTCTCTCTCCATCGCATACCCCCCCCCCTCTACGCTCCTTTCAGGTATGCACACAAACTATCTCCAGGTCCTCTAAAAGTAAGCCCCCCGCACATTCACGCATGTTTCATCTTTCTCTCGCGATATATACAGTGACAATCATTGTATTTGAAGCGAAAGCACGGTACGTACATTGGACTTCAGAATCCACTCATTATGGTCACCATTTACGTTTTGTGGTTATTATACAGTCTCGGGCTCACATTACAACTCTGTATTTGCTCAAGACACGACTAGTTGACCAGTTAAACGCTCCACATGGCACCTCTAGTGTTGCATCACATTATCTCACTACCATCAGGCCCACCTGTCGGCTTGTATCTACTCTACATCTACACTCTTATAAAATACTAGCAAGATGCCCATGCGTTGCACGGAACATCAAGATGCATTTGTATGAGTAGTTTATCTTGTGGGAGAAAAGAATGAACAAGGGAAGGCCTTATTTGCAAGTATGGAGAGGGGTGTGGGTATCTTTTTGCAAAATTGCCATAGTTTCCTTCCTATCCGTCAGATATAGATCGGACGGCCTATATTGCAAGATGGCAGGAACACGTTCATCACCGACTATGCTTTTTATAAGAGTAGGGATAAAATACACTCTTATAAAAAACAGAGTTGGTGATGATGGTGTGCCTGCCATCCTGCAATATAGGCCGTCCGATTTATATCTGACGGATAGGAAAGAAACTATGACAATTTTGCCTAAGATGTACCAACACACCTCTCCACATTTGCAAATAAGGCCTTCCCTCGTTCATTCTTTTCTCTCACAAGATAAACTAGTCATACAAATGCATCTTGATGTTACATGCAACGCACGGGCATCTTGCTAGTAAGAATGAAAACAAACGACAAAAAAATATTCGACGTGTGGTTCGAAGTCATGACCGCGGGCACAGCGGACAAGGTGGCCTTGTGTTGGTATGCTGAGCCGTCTGTTTTAACACACAGGAGCTGGTGTGGTGATTATACACACACGCATGCATGCACACGAACTGCATACATGCAACACTCACACGAACACATGCACCCACGCACGCACGCAACACTCACACGAACACATGCACCCACGCACGCACGCAACACTCACACGTACACACGCAGCCACGCACGCACGCAACACTCACACGCACACACGCACGCATCCCTGCATGCACAAACGAGTACACCACACGACCAACACACACTCTCACGCTCAAGTGCTCAACCTACACGTGCATGCGCACACATAAGGCCCTGACAGACACATACACAACCAGGTTATTCTCGCGCACGGGGTGGAGTCTTGTCGCGCCTACGTAAATTTGTGTTTATCTATCCTTTTCCCTATGCGAACTGACAGGTGGGACCCACAAGGAACATGGTCAATTTAACTAGTCAACATGGTGCCACGCAGACTATTTGGCCGGTCAACAGAGTGCAATCCGATGCTGAACCGTGAGCAAGTGACCGTATAATCACCGGAAAACGTATATAGTGACCGTAATCAGCTTATTCTGAAGTTCGGTGAACGTATTACGCTTTTCTCTCTGTAGGCCCTCCAAAACTACATCTCTACACGTTCTCGCATGTTACATCTAACAACTATGCAATCCAGCACTACTACTACACTCTAACACAATAAATCATATGTGTTTTTAGTTTTACTAGATATCATATTGTTACTTAATTATTCAGTTTGCATACATTAAAATTGCCTTTGAAATGTATGGCCAGTATCATATACCGCGCGGGAAAAATCCCGCCCTTTCCTGTTTAATCGGGTTTGTATCGATGGATCGTGCGAAACAGCAAAACTATAGTACTATATACAGTACAAGTGACAGTTCATTGGGCGGTCGTGTCATGTACTCCTCCGTCGTAAGAGTGGAGTGCTCGCTTTCATAAATCCTCTAGTCCCTTTCACCGACATGTGGGGCATCAAGCTACCGGGTCCACGTGCCATACCGGAATACAGTGCAGAGCAGCCGGGGTGAAGCACCCAGTCATGGCGTCGGCGTAGTAATGAGCAATGAGGCGTCAAATCATAAAGCTGCACCTTTCCTGCTGTTAAGTTGGAGGGACGAAGTAATAATGCTCAAAAAAAGAAGTTGGAGGGACGAAGCAACCATCATTTCACTTGTTGCTGAATCCGCTTCTCCCTCATCTTCTTCAAGTTAACCGCGTGTTGCTTCTGCCGTTGTTCTGCCTCATGTGGAAAGCGGATCGGCTTGGTAAAGCACTGACACGTGGGACCGCATGTTAGCAAACCGCCAGGACAACGTCCTCTAAAAATAAGAAACCTCCCCTGCCATCCGCGCGGCAAAGTCACCTCCTTTTTACTAACCTTGATTCTATAATTTTTTAGATCAATATAATTGAGATTTGTATAGATAGCACACAGGAGCAAAACCAAGTGGTACAGTTAAGGGCATCCACAATGTGTAGCCAAATGTGAAAATAGCTTTTGGCATCGTGGGAACCATTGTGGACGGTGTTGCCAAAGCCAAAAGGATGGAACCGAAGCTCCCTGATTGATTGATTGAAGGAATAGAAAAATGCAATGTCTCTCCTCTTTCTCCCGTGTTTGGACGCATGTACGGTATAGAGGACAGAGTCTACTCCCATATCCCTTCTGTCACAAATCACAAAGCAGTGAGGCATCAAATCACAAAGCATGGACGAAGCAACCATCATTTCACTCTTCGCTGACTCTGCTTCTCCATCGTCTTCTTCGAGAAACCATCTCACCGCACTAAGCTGGACGGACGGCGCTATTGTGTATGAGTAGTACTAGTACATTTACGCGTCCTTTGGTTCAACGGACTTCCTGGATGCAAATAAGGCGGTTGTCTCGGCTTGCAGGCGGCACTTGCGAACGACTTACCGTGGTCTCCCTCAATGGTGTTCTCCGTCGAATGCACTTCGCCAAACCACAACGTTCGAGATATCGTCGACGTCACCACAATGGGGAAGGAAGTCAAATATAGTTACTACCTCCATTTTTTTGTACACAAGGCCAGTATATCAAAGTTACAATTTGCAAAAGGCCACTAACACTAATCGAGGCAAAATTGATGGGGTTTGCCTCGTACTAGCAACCAAGGACATTAATATCCCCTACATGGATGCGGAAGTGAGAAGGTTGGTTTGCATGGCGCTGCATTAATCAAGCGATGAGGACTGAGATGGTTTGCTCTTTGGGCTTTGGAGAAAAAAATACGCATTAATTGACACGTGAAACGAGGATTTGTATCGATAATCCCGCGAAGGAAAAACCCCGCCTTTCCTTTTTAACACTAGTACTCCTTGCATTGCCATACTTCGCCACACATTTTTGCCAAGCTCACCTAAAGTTTTCAAAATGAAAAGGAGGTACACTTGCGCACGGATGTCGCGGTCGCACCGCACCCTCACACGGTCGCTCTTGCACGCCGCGGTCGCACCGCACCCTCACATGCACAGTCGCTCCTGCACGCCGCAAACCCAACCGAGGGAATGCACCCTCACTAACACGTGCTGTCGCATGTGAACAAACCAAACTCAGCCATCCTACCACTAACACATAATTTTCGTTAATAGAGTATGTTTATCCAACCGCATGTTGGGGAGTATCTGTACGGCCTGTGCGGTGGTCTGTTGGGGAAGAAGAAGAGGTGAGGAAGAAGGGTTAGGAGACGTAGGATATTCATCCAACCGCCTGAAATGGTAGACTGACCCAAGTCAGGCGACATGCATAACAATATATGTTTTTACACAGCAAAAGATCCATAAAAACAACAACATAAAGAAAAACTATCACCGCTCGCGGAACGAGATGGCCTCGTCGTCTTTGGCTGCCGGCGCGAACAAGCCGTAGCTGCCGATGTGTGTCTCCGCACTGTGGTTGTCCTCGGCCTCCAGCTACTCGTTCACGTGGAGCGTGCGGGCACTCTGCATGGACGAGAGAACCGCCCGGTTCAAGTCGAGGACGTCCGGTTCCGCCTGCAGGAGGGCCTCGATGGCAGCGGCATCCGCGCGCTCTGCGTCGAGTCGAGCCTCCGCCGCCAGGTTCATGTCCAGGACGTCCAGTTCCGCCTGTAGGAGGGCCTCGATGAGAGCGGCGTCCAGGTGCTCGCGTCGAGTTGAGCCTCTGCCGCCCGGTTCAAGCCAAGGACGTCCGGTTCCGCCTGCAGGAGGGCCTCGATGGCAGCATCATCCGCGCGCTCCGCCTCAAGTTGAGCCTCCGCCGCCCGGTTCACATCCACGACATTCGGTTCCGCCTGCAGGAGAGCCTCGATGGCAGCGGCATGCGCGCGCTCCGCGTCGAGTTGAGCCTCTGCCTCCTGGTCCTCCTTTAGAATCGCCAGGTTGAACTGCTGGTCCGCCTGCACCATGGGGGACTCGGACGCCGGCACGAAGTCGACGTCCATCGTCTCATACCCATCGGGGGCCTTCTGCACCGCGACCTCCGCCATGAACATTGGATCGGCTTCCTCCTCCTCGTAGCTTGGCTCCAGAGAACTCGGGGATTGGCCCGCCGCAAAGCGAGCTTGGGAACGGATGTCTCTGGCGCCGACCGCCGCCGCGATTTCTGCACGGCGCTCCGGCGTCAGCATCTTGTAGTACGTGATCTTGCGGCGCACCATGGCTTTTCGGCGAACTAGGGGATGCTTGATGCGGGCTAGGGGATCGAAAGGTGGGGGGAAGGGGCTGGAGATTAGGTGTGGTTTTAGGGCAATGGCTAGCGTAGGCCGAGCAGCGAAGGTTCTGGTGTGAATAGTGGTTCCGGTGACGACCGGTCAATCGGTTTTGACTGTACATCGCTCTTGTCGCCTTCGCGTTGCAGCCCAGCACGCTGGACCCTCCACGTCGCTCACCGAATGGAACGCACTTTGTCTTGCATTTTCACTCACTTGTGGGACCGCAGTTGAGAGCAAACCGACGTCCCTCCCCCTCCCCCGCCCGCGTCATTTTATGCGGAGTAAATAAAAACAGAGGGAGTATACTACGGATGAGGATCCCCTGACGTGGCCGAACCCATTGAGTAACTGACATGCGGGGCCTAGCAAGCATGGGGTCCGCCAGTGAGTGACTGAAAGGGAGGGTAAGGCGGGGATACGTATGTGAAAGGAGCTTCCAATGATATAATTTTCACATTATACATCTCATGTACTATTAATCTTGTCAATAGTCAAATGCGGTTTTGAAAAATGTATTAGAGCATGGTTAATAATATAGCCAGTCGATGGGTATAAGGAACTGCCATGTCATCTATAGCCATCATCTATTATATACACTCATACAGTAGTGTGGGTTATAAGGTTGGCTATTTCCTGCAAAAAAAATTATCAGGTTGGCTATTGTATTAGTACTTTTTTCCATCTCCTCTCCATATCTTTCTTCATATTTATTGTACGTATTTAACTAGGAATGCGTATATAGCTAGGCTCTTACATGAGAGCTCACTCCCCTTACTTTTTCACATCTCTCTCCTCCACATAGGCCCTATATAAATGGAAGGAGGGAGTACAACTATGAGCACTACATACTGTAGTACAGATGTTGTCAGTACTCCACTAGTACTATTGGACAGGGAGCTTAAAAAAAGTTACTATTGGACTGGCTATACATGGTGAAATCCTAGTAGGAAGAGCATGTGCGAGAACAAGCACATTCACGTGGTTGAAAACAAATTGGAAACCATCTCGAGTACAAATCTAGGAGTACGTACGAATCTAACAATATTGATTGGGCGTTGTTGAATGTTGATACTTTTTTTTATCAAAGTAGAGATACTTTGACTACACATAAAACTTATATGTAAACTAGAAAGGATAGGAGGGAGTATGTTGTACGTTCACAAACGAAACGTACATTGAATACCCTTTATATATGATTTGCGGATGCTATGATCACCGGTTCAAAATTTTGAATCCGCCTTAGGTATCACACATGCCCCCACTCGTTCTCTGGATTTCATCTCGGGGTCCGGAGATCGATTGAAAGAGGACTAGGGCGGGTACAATATGTTCATTTCGGTTATGAACGTACAATATACTCCCTCTGATCCACATAGACCACCCCCCCCCCCGCGGGTCACTTTTATCATAGAAACAGACCAAACATTTATCTCCTTGCACGACACGCAATTGATCTCTGAACATCAATCGATCTCGTCAACATGTGTCGGGGCATGCTTGAACCGAATGGGATGCCAAAACTAAGACGTGAAGGGACACGTAGTGGAGGCAAAGTGAAACTTCAAACGAACCGTTTGTTTGTATGCATGTCGGACAAATTACAAATAAACATTGGAAATACAAGCATGGTCTAGGCCCACATGCGAATGATACTCGGCAGAATGTTCAAATGAGGCATGCGGGAGGATGGACTCGACCAGAGGGCGACATGATCGATGGAGAAGAGGGTTGGAGATGAATGAGAAATAAGCAAACGCCACATGATTATACTTGACCGGCTCAAATAAACAATAAGTTGTCTCGCTTGGCCTACATAGTGAAAGGCCTAATGCGCAACGCGGAGCACTGACGCTCGAATATGGCCGGGAAAACAGGGAAACCGACATGTGGGGCACACCTGTTGGGACGACGTAGCGCAAACTAGTCCAATGGACGAGCTGGCCCACGACCTCCTCGCCACCGGCAACCATTCATGTGGGTCATGGGGGCCAACAACGTGGCGCAGCTCTAGCACCGCCTCTGGACACGGCGACCGCGGTGAGCGGCACGCTCATCGTCGCTAGACACGGTCGGTTTCAGTGTGCCGAGGGTGGCGTTAGTGCTATGGCACGACCAACAGCTAATATGTTTGGTTTGTGCCCAAGGTTTCCCCATCAAAGCATTGGGTAGCCAAAATTTTGGTTGAGGTTTTGGTTGCCCATGATTTGGCCGACATCGGCAAGAAAAATGAGCTAGAGTTGGCTAGAGTTCATTGGCATGCCAAAAAAATGGCAACCATCCATTTTTGGGTCATAACCAAAACCTCAAAAAAAATGGCAACCATCCAAACAAAGACCAATCTTTGGGTCATGACCAAAATTTTGGTAAGGTGCACTTTGGCCACAATCCAAACACACCCCAACACCCGGCTCGTCAAGGATGCACAGGGCGTCGGGACGCGTCCGCGGAGTGGTGTAGCGCGGCCAACTGCATCCTCACCTGAGACCATGCCGGGTCGTCTTGCTTTTTCAATGATATGCGTCGATCGCATGTGAGCAAAGGGCACCTCCAACGTTGCCACGACCGCAGCTGACTACCCTGGCACATCAAAAACCCTCGTCCCTCACGCCATCGCGCGGTGCGTTCCCAGCCGGCGCCAGCTGCCCGCATTCATGTGCCCGAGGAACCAACTCCGGCGACTTAATGACGCACCAGGACACTTGGCCTCACCGGAATGCGCTACTTAAAGCGGCAACGCCCAGCTAACCTCCACACTATAGCGCACCGTCCTCCTACCTGGCACCACATCCGCCATGACCGCAAGCACGAATGCTCTGCGGGAGAGCTTGTCTTCGGGGATGGAGCTCGAGGTCGCCGCCCTCGCTCAAGTCGTCGCACAAGCGGTGGCCACGCTGGTGGCCGACGACGGGAGCACCATCAGCCACGCGTCCTACTTGCCGCCGTCCAACGTCCGGCACCGCCAAGGTCGGGGACTCCTCTGAGGATGAGTAGGGCATGGGAGGCGGCAGGGCATGGTGTGCCAACTGGCCGGTCCATCTCCCGTGTTCTACTTTTCCTTGCCGGAGACCGCACCTTCACTTCACGGGTCTTGAACCCCACCCCCGTACATGGAAATTGCAGATGGAGGACGTCGGTCGCAGCCGTAGAATAGGTTTAGGGTCGGGTTTCTTTTATTTTTCTGTCCTATAAAAGTTCGAAATGTAATGAAAATCTGCCGTGTTTGCATTAATCTCGGCCGGTGTATATGAACTTTCACAATAATATAGTATATTGTAGCAGTACTAGCAAGATGACTGTGCGTTGCACGGAAGATCAAGATCTTGTGGGAGAAAAGGATGAACGAGGGAAGGCCTTATCTGCAAATGCACATTCACGCATTTCACATTTTTCTACATCTACGGGAACCTACGAAAGGGTTAACATAAATTGCCTCTCCCTCTCTCCTCCCCTGATTTTCATGGTGGTGGGCCCCTCCCTCCCCCCAATCTACAATCAACAGCTCACACGTTTCACATTATGTTAATTACGTAACTGGGACTACGTAGGTGTAGCATTACTCGTCCTAAAAAACCCAACTAAGCCAACCTCCGAGCATATCGCGCGGGAAAAGACCCGGCCGCGCCGTTTTAGTCGGGATTACCGGATTACTAGTAGTAGTATCGATGGATAGCGTGAAGCAACATGTTTTTTGTGAGGGGGCGAAGCACCTAGTTTAAAAGGAAAAAAGGCGATACACTCACAGCACCCCTGTCGCGGTCGCATTGCACCCCACACACGTTCGGTCCTAAACACGGCTCACGCAAACGGAACGCGCTTCGGCTTGCCTCTTCACTGACACGTGGGACTGCACTTGGAGAAACCGACCATGCGCCAAACTCCCCCCGCCCACCGCGCAAAAATCCTCCCCCCCCCCCCACCCAAAAATTCACCCCAAATCCTAGATTCAACCGCCCTTCGGCAAACTAGCCAATAATATTCCCCAAACCCTCCTCCCCCCGTCCCCCTCCACTCCATTTGCTCTGCCAAAGCCGCCCTCCCCGCCACGCCGATACGTCGGCGCCGCGGTGCGTCGAGGGGACGCACGGTGATCCTCTCGCTCCCACAGTACGCTCTCGTAGACTGCCGTCCTCTAGCCGCGCCGCCACCGCTGGCGACGTTCTTGTGGAGGCGCACGGGGGTCAGCGCCGCCACCGCTGGCGACGTTCGTGTGGAGACGCACGGCGGTCAGCTTCTCCCACGGTACACTCATTCTAGACTGAGGCCCCATGCATGTCGGTGTAGCGCTGAATGTTAGCTGATAGACGCTGTTAATCGCACTGTTTGCCGAAGTAGTTTACAGTCAATATGCTCTGCTTAAGAAGCTTCATTGCCCTGTTCTGCACTCAATCTACTTAGCTGAGATGGCATGCCCAGGCCGATTAGTTGCTAAAATATCCTGCCATATATTTATTGTGACGTAGATTTCCATGGTCTAGTAGCCAATCTGTTAGGTGAAATAGCTCTACACCGTTTTATACTCGGTCTTTGTTGCTGCGATGGCCTTCGATAGTTTGATGGCTGTGTGCTCGGCCTCATTGACTGCTGAAACAGCCTGCCATAATTTAGCACTCAAATATGTTCGTTGAATTAGCTTTACATATATTTCATTACTTAGAACTGCTCGTCCAAATATCTTGCCATAGCTTTAGACATCGACCTATGTATTTTCTTCTGGACTTCATAAAAAAGCATATATGTTTTTCCTGTAATATCTAGTAGAAGAACTAATTTGTATGTCTAACAGATGGACAGGACTTGGATAACTTCCGCTCGAAGATTCTCCGCTGCATATGTCGAGGGGTTGAAAACTTCATGAACTTTATCAGAGCTGAGTACGGTGGTCCGAAATCAGATGTGCTCTGCCCATGTAGCAGTTGTATGAATTCAGTTAGAAGACCCCAGTCAACTGTGCAAAATCATCTACACTTGTATGGGATGTCGGTCACATATACTAGGTGGGTTCATCATGGTGAAGCTGTGAACGTCAATGTTATTCACTACGTGGAAGCAGCAGATCACCATCTTGATCTACCTGATGCTCAGGTGGAAGAGGAGGAGGAGGAGGTCGTGGCGGAGCCAGTGAGTTTGACCAACATTGAAACAATGCTACGAAATGTTCATGCATTCCGTGAACTTTCACCTGCAGAAGAAAAACGGTGGGCCCGCATGTTGGAACAATGCAACGTGGCTGTCACCCCAGGAAATAAGCTGTCAGTATTCTCAGCTATGGTCACCTTTCTTCAGGTGAAGACATCTGAGCGGATGACCAACAAATCATTCGATGCGATGTTGGCTGCTTTCCGCAAAGCTTTCCCAGATGCGTCTGAGCTGCCACACACCTACAGTAAAATGAAGAATTTCCTTCGTGCAGTTGGAATTGGATATGATATGATCCATGTTTGTAAGAATAATTGTGTTCTGTTCTGGAAGAATTATGCCAACTTAAGTGAATGCCCGAAATGCAAATCATCAAGATGGAAAGATGGCGATGCTGTGAAGTGGATTCCTCATAATGTTCTGAGACATTTTCCAATAACACCAAGATTGCAGAGGTTGTTTCATGATGCTGAAACAAGAGAGGATGTACTGTAGCATTCTAGGAACCAGGATTTCAGAGATCAGAATGTAATGAGCCATCCATCACATGGTAGTGAGTGGAAAAGCTTCAATCAGAAGCACGAAACGTTTGCTGCTGACCCGAGAAACATTAGACTAGGCTTAGATTCAGATGGATTTAACCCATTTGGCCACCAGAGCGCCACATATAGCATGTGGCCAGTGCTTGTTATCCCTTACAACATGCCTCCAAATGTCTGCACCAAAGAATCAAACTACATGATGGCCTTGCTCATCCCAGGTCCAAAAAGTCCTGGAAAGGATTTTGATTTGTTCATGGAGCCTCTTGTGGAGGAACTTCAACAGCTATGGAGGGGTGTTCTCACTCAAGACCTATATAGCAACCCACCAACTGATTTCTTTCTGCGTGCTGTTATAATTTGGTGCATCCATGATTATCCGGCTTTGGGCACTATGTCAGGGCCAACGACACATGGTTACAATGCATGTGTTCGCTGTGACAGGAATCCGCTGTCATATGCAATACTTAGCAAGATCTATTACATTGGACACCGTTGTTTCCTTGCCAAGGACAAGACGCATCCTAGAAAATACCGAAGACATGTGTTCAATGCAAACCATGAAAACCGTGATGCGCCAAAGAGGCTCACCGCCGATGAGTTGCAAGTGGAATTAGAGAAGGCCAGGCATATTACACCAGGAAACAATCCTGATAATGGTAGCGGGAAAAGGAAGCGTGGCAGGGCAGAAGAGAGATTATTGTTTACCCGCAGGTCCACTTTGTGGGACTTGGAGTATTGGAAACATTTGGATCTGCGGCATAATCTTGATGTGATGCACATCGAGAAAAATATATGTGACAGCATTATCGGCACACTTCTTAATATTGAAGGCAAGACGAAAGATACCTTAAAATCTAGGATTGATTTGACACACCTGGGTATCAGAACGGACTTGCAGGTGCAAGATGAAGGTAAACCATGGGATATGGCACCAGCTGTGTACGTCTTGGACATGGTAAAAATAAAAGAATTCTGCAAGGTCCTGTCACGTCTGAGATTCCCAAATGGATTTTCTTCCAACCCTGAAAGGAGAGTCAGTGCAGATGGAGACAAGGTACAAGGGTTGAAAACTCATGACTGCCACGTCCTACTTCAAAGGGTTTTACCTGTTATCCTTAGAGGATTGGGCCGCCCTGACTTATATAGAGCAGTTGCAGAGTTGGGACAATTCTTCAGGGAACTCTGCAGTAGAAATATCAGGATAGATGCTTTGGAGCGTCTTAGAGACAAGATACCAACTATCCTATGCGACCTTCAGAAGATATATCCTCCAGCCTTCTTTGATGTGATGGTGCATCTGGCTGTTCATCTACCTGATGAGGTACTACTTAGAGGTCCAGTACAGTATGGCTGGATGTACCCTATTGAAAGGCGGCTAGGCACTTTCAAGGGCTATGTTAGGAACAGAGCTAGACCCGAGGGTTCCACTGCAGAGGCCTAGATTGCTACAGAATCGTTGACATTCTGCTCAAAATAGATTGAAACAGCTGATCAGCTTAGCAAAGACGTGGATGAAGACAATCCCGGGCTCAATGTTTTCGATTATTCTGTTCGGGTTACAGGGAAGAGTCGACAAGAGGACAAACCTAAAGATTTGGACAAAATGGTTTGGTATGTGTTGAATAACTATCCTGAGATACTACCTTATATCAGGTAATACTGCAACTTATACATCGTAATCTACTAAACTTGCAGCACATTCTTATATATTTAGATATTTGACGCAATCACTATGTTGTCCAGCATCTACAAAAAGGAGTTACTGCCGCAAAATCCAAGAAACACTGACAAACTGGTTATGGCAGGATTTGCAAAATGGTTCAAGAGCCATGTAAGCTTTTGAATTGCACTGTCAGTTTTTTTAATATATTGAGTACATAAGATGATCAGCTTGTCTATTTTCTAACCATAGGTTAAGAAGATGCGGGAGGATGGGCAGGCAGTTTATGATGCCCTTTACTCACTAGAAATGGGTCCTGATACTCGGCTAGGACATTATGAATCTTGCGTTGTTGGAGATGTGCGCTACAACACCCTTGCACGAGACGAAGGCAGGAAGACACAAAACAGTGCCATCATGAGCATGGATACGTATGACAAAGAGACAACTGAAATGTATGCTAACATAACAGACATTGTTCAGTTGCAGTATATCTCCAGTTTCGAGGATCATTGGTGTGTGGTTCTGTTGTGCTGTCGTTGGTATAACCTGTTTTCCAGGATCGCAAAACCCAGAGCTGATGATTATTTCAAATCCATCAGTGTCAAGGCGGCGTACCAGAGCAACGAGCCTTTTATTGTGTCAAATCAAGCAACACGGATCTTTTTCTTGGAAGACACATTTGCACGTAGCGATGACTGGAGAGTAGTGCAAAGGTTTGAGCAGAGGAATTCGTTTAATGAAGTTGCACCGCAAGATGATGCTTACACTGCTCCTGATGTACAAGATAACACAGATGTTCCTAATATCTTTGAGAACCATCACGTCAATGACGCCGGAGAAAAGATTGTCTGTCGTGCTGTGGACATACAAGAGTTGATCAAGAAGAAGCCAACGTTCGAGGACGTTGAGGACGAAGAAGAAGATGACACCATGGGGAATTACGATTCAGACTGATACACATGGCGAAGATGTTGACGCTGCTGCTGCGGATGATGATTACATTGCTTTTGTCGTATTTGCCCGTCAGAAGACGTTTTTTTATCTACTATGTGAAATTGTGTTTGCTATGACAACTGAAACCTGATGAACATGTTGTTTAGTATTTTTCCTGTGAGAACATCACTTGTTATGTATGCTGATTTGTGTTTGGTGATTGTATGACGACTAAAACATGATGACATTGTTGTTTAGTTGTACTCATATTTGGCTGTGAAACTTGAATTTGATGACATAGTTTACTGTTGGACTGCAATTTGCTCGACGTCTTCGAATGAGAACAAAGCTGACCCGACAGGTCCTGTGCTAATTTATTTATTTATTACCAAAAGGGCCTCTGCTATTTATTTATTTATGAGAAAAAGGGGATACCTCCTGATTTCCGTTAATAGAAATCATTAGATGTTCACAACACTACGCCCAGCCTGCTACACAGGTTTCATTCATTACTAGTTTCAGCAAAGTGCTCATGTCATAGCCACTGAATACATCATGAGTGCTACATACACTGCAAATAAAGAGACAATCATCCTACAGAGCACATCGATTTTGCCCATTATCTTCACAAGCTCTTTCATCTCCTCATTGCTATCAAGGCCGTTCAGCAGCTGTTGTTTGGCCATCATCAGAGGAACTGCATCTTTAACCTTCTACTCTGCATCTTCCTCTTCTGTCGTTCCTTCAGTTACTTGTCCAACACCCCAACCTGCTAGTATTGGGATTCCTCGGCTAACCAAATAATCAGTGTAGTTGCACTCCCCCACATCAGCAACTTCCCAGAAATACAAATCATACGAATCTTCCCTTTTCTGCATGAATCAAATTGGAAGATCATCAACCAAACTATTAAAAAATCAGCAACTGAAAGCAGCAGAACAACACTTAAACATATTATTACCCCATGATTCGGGCATTTGTAGAAGACTCGGCCAGGGTTGAGGATTGTGGTTGTGACGCGACGGATGACTCTGCGTGATTTGCAGCAGTGGCACCACACCAACGGCAGCGGGTTGCGATGAACAACCGGCTGCAGTGCGCGTGCTAGCGGGGGTGTGATGAGACCCACAGGCGATGGTACGGGTGGAGACTTGGCCATATTTGGTTGTTGCCTGCTGAAGAGCAGGTGGACGAGCAGCAAGCGGACATGGTTGCTGTGGCCAGAGCATCTGATGCTAGGCAGAGTAAGTAGAGTAGAAGAGAAGCGAACGTTGGATATGTCAGTTTCATTACTTGCAGAGTAGCATAGCACCATATATAGTCATAGTCTAGGTTTGGATTCGAACCAGCTACAGGAGCACGTCTCTCTTTTTTCTAAAACTCAGCAACGTCTCTTTACTGGTACACTAGCTTGTTCTGTACGCCTTCTCAAGTCTTTGATTCCTCCACCTGACATCTGGGACCCACCGGAAGGGTCTCTGTATTTCGTGAAAAAAACGTGCCCCCGCTGACAGGTCAAACCCACCAGCTATCTTCGCACGCAAGGAAGTGCCTCCTTATTACGCACAAAAAATGAATACTCCCCCTGCCAGCTAGAACCCAGCATCGTGGGAGGCTGCCTTGTGGGCCTACCAAGTTGACGGGGACGGAGGGCTTTGTCAACTTAGTAAATATGAACAATTCTAGCTCTAGTTACCATACTATGTTCATCCAACGGCAGTAGTGCTTCTTCAACCTCCGGTCTTCTTGCTCCAGCCGCCCAAACCAGCGCCGGTCGTGCCGCGTGCTCCTGCCTCCCGTGGCCGGCTGTGATGCCATGGAGGCCTCACCGCCCCCTACTACTCCCACCGCTCGCCAGGCCATTCCTCTACTCAGCCACACCCCCTGTTATTCTGCGGCGACGGCAGCCTCACACCGCAGCCGAACCAGTTAACCCTTGTACTCCTCTCCGCGTGGGCATCCACTACTGCGTCTTCCCCGGCTCCGCGTCGTCCCCTTCCTAGGCCTCGCCGTCGTCCACCGCCTTGGTGCTCTCGGCGCGGCGTGGTCAATGTGGTCAACGACCGACTCCTATCGGAAGAGTACTGTACGTGGAGAGGCTGACAGCTGGGTCCACGACCGCAGCTGGGTCCACAGCCACAGCCCAGTTTTTTGTGATTTGCCAAGTAAGTCGCTTTGTCAGGCCTGTTGGGCTGCAAATCTTTCAAGATGAGGAGAGCTTCATTTGGCTGGCCAAGAAAATGACCTATCAGTAATGAGAAATGGGTTGTACATTTTTAAAACACATCAAACCGGCAATTAGTTTCAAATTTATTTTTTTCATTTTGAGATTTTAAATTGCATTAATTTTTATGTGTGGACAATTTGTTGGATTTAATATTGTATACATTTATTTTTAAAATCAGTTTGAATGTGACTCGAAATTTCGGGATTAAAAACAGTTCGGACTGCATCGAAATATGCAAAATTTCGTATAATTTTTTAATCGTGGCCACAATATGGGCTGTAATGCTAACAAAAAGAATATGGGCTCCAAAAAAACCTTAAGAATTACCAAATGGGCTGTAAATTATTAGAAATAATGGCAGATGGGTTGTATGTTGTTTTCCACAGATTTGAGGCTTTCCTAAAAAAAGGTTGACGCACAAGCAGTGACTATTGGATGTCCATCCAACGGCCGTCGTTCTTCTTCAATCTCTGCTCTTCCTGCTCCAGCTGCTCAAACAAGCGTCGGCGGGACTGCCTGCTCCCTCCTCTCCGCGGCCGGCTGTGCTGCCGCGCAAGCCCCACCATACTCCCATCGCTGGCCTAGCCATCCCTCTACTTACCCACATCTGCTGTTATTCTTCGGTGACGGCAGACGAACCAGTAAACCCTCGTATAGTCGTACTCCCCTCCGCGTGGGAAACAACTGCCGAGTCTTCCCTGCCTCCATGTCGTTCCCTTCCTAGGCCTCGCCGTCGTCCACCGCCCTGGTGCTCTCGGCGCGGCGTGGTCAACATGGTCAAGGAACGACTTCCATCGAAAGAGTACTGTACGTGGAGAGGCTGACAGCTGGGTCCACGGTAGCCGCAAGGAACTGCCTCCTTATTACGCGGAAAATAATTATTCCTCCACCTGACAGCAGGGACCCACGGGACGGGCCACCGTATTTGGCGAAAAAACGTTTCCCCCTGACTGCTGGGACCCACCGGACAGGCCAACGTATTTTGCGAAAAAAACGTTCCCCCGCTGTCAGCTCGGCCCACCAGAGGTGCCTCCTTATTAGGCACAAAAAAATGAATACTCCCCCTGCTAGTTGGGACCCACCTTGGTGGGAGGCTGACTTGTGGGCCTACTAAGTTGACGGGGACGGAGTGCTTTGTCAACTTAGTCAATATGAACGATTCTAGCTCCAGTGACCGTACGATGTCCATCCAACGGCTGTAGTGCTTCTTCAACCTCTGGTCTTCTTGCTCCAGCCGCCCAAAGTAGCGCCGGTCGTGCCGCACGCTCCTGCCTCCCGTGGCCGGCTATGCTGCCGCGGAGGCCTCACCACCCCCTACTATTCCCACCGCTGGCCAGGCCCTGCGGCGACGGCAGCCTCACACCGCAGCCGAACCAGAGAACCCTCGTACTCCTCTCCGCGCGGGCTTCCACTGTTGCGTCTTCCCCGGCTCCGTGTCGTCCCCTTCCTAGGCCTCGCCGTCGTCCACCGTCCTGGTGCTCTCGGCGCGGCGTGGGCGTGGTCAACGTTATCAAGGAACAGCTTCCATCGGACGTGGACTGTACGTGGAGAGGCTGACAGCTGGGTCCACGACCGCAGCAAGGAAGTGCCTCCTTATTACGCGCAAAATAATTATTCCACCACCTGACAGCAGGGACCCATGGGACGGGCCACCGTATGTCGCGGAAAAAACGTTCCCCCTGACTGCTGGGACCCACCAGCTACATCTTCGCATGCAAGGAAGTGCGTCCGGGCAAAAAAAATGAGTCGCCCCCTGACTGCTGGGACCCACCAGCTACATCTTCACATGCAAGGAAGTGCCTGACAGTCGGGACCCACCTGGTCGAAGCGTATGTAGCGTTGTCATTCTGGTCGCGAACGTGTACGTACATACTGGTCGACGTAGAGGCGCGCACGTGCGTAGTAGAGGCGCGCACGTAGCATGTACACGTACATACAACGGCCAGTGTGCAAGAAAGAAAATACGGCCACGTACGTACATACGAGCAGGGTCTCGAACGCCTACTCGCGCATATGTACAGCCAGGGCTCGTGTACATGGCTGGGTCGGAACGGAGAAACTGCATCGTCGTCGTGTTCATGGGGAGCCAACCGGCTGGGTCAGAACGGAATGCGTCGTCGTGTTCATTGGGAGGGCTTGGATGGAACCGCCAATGGAAACGAGGCCTGGCGTACCGCAGAACGGAGGAAACGGCCTTATATTCGACCGGCCACGTTCGAAATGGGATCCTGTTGATCGGGAGGGGTGTGGCGTACCGCAAAACGGAGGAAACGGACTTGTGTTGGAGCGCTACATTCGAAACGGGGGTCCTGTTCATCGGGAGGGGTGTGGCGTACCGCAAAACGGGACTCCACGAGATACTGTTCATCTCCACCGTCGACCCCCTCCAGCCTCCACGGGCTACTGTTCATCCACCGTCGACCTCCTCCAGCCTCCACCTACGACGTTCATCCATGGGCTCCTGTTCATCCAGCCTCCACCGCGCGCTACTCCACCGGCTACTGTTCAACCAGCCCTCTCCACGGGCTCCAATTCAACCACCCCTCCACAGGCTACTATTCATCCAGCCCTCCACCGTCTACTGTTCATCCTACCCTCCACGGGGTGGTCCTGTTCATCCTGCCCTCCACGGGGTCCGGTTCATCCAGCCACAACCGGCTCGAACGATCGGGGTCTTGTTCATCCAGAGGCAACGCCACGGGGTCCTATTCATCCACCCCCACCGGGAACTGTTCATCCAAACCCCCAGCAACGCTCACTGTTCATCCAGAGGTAGCATCGATCGGCTTCAGTTAGCAGCAGTAGCGAAGGAATCGCTTGATCGGGTTCAGTTAACAGCCATCGATCGATCGCTCGGGTTCAGTAACACGTAGCCTGCAGTGCAATTGCTCGGGTTCAGTTAGAGCCCAACGCCTCGCTCGGGTTCCGTTAGAGCCCAACGCCTCACACCCACGTGCGTGCGTGTACGAGAGAAACGCGCATCGCTCGGCCCCGACCACCCACTGTAACCGGGAACACCCCGATATTTTCCTCGCCCTCGCTCCTACCATGGTTTTTTCCGTCATGGACGGCCCAAAGAATGTCATGCAACTGCGTCTCCGCCCGCCCAGGACGAAAAGCCCATTTTCTGTCATGCTTTTTTGTCATAGAAGTAGGACCCCGCCACATCTATGATGATACCATGTTTTGTCACAATTATCGTCATAGAAGTGTCATAAGTATGACAGAAAAGATTTTCGTTCGGCCCAAAATGTCACGGATGTTTTTTTTTATAGTGGATGCCTCCACATTTAGCCCCCAGCACAGTCCTCCGTGCGAGAGCACGTGACAGAGCTCGTTTGTTGGGCTCATCGAGACTTCCCCTCCATCGCCCGACAAGGAGATGGGAGAGGGCCACCAGGAAGAAATCTGCCAAGGGGGGGTGACTCCCATGGCGCCCCTGTCGACCAACGTCCCTGGAGGGGATTCGACGAGAAGGGCCTCCACCGAAGGGCCCGCTTGCGTTGTGGCCACTCCTGCTGACAGCCACAAATCATGTGCCGGCAACGAATGTTGCCGAGGGAGGGGAGGTCCCTTCCCAACAGTCGCCAGCGGGTAAGCCACTTCCATTTGAACCCCCTTTTCCTTTAGTGTTTGCTTTCCTGAACCTTTGATTCTTATTCTTCCCCTGCTCTTGATCCCGTTTACAGCCCACTTGCTTGAGGAGGAAGATCTTTTGGTGGAGGTGGCCAGCATAGGGAAAGAAAATGATGAAGAGGCTGCCAAGATTACTGCTAAGGAGGGGCAGACAAGCTTCCGGGGATATCCAAGGTGTCCCCGAAGAAATCAAGAAACTCCTCAGAAGCGTTTCTGACTCCACTATGTTGGTTGCGGACAAGCCGCTTATCCAATCTGATGCATCAAACTTGATGGTGTACCCACTCACAACTGCACCACAACCTTCTTCGAGCAACATGGAATTAACCATTACTCATCTGGGACCGGGAGCCCCTAGCTCATCCATCTTGGCTGGGGTGAACTTTGACGAGGAGATTGATCCCACACTAGTTCCCCTGACGCAGAGGGCCAAGGAAGTTGATGGTTCTGTCGACTGCACCAAGGACCTTGTCTTCCTGGGGACGATGGCTGTTGGGCTCAAAGACGTGCAGGAAAGGTATGGCCAGAGGTGGCAGGAGATCCAAGAAGAGCACAGTTCCGTCAACCTTGTGGACCGGCAGCTGAGGGACAAGGGCAATGAACTGCACAAGTGGTACCAGGGGCAGATCCAGTCTCTCATGTGGCAATTAGAAAAGCTGGCTGCCAATGAGAAGAAGGCAACTGCTCGAGATAACCAGCTGACGGAGCACGAGGTGCTTCTCAATGCCAAAGAGAAGGACATTCTTGCTCGGGAAGAGGCCCTTGCGGCCATCCTTCATGGCAAGGACAACGAGCTAGAAGCCCTCGTTCAAGAGTGTACCAAGGATCTGGAGGATGGCCACGAGAAGGCCATTGATTTGCAAATCCAAGATTCAGTCGCCAAACTCAAGGAAGTTGATGATAACCTTGCTGCTACATCCAATGCCAAGGCAAACCTCGAGGCCCAAGTGGAAAAGCTGGAAGAAGACCTTGCTGGGAGCAAAAAGGAGACCAAGGCTCTCAAAGAAGAAGTGTAGAGGGCAGCCACTACTCTGGAGGGGCTACAATCGCAACTTACATCCAAGAGCCAAGATCTGGATGTTGCCACCGATACTATCAAGGCCTTGAAAACCAGGCTCACCACCTTGGAGACAGAACTTGGGTTAGCCAAGGATCAGGAGAAACTCTTGGCAGAGGAGGTTGTCATGGCAGAAACTCTCCGGAAGGACGCTGAGCTCAAGCTTGAAAACTAGGTTGAGCTGTATGGAATCTGGACAAAGAAACTACTAAACATAGCTGAATGCCTCACCTCCCAGATTACCACCATGAACATGAAGAGCTGGACTTTTTTCGTCAATGAGCCAAGCGTCAAGCTGTCATACTTCTTCATGTGTCTTATTGACGGGTTGAAGACGTCTGAAGATGACAGGGTCTGCCTGCTTCGCCAACAAGTCCCGAAAATTTGCCCGAGATGCTCTTTTCATGGTTCTGCTCAAGCTTGCCCAACACCATCCTGATATTGATCTCTCCGACGCCTTCAAGAAGCAGCCGGTGGGCACCGACACTTTTGCCGCTGAGAAGATTTCCGGCCCTCTCGCAACATTTGCTTCGAACATGCCTTTACTCCCCCTCTTGATGCTCTTGCCTGTTTTCATTCCTCTCCCCGGTAAACTTGTATGCGGGGAACTCTTCCATCCTGTGTGAAAAGAAGGAACGGGGAGGAAGCGGGGAACCTTGGCGGTTCATTAAGCATCTAATATGATCCTTGCAAGGGTTAGGATGTACACATATGCACATATATAGCTTAAATATTTTGTAAATAACGAAGCTTCGAGTCCTCCTCCGGGCACCTCAACAATCAGTATGGCAATTACGCCGAACTGGAGTCTTGCTGGGGGCCAGCCTGCTGGGGCCCCCGGCCCATGGATTGGCACGGCTTCCAAGCGAGGATCGAGTACCTACCCTTGGCGGGGCAGATACAATGATGATGCTGAGCGCAGGCTTGTCGACATTAGGGGTGCCGCCGCATGCGTCAATGTGATGGTGCGCTTCCCGGGGCAGCTTCACCTAGGAAGGTACAGGGAGGGTGCCGTCAGCTACGTACCGTCTTTTTGAGTCATTGAGCTCCGCAAGGACTCAAGCGACAGGTCATGCTTGCGGTGCGGCGGGGAGGCGGAAGCTTGGCGCTCCTGCCACCCGTGCCGGTACGGCCACGCTCGCTAGAAGGTTGGCGAAGTTGGGCGGCTCTAGCAGTTCCAACACCTGATTCAACCGCGGTGGACACAACGGCAGCGCTACCTGCGCTAGTCGTGCCACCAATGGTGCCCGCCCTGCCCGCGGCGGTGGCGTTGCCTGCGTCCGCTTGCGAAGGAGCCTTCGAAGTGGAGGGATGCGCCGCCGCACCGCTCTTATTCTTAGGAGCCATTGATGAAGTTGAAGACGATGAAGATCAACGCACTGGTTATTACTTCAGATTCGCACAAGTGAATACCCCTACCTGGCACACCAGAGATGTCGTGGTGGATGATCACGATCACCTATGGGGACACGGGCCCCTTTGTGGTTCGGCGGGGAATGATCACATTGCACAAAGAGTAGAAGCAGCAAGGCAACACGGCGAGGAGCCACTTTTTTTACCAAGGTTCAGGCCACTATGCAGCGTAAAACCTTACTCCTGCTTTGGTATATTGATCGGAGGGAGAACGAAGACGCGGATCGCTCAACCCAGGCAAGGGTGCATCGGGGAGTGCAGCTATGTGCATACAGGTGAGAGAGGATCAAAAGTTCGAATCCTTTGCTAGGTTGCCTCGGGCCTCCTTTTATAGCTAAAGGGGCGACCACAGTGGCAAAACAGTCATTATGCGATGATTAGATAGCTAACAGTGCTATCATACCGAACTCTGGCAGTTTAGGGAAAAATCCATAAATGCTAACTTAGGTGTCGCGTGGAGAGGCTGTCCCAGCAGGGTTCTTCCACCACTTACTTAACCGCCTCTTATTTGCTTGATACGCCTCTGGGATAGATGTCATGAAAGGTAACCTTCTCTTCAGGAGGCTACCGCGTGCTCAGCAGGATCCACCTAGTTGCTTGAGGGCTCGACACCGCATCGATTAGTGACTGGCGTCTTTATGAGGTGGAGCGGTGGAAACTAGTGATGGTTTGGTGGCAGAGGGCCTGGCGGGCCTATGCCTTGAGTCTCGCTTGGGCCTTGGCGGCCCCGAAGACCTTGCTGGCGCGGCTCGGTCTCGATCCCAGGCATAGCTTTGACCCTGCCAGCCCCACCAGGCCGGCAAGGGAGGCTTTCCTAGAGATCCTTGGACTGGTTGTTTGCTTGGTCTTCTTAATGTGCTATTGTATCTCATGAAGAGCGGCTTCTCTGGCTTGAATTTTGTTGAGTGTCATCCCACTTTGGTTCTCGCCACGCCCGGCAGGACCTGGCCGCCTCGGCAGCTGCTCTTGTCTGTGCACAAGTCAGGGGAAACAAACAACCCAGTTAGTGTACACCGACAATGCGCCTCCTGCAAAAGGAACCATCAATCTTAATAAACAGATATGCATTGTGAGAATAAGGTAATATCATATTCCACATACCATATGTTGCTGCAAAGTGGTTAGGTTGTGTCTCCCCTGGACATGTGTCGGGCCTGGCATTTTCGCACAATCCTTTCCCTTCTCCACGTGTTGCCCCTGCCATGTTGGGTCACACCACATGTTAACCAGGGCCTCCAAAAAATATTCTTCATCCATGGTTCCTTCACCTACTCAGACATAATCGAATTATTAGCAAGCAACATTGTTACTTATCACAGACAAGTACTCTTCTCTCTCCTAGTTGGTCTGGCAAGCAGATTTCCTCGTTATCTTAAGCCCCTTGTCATCGAGCGCCCGACACTGCATCATGGCCTTGTACCGCAGTGTGTGCTTGACGTCGGAGAGTATCTTCAGCCTGCTTTCACGAGGGATTTTGTCACCTTCGCTTTTTACCATCCATGAAAGAAAATTGCTCCTACAAAAATACATATGGTAGTTAATTACCAAAATTCAGATATTGAACAATGAAGTGGCAAAAGATACTGACATGAAACCTTTAATGACCCTGGCGGCCATGGTGACATCATGCTCATCCTTGGTGTATTGGTAGTGATCCGAGGTGAAACCTGGTGATGGCGGGTCGTCATCACCCGGCCTGGCCAACTCGGGGAAGCACTTCCTCATGAGGGAGTCGATGACATGGTTCGACAATCGCGTCCCCTTAGGCGTGGCAGGGACAAATGCCCATTGACTGTATGATGATAAAGACAAGCATATGTGTCGTGGTGGAACACGATCACCTATGGGGCCATCGGCCCCTTGAGGTTCGGCAAGGGGGAAGATCATGTTGCGCAAAGAGCAGAGGCCATGAAACAGCACGACGACAGTGACGCTAGTGGTTTTTACCCAGGTTCGGGCCGCTGAGAAGCATAAAACCCTACTCCTGCTTTGGTGGATTGGATGGAGGAACACGACGAGCATGCAGCGCTCAAGCCCAGCAAGGTCGCCTCGGGGAGAGCAACTACGCGCGTACAAGTGTGCGGGGGTACGAATCCTTTGTAGGTTGCCTTGGACCTCCTTTTATAGTTCAAGGGGTAATCACAATGGCAAAACAGTCTTTATCTACTGATTAGATAGCTAACAGTGCTATCATACCTAACTCTGGCAGTTAGGACTGATGAAGCTATGTACCTAGGGTAGGGTCACAGGCCTGACCTAGACACCCTTCCCAAGGACATCACCCTAAAGTCAGAAGCGTTCGCAGGGTACCACCATCCACTCGACAGGGAACATTCCACTCGGAAGAATCGTTGTCACTCGACCGTAGCAGAAATCACTCGACATATAGAAGATCTAAAGTCACTCTGTACAGCAACGGTCGGGCGTTTACTCATAGATTTAATGATCATTTCTAGCACTTTATTACAGACGTTACCTGTAACGCTCTCTCTCTTTATGTACATTGAACCCTGTGTAACGGAGGGGAGCTGGGGTCCTGGCGCACTCTATATAAGCCACCCCCTCCTCTGGGACAAGGGTTCGCACCCCTTGTAACACACACGCGCGCATAATCCAGTCGACTGCCTCCGGGCTCCGAGACGTAGGGCTATTACTTCTTCTGAGAAGGGCCTGAACTCGTATAACTCGTGTGTACAACTTCGCCATAGCTAGGATCTTGCCTCTACATACCTACCCCCCATACTACTGTCAGTCTTAGATCCACGACAGTTGGCGCCCACCGTGGGGCAGGTGTCTTAGCGACTCGTTGGTAAAGTTGCGATTTTTTCGATTCCCATCATCATGGTTTCCGGCGGTGGATTGGCTGAGGGCCGAGAGATCCGTCTCGGCGTGCTCGTCTTCGTCGCCGACGACTCCGCCTGGCTCCAAGAGGCTCCACTCGACGTCAAGGCGCTCCCCATCCGCGGGGCGACGCACTTTCGCGCGTGCGTCCACGGCGTCCTTCTTCGGCAGCCGTCGACTCAGTATCGGTCGGCTCCTGTGGCGTCCTCGCTCCCCGCTGTTCGCCGGCGCAAGCGTTCCGGTCGGTCGCGGCTCCAGCGGTGGGTGAGGCACGCAGTGGCCCGCCTGTCGGCCACCCCACAAGTCGCGGCAATTGAGCTCAACGAGAGTCTCTACGGCCTGTTCGACTGGCTCGGTCGAGACCGCATCCGAGTGCAACAACAGTGACCTCGCGGCGGAAGTCTTGATGGTCAGTGGACCACGCAGTCCTCCTGGCTTCCCCCGCGACGACGGTGGCGATGGCGGTGGCGATCCGTCGCGTGCTCACGAAGAGTACCGCCCCGAGCCTCTTTCTTCGCAGCAAAGGGAAGAGCTCCGCCGCCACAATATGGATGCACTTCACACTCCTAACGCTGGAGAAACTCCCGAGGCCCGGGCCTTGGAGGAGGCGCGCCTGGCCAACTTGGCTGAGCGCACTCGACTGGAGAACCTCCAGCACGCACTCGACGAGCGTGCTCGGCAGCGGATTCCTGAATCCAGTCGACGACAGCTTTTTCCGCCTCCAACTCAGGTATAACGAACTCCGATTCAGAATCTCACAGCTGCAGCCCGAATAGCAGAGTCGATTCAGCCTTCCCAGTCAGAAGCTGGCAGAGGTTTGATGCAGATCCGGGCTTTACTTCAGGCAGCGGGAGAGCAGAACACAGCAGTATCTCAGTCGCGGAATAGGATTCATAGCAGATCTGTGATGGCAGACATAGTTCAGTCGGCTCACAGCCCAAGATCGCCTCCAAGGCATGAGGGACGTGGAGACCGACGAGATCAGTACAGAAACCGTGAGCAGTATGATCACCGACTCGACCACGATGACCGTTGTCGAGTGCCCACGCCTCCCCCGAGGAGTGGGTCATATGTGCCTCGGCAGCACGATGACATACACCCTCATAGTGGCCGATAAAGAATTCCAGTCGACTCTAGAGAGCCGGGCTTTGATGCGAGGTCTATTCTCATTCAAGGTCTGGTTGACAGGAACAGAGCACACGGAAAAGGCCATGACAGAGATTATCCGACTGGCAGCAGAGTACATGTTTCAGGTCCAGAGTGCTTTAGTAGAGCCATCAGGGCAGCAGTGATTCCTCCCAACTTCAGCTTGGCGACTGGAGTCAGCAAGTTCACTGGTGAGTCCAAGCCTGACACTTGGCTTGAGGACTACCGAGTGGCTGTTCAGATCGGTGGCGGCAATGATGAAGTGGCCATGAAGCACCTTCCTCTCATGTTGGAAGGCTCGGCCAAAGCATGGTCGAATCAGTTAGCACCTGGCAACATATATAGTTGGGAGGAACTTGCCCGAGTGTTTGTTAGAACCTTTGAAGGTACATGCAAACGGCTAGCAGGGTTAACAGAGTTGCAATCCTGTGTGCAGAAACCGATTGAAACCTTGAGGGATTATATCCAGAGATGGATCACGTTGCACCACACAGTGGAGAATGTGTCAGATCACCAAGCAGTTTGTGCCTTCAAGGAGGGTGTCAAGTATCGAGAATTGAACCTGAAGTTCAGTTGGACTGGGGATATGTCTCTGAGTCGGATGATGGAGATTGCCACCAAGGATGCTAATGGTGAAGAGGAAGACCGACTCCGGAGTGGCAAGCACAAAGCTTGAAAATCAGCACTTCTCCAAATCCAGAAGACAAACGGAATTCTAGGATTATCCTTTTGGGCAAAGACTTTTATGCAGACTTCTTATGGATTATCTATACCATATTGTATTCTCGTAAGATGATACACGCTAGCTAAAGATCCACCGGCGGTCGCCCAAGAAACCGAAGGAGGGAATTCCAATCGGAAGCAAAAACGCAAGGCCGAACCAGCAGCTCCTGGTGAAGCTTTGGTTGTGGCTCAAGGGAAGTTCAAGGGGAAGCCCAAAGGGCCGTGGAACCCCAAGAAAGTGAAAGATCAAGATGGAAATGATGTGTTGGATTTACCATGCCACATTCACACCAAAAAAGATGAAGAGGATAATCTCATTTACCCTAAACACACCACTCGACAGTGTCGGCTCCTGATCCAGCAGTTCCGAGAGAAACAACCCAAGGAGAGGAAAAAAGGAGTCGGACAAGGGTGAGGATAGGGAAGAAGCCGATGATGGTTTTCCCGATGTCAATTCCACTTTGATGATTTGTTGATGTTGAAAGCAAAAGTCGACTGAAAGTTATCAACAAAGAGGTGAACATGGTTGCTCTGGCAACACCAAGTTATTTGAAGTGGTCCCAAACTGCCATCACATTCGACCAGTCCGACCATCCAGCGCATATAGCCACCCCTGGGAGGCAAGTGCTGGTGGTCGACCCAGTTGTTGAAGGAACTCGACTGACTAAAGTGCTGATGGATGGTGGTAGTGGCCTAAATATCTTGTATGCTGAGACCTTGAAGGGCATGGGCATTCTGATGTCCAAGCTTAGTGAAAGTAATATGAGTTTCCATGGCGTCATACCTGGCAAGAAGGTCGAATCACTCGGCCAGATTGCCCTTGATGTGGTCTTCGGTGATTCCAAGAATTACCGCAAAGAAAAGTTGACATTTGAAGTGGTGGATTTCCAGAGTGCTTATCATGCTATTCTGGGTAGGCCTGCTTATGCACGTTTGATGGCTCGACCATGTTACGTGTACCTCAAGTTGAAAATGCCTGGACCAAGAGGAGTGATCACTATCACTGGGAATCGGCAGAAGGCAGAAGAGTGCTTCCAGAAGGGCTAAAAATCGCCGATGCATAAATGGCAGCAGTCGAAATGCAAGAATACCGGAAGAACGCAGATCCGAGTGATTTGTTGCACTCCAAGAAACCTGCCAATGATTCTGCATTTTAGTCGTCTGGTGAAACTAAGCCGAGTCACATTCACCCGACCGATCCTAGTGCTGCTCCTACTCATATGTCAACTTCACTCGACATCAAATAGGAAGAAGCGCTCATCCAGTTCCTCCGTGAGGACTGGGACATCTTCGCATGGAAACCTTCTAACATGCCAGGTGTACCCAGGGGACTGGCTGAGCATCGTTTGCAAGTCGACCCGAAAGTAAAACCAGTCAAGGAACATCTTCGACGGTCCGCCGTACAGAAGAGAAAAGCAATTGGTGAGGAAGTGGTTCGGCTCCTTGCAGTCGAGTTCATTCGAGAGATTTACTACTCCGAGTGGCTCGCCAATGTTGTCATGGTCCCCAAGAAAGATGATTCACTTTGCATGTGCATTGACTTCAAGCATATCAATCGGGCCTGCCCGAAAGATCATTTTCCTCTCCCCCGCATCGACCAAATCGTCGACTCGACTACGGGGTGTGAGCGATTGTCTTTTCTGGACGCCTATTCCGGGTATCATCAGATCCGACTGTATGGACCCGATGAGATAAAAACGGCTTTCATCACTCCATTCGGATGCTTCTGTTATGTCACCATGCCATTCGGCCTGAAGAACGCCGGAGCCACATTCATGAGGATGATTCAGAAGTGTTTGCTCACTCAAATAAGTCGGAATGTGGAAGCATACATGGATAACATTGTGGTCAAGTCACGTAAGGGTTCCGACCTGCTGGCTGACCTTGCTGAAACTTTTGCCAACCTCAGAAGGTATGATATCAAGCTTAATCCATCAAAGTGCACATTTGGAGTTCGTGGCGGAAAATTACTCGGTTTCCTCATTTCCAAACGAGGGATCGACGCTAACCCAGAGAAAGTTGGTGCTATACTCCAGATGAAACGCCCTGTGCGTGTGCACGATGTCCAGAAGCTTACTGGTTGTTTGGCCGCCTTGAGTCGATTCATTTCTCACCTCGGGTGAAAAGGCATTGCCTCTTTACCGACTGATGAAGAAGTATGATAAGTTCGAGTGGACTCCTAAAGCTGATGCAGCGTTTGCAGAGCTCAAAGCCCTGCTTTCCACCCAGCCGGTGCTCGCTGCCCCAATCAGCAAAGAGCCTTTACTGCTTTACATTGCAGCCACTAGACAAGTTGTTAGTACAGTACTCACGGTCGAGCGGGAAGAAGAAGGAAAAGCCTATAAAGTTCAGCGCCCAGTATATTATGTTTCTGAAGTTCTGACTCCATCGAAACAAAGATATCCACATTATCAGAAGCTTGTTTATGGGATTTACATGACCACGAAGAAGGTTGCACACTATTTCTCTGATCACTCCATTACAGTCGTCAGCGACGCACCATTATCAGAGATTCTGAACAACAGAGATGCAACTGGTTGAGTGGCAAAGTGGGTGATTGAACTCCTTCCCTTGGATATCAAGTTTGAGGCAAAGAAAGCTATCAAGTCCCAAGCAATAGCAGATTTCCTCGCCGAGTGGATTGAACAGCAACTGCCAACCCAGATTCACTCGGAGCACCGAACCATGTTCTTTGATGGCTCCAAGATGCTGAATGGTTCCAGTGCTGGGGTGGTATTGGTATCCCCCCGAGGTGACAAACTCAGCTATGTTCTCCAGATTCACTTTGACTCCTCCAACAATGAAGCTGAATATGAAGCACTTCTGTATGGGTTGCGTATGGCCATTTCACTCGGCGTCCGTCGCCTCATGGTCTATGGCGACTCGGATTAGTGGTCAATCAAGTGATGAAGGAGTGGGACGTCAGAAGCCCGGCTATGACTGGTTATTTTAAGGTAGTAAGAAAGTTAGAGAACAAGTTTGAGGGGTTAGAGCTCCATCACATACCTCGACTGAAAAATCAAGCTGCCGATGATCTGGCAAAGATAGGTTCCAAGAGGGAAGCCATTCCCAGCAATGTGTTCTTAGAACATATACATTCGCCTTCAGTTCAAGAAGATCCTTTCACTAAAGAGCCCCCACAACCAAAGAGTGCCACTGATCCGACTGAAGTCGAAGTCCTAGCCGTGGTCGACTTGATCATGGAGGTGTTGGTCATCACTCCCAACTGGACAGTGCCGTACATTTCATACATTCTCAGGAAGGAACTCCCAGAGGATGAGGAAGAGGCTCGACAGATCGTCCGTCGATCCAAAGCCTTTATTGTGATAAGAGGACAGTTGTTCAGAGAAAGTGTGACTGGAGTCTGCCAGAAATGCATGACACCAGAAGAAGGTCGAGTGATACTCAATGACATCCACTCGGGGACCTGTGGTCACCATGCGTCCTCTCGGACCATTGTGGCCAAAGCATACCGAGCGGGATTTTATTGGCCACGAGCAAATGAGATGGAAAAAGAAATAGTCGACAAATGTGAAGGTTGCCAGTTTTACTCCAACATGTCTCACAAGCCTACATCAGCCCTGAAGACCATTCCACTCGTCTGGCCCTTTGCTGTTGGGGTTTGGATATGGTTGGACCTTTGAGGACTGGTAGGAGCGGCTTCACTCACGTGCTCGTGGCAGTCGACAAGTTCACCAAATGGATTGAAGCCAAGCCTATCAAAAATCTTGAAGCCAGTACTGATGTCAGCTTCATCAGAGAGTTAACATTCAGATATGGTGTTCCACATAGCATCATCACTGACAATGGGTCGAACTTCGATTCTGATGAGTTCAGAGCCTTCTGTGCTTCCCAAGGTACTCGAGTCGACTACGCTTCAGTCGCCCACCCCCAGTCGAATGGACAAGCTGAAAGAGCAAACGGATTGATTCTCAAAGGGCTAAAACCCCGACTGATGCGTGATCTCAAACACGCAGCAGGAGCCTGGGTCGATGAACTTCCGTCAGTGCTGTGGGGACTGAGGACAACTCCCAATCGGACGACTGTCCGAACTCCATTCTTCTTGGTTTATGGAGATGAAGCTGTACTTCCGAGTGATTTGCTCCACAATGCACCCTGAGTCGAGCGTTTCTTAGAAGATGAAGCAGAACAGGCATGGCAAGATGCAGTCGATCTCCTGGAAGACGAAAGAGAGATGGCCCTGATCCGGTCGCCATCTATCAGCAAGACTTGCGTCGATTCCACGCCAGAAACGTGAGGGGTCGGGCATTTCAAGAGGGAGACTTGGTTCTCCGAGTGGATCAGCAGAAACAACACAAGCTTGCTCCTGCCTAGGAAGGTCCCTTCATTGTCACCAAAGTGCTCCACAACGGAGCGTACCACCTCTACAATGTCGAGCACAAGAAAGACGAGCCGCACGCTTGGAATGCGGAGCTGCTCCGCCCCTTTTATACTTAATCACTCACTCGGTTGAGATGTAATAAGAAATACCTTTGTAGTTTGTTTATTAAAGACAAGAGCTTTACAGTCTTCTAAAATGATTGTCGTTGCTTATATTTGTGTCTGAAATCCCCCAGTGGGTGACTTACCCACGAATCCGTTTCGCCTAAGTTTATAAAATCCTACCGAGTGGTGAGCAAGCCTCTCACTCGGGGGCTTAGCCGCGAATCCGTTTCGCCTAAGTTTATAAAATCCCCCAGTGGGTGACTTAGCCACGAATCCGTTTCGCCTAAGTTTATAAAATCCTACCGAGTAGTGAGCAAGCCTCTCACTCGGGGGCTTAGCCGCGAATCCGTTTCGCCTAAGTTCATAAAATCCTACCGAGTGATGAGCAAGCCTCTCACTCGGGGGCTTAGCCGTGAATCCGTTTCGCCTAAGTTTATAAAATCCTACCGAGTGGTGAGCAAGCCTCTCACTCGGTGGCTTAGCCGCGAATCCGTTTCGCCTAAGTTTATAAAATCCTACGGAGTGGTGAGCAAGCCTCTCACTCGAGGGCTTAGCTGCAGTCCAGTACTCACCTAAGTTTGAAAAATACCACCGAGTGGAGAGCAACCCTCCCACTCGGGGGCTTAGCTGCAGTCCAGTACTCGCCTAAATTTGAAAAATCCCACCGAGTGAAGAGCAACCCTCCCACTCGGAGGCTTAGTTGCAGCCCAGTACTCGCCTAAGTTTCAAAAATCCTACCGAGTGGTGAGCAAGCCTCTCACTCGGGGGCTTAGCCGCGAATCCGTTTCGCCTAAGTTTATAAAATCCTACCGAGTGGTGAGCAACCCTCCCACTCGGAGGCTTAGCTGCAGTCCAGTACTCGCCTAAGTTTGAAAAATCCTACCGAGTGGTGAGCAACCCTCCCACTCGGAGGATTAGCTGCAGTCTAGTACTCTCCTAAGTTTGAAAAATCCTACCGAGTGGTGAGCAACCCTCCCACTCGGAGGCTTAGCTGCATTCCAGTACTCGCCTAAGTTTGAAAAATCCTATCGAGTGGTGAGCAACCCTCCCACTCGGGGGCTTAGTTGCAGTCTAGTACTCGCCTAAGTTTAAGAAATCCTACCGAGTGATGAGCAACCCTCTCACTCGGGGGCTTAGTTGTCCAGTACTCGCCTAAATTTTAAAAATCCTACCGAGTGGTGAGCAATCCTCCCACTCGGGGGCTTAGCTGCAGTCCAGTACTCGCCTAAGTTTTAAAAATCCTACCGAGTGGTGAGTAATCCTCCCACTCGGGGGCTTAGCTGCAGTCCAGTACTCGCCTAAGTTTTAAAAATCCTACCGAGTGGTGAGCAATCCTCCCACTCGGGGGCTTAGCTGAAGTCCAGTACTCGCCTGAGTTTTAAAAATCCTACCGAGTGGTGAGCAATCCTCGCACTCGGGGGCTTAGCTGTGATTCAGTACTCGCCTAAGTTTGAAACACATCCCTATCCGCAAGGACGACGAGGTGCAGGTCAACTACAACCTTCTCCTCGGAGCTACGCCACAAGTATAACGTGCGCTCCATCCCTATCCGCAAGGACGACGAGGTGCAGGTCGACTGCAACCTTCTCCTCGGAGCCACGCCACAAGTACAACGTATGCTCCATCCCTATCTGCAAGGACGACGAGGTGCAGGGCAACTGCAACCTTCTCCTCACAGCTGCATTTCAAGTACAAAGGTTATTCCGAGTGAAGGACAAGTTCCACTCGACAGCAAACACAAGCATATTCGGAGATAAACCAAGTTTAGATAAATCCTAAGGTTCCGGACCACGGATCAAAGTACTCGGGCATCAAGCCCGAAGGAGTTTAACGGTTACAAAATCACTCGGCATTCCGAGGCAAATGTAAGGTGAGGCATAAAAGTTTGTTCACTCCGTAGGAGGAGGGCTTGCAGGGTCGACGAAATCGTCCAGGTCGATTCCGTCGACAATCCGAGTGGCAGCAGCAATGAAGGTCTCCATGAAAGATTGGAAGTCGTGCCTCTTGGTATTGGCAACCTTGATCGCCGCCAGCTTCTCTTCTCGTGCTTCCTTGCAGTGGACACGAACTAGGGACCGAGCCACATCAGCGCCACACCGGGCAGAAGACTTCTTCCATTCTTGCACTCGACCGGGAACCTCATTAAGCCGAGTCATCAGAGACTCGAGGTCATTCTGGAGCGTCGCCCTTGGCCAGAGAGCTGTGTCGATCCGCGACATTGCGACTTTCAGTCGAGCAAGATAGTCGACAACACTAGAACCGCAAGATTCCAGTCGGAGTACGTTCATGGCAGCTTCGTCCTTCACTAGAGAGTGGATGGGGTCCAAGATTGTCTGAACTCGCCCAGTCTCTTCCTCGAAGTTCTGGCAAAATTCTATACGCACAATTCAAAGATGAGTCAGTGATGGAATGTCGAGTCGACAGTAACAAGTCAGTCGGATCAAAGAGAATACCTTCAAGCATGACGAACAGCTTCTTAGCAAGACCTCCCAGATAGTTCTCCAGATCGTCCCTCTTGCGAGCAATGCCTTCCATCTTCTCATTCAGATTGTTCTTATCCTTCTTCAGGCGAGTTGCTTCTTTATTGGCTTCATCAAGGGCAGTTTTCAGCTTGGCGTTTTCTTCCTCCAGTTTGCCGACTGAAGCCAGCTTCTGTTCAGCGAGTGCAGTTTTCTCATCAGCTGTTTTCTGTGCGGCTGCAAGATCTTGGTCCTTTTTCGCCAGAGCTTGGTTTAATTTCTCTGAAAGAAACAACGCTCGGTTCAGGAAAAGCAAAATAAAATCCGATTCAGAGACAAATCAGTCGACATGCTTTTTCTTACCAGCGGCTTCCTCCTTGGCTTTCTGCAGATTTGTCTTGGCTAGCTCCAGATCGAGGTTGAGTTGAATCTGCTGCTTCTCCAGGTTAGCAAAACGAGCTCCAAATTCACAAGATTTCTGTAGTCAAAGGATAGTCAATCGACAAATGGAAAGACTGGTTACTTCGGGGCAATGATCTGATAAATTCAGCAAGTTCTAAGACTACTGCCGAATCAAACATCCAACAGTAGTCTCGGGGACTACACCCAGTGGGTGCACTTAGCGTGCCCCCACTGGTCCAGTTTCCACTCGACGTGGTCTGTCCAGGCCGAGTGTAAAAAAAAAGAGGCAAGTTGTTCTCAGACCGTCGCCAACTGCCCGCAGTCGACCACGGTCTCGGGGACTACACCCAATGGGTGCACTAAGCGTGCCCCCACTGGTTCAGATTCCACTCGACATGGTCCGCCCAGGCCGAGTGAAAAAATTCTAATTCTAATTCTGATTCTAATACTACAGTCGACTGCCTGCAGTCAACTATAGTCTCGGGGACTACACCCAGTGGGTGCACTCAGCGTGCCCCCACTAGTTACAAGATCCAATCGACACAACCTAGTCAACTCAAGATGCAAATTTGCTCAGTGACAAGTCAAAACACCCAGTGGGTGTACAAATGCGAAACGCAGGCAGATGAAAAGATTCTTCAAAGGAAGTTTTCAGGTACCATATCCTAACAGAACAAGTGACAAGTTAAAGACTCAGTCGGTGATCGACCAACCTGGACGTTGCTCTGAAGGGCTGAACTGGCGCCGTAAGCCGCCTGGCTAGCCTCTCGGACCATCTTCATCTGCTCCATCATGATGCCCGCCTGGCGTATGGCTTCCTTGGCAGCACCCACTTGGTCCTCTGGGACGTGATGTGCGGTGAAGATTGAAGATGGATCGGCTGGAGTTTGGGTAGTCGAGGCCGAAGGCTGGGCACTCGTCAGTGGTACGGCGAAAGTTACAGAAGCCCGATTGGCATTGCCACCTTCCTGGATCGCTGTTTCGGTCGCCGACGCAGACTGAGGTGTCTTTCCAGCTGACGCCTTCCTGTTTCTTCTCCCTTGGGACCTTAGTGGCACGTCTTCGTCATCATCTGGAAGATCAATGACATGAGGAGGAGCTGCAAAAAGAATCAATTGTTAGAAATTCAATCGACCAATAAAACGACTGAGTAAATAAGGACAGGATTATGAGAATCGTACCTGGATTTGAGGTGACGGCATCTTCCATTTCTCCGTCTTCGTTCTTGTAAGCGGAAGTCTCGGAGGTAGCGGCACTGCAGATTTCAAGATTCTGTCGGTCATAACAGTGAGTCGACCAAGACCCCGCTCGTACTAAACAAGGAATTTAAGTCCAACTATTACCCAGAAACAGTAGGGACGATGGTCACTTTGATCTTGGGCAAGGCTTTCCGTGGTTTTGATGGCGCAGCTTTCGGCTGCTTCGGTGCCTTTTCAGTCGGCGCTGGAGAAGATGTCCGAGGGCGCTTTGATGACTGCCCAGTTTGCGCGGTCGCCTTGCCGCGGGCGCTTGCCGGATCGTGGATGAGCTTGGATCGCCTTTCCCTATAGGGAGGCAAGTCGACCTCTTCTTCATCACTCGGGTCGTCGCTATCCTCGTCCTCTTCACCATCAGAATGCCACTCGCCGCTCTCGCCTCCCCCTCTGGGTCCTGCTCCTGCTCCCCGTTGGGCATCGAATACATCTCAGTAAGGGCCTAGAAGACAACAAGCAAGACAGAAGTCAGTCAGTTGATTACAAGCAGTTACATGATGAATCAAGATAACACTCGGCAATTCAGAGTTGGACCTAGTCTGTCTCGTACGAGTTGTCGAGTGGAGGGACTCGCCTGGCCCCTCTGGGGTTATCTTTGTTTCTAGTGATACCCCTCAACCACTTCTCCACTGTATCCTCATCAACGTCTTCTGGATGGATCCGAGTGGAATCGTCAATACCCGAATATATCCACATCGGATGGTCACGGGCTTGAAGTGGCTGAATTCGGCGCCTGAGGAAGACTTCCAACAGATCCATGCCGGTCATGCCATCATGGATGAGCTGGACCACTCGCTCAACCAGCACCTTCACCTCCGCTTTCTCCCCCGGGGTCACTTTCAAGGTGAAGGGCTTCTCTACTCCAGCCATGGAAAAGGGGGGAAGTCCAGTCGACTAGCATGGAGTCGGCTGGTCTTTGCAGTAAAACCAAGTCGACTGCCACCCTCGGACTGACTCGGGAAGGATTATGGCTAGAAAAGAGCTCTTACCCCTCATCTGAATTCCAAGGCCCCCACACATCTGGATCACTTTTGTCCTCTCATCACTCGGATTTTGCTTTTTTGACCGACTGAGAGCGACACGTGAAAACGTGCTTGAAGAGGCCCCAGTGCGGTCGACAGCCCAAGAAATTCTTGCACATAGACACGAAAGCGGCAAGATAGACGATGGTGTTGGGGGAAAAGTGGTGAAGTTGTGCTCCAAATAAGTTCAAGAAAGCTCGGAAAAAAGGATGAGGCGGCAAAGAAAACCCGCGGTCGACGTGAGTGGCGAGGAGGACACGCTCACCCTCCTGCGGTCGGGGCTCGGTCTCGTTCTCCGGGAGCCGCGCGGATCCATGGGGGATCAATCCCTCCTCGGCCAGATCGTCGATGTCGTCCTGACGAATCGTTGACCGGATCCAGTCGCCCTGGATCCAGCCGCGCGGTAGGCCAAACCTTGACGAAGATCCGCCCCGGCTGGACTTATTCCCCTTCGCCTTCGCCGTCGCCTTCTTCGCCCGCTCCAAGGCCACCATCTTCTCCTTCCCCATCGCAGCGGGCGGAGCTCGAACAGAGCGGCGGCGCTGGGGCGGGAGCAGATGCAGTGGAGAAAACAGAGAAGGAAGAGGAAGAATGGGAACGCACTGTTCAAAAACCCCCGTCCGACGCCTTATATGAGGTCTCTTCCGAGTAACTGACATGTGGACCCGGGCGATCTTATCAAATCCCGCAACAGTCGTGCGCGCTATACGTGGCGAAAAAGGTGGCACGAAAATCGAGGCGGCCCTGCCTAATCCAGCCCGATTACTGCGGCTGCCTCCGCCCCGCGCGCTTCCCAAAATTCGAATCCCGCGAGATCCGCGAGCGACAGAACAACCAGTCAGACGGAAGATTTCCTCCATAACAACGCTCGAGGCTTTTCGGTAAAGTTCACTCGACAAAAACCAAGAATGGATCAAGGGGATTGAAAAATAAGTTGATGTTACCGTTTTGATTCATCGATCCGCACAAGACACTTCCGAAGCGCGAAAGTTGAATCGGAAGTATTTTCAACTCCTTCTCCACTCAAACCCTGAACCATTCGGGGGCTAATGATGAAGCTATGTACCTAGGGTAGGGTCACAGGCCTGACCTAGACACCCTTCCCAAGGACATCACCCTAAAGTCAGAAGCGTTCACAGGGTACCACCATCCACTCGACAGGAACATTCCACTCGGAAGAATCGCTGTCACTCGACCGTAGCAGAAACCACTCGACATATAGAAGATCTAAAGTCACTCTGTACAGCAACGGTCATGCGTTTACTCATAGATTTAATGATTATTTATATCACTTTATTACAGACGTTACCTGTAACTCTCTCTCTCTCTTTATGTACATTGAACCCTGTGTAACGGAGGGGAGCTGGGTCCTGGCGCACTCTATATAAGCCACCCCCTCCTCTTGGACAAGGGTTCGCACTCCCTGTAACACACACACACACGCATAATCTAGTTGACCGCCTCCGGGCTCCGAGACGTAGGGCTGTTACTTCTTCTGAGAAGAGCCTAAACTCGTATAACTCGTGTGTACAACTTCGCCATAGCTAGGATCTTGCCTCTACATACCTACCCCCATACTACTGTCAGTCTTAGATCCACGACAAGGACAAAGTGCATTAAATGCACTGCTAGGTGTCACACTGAGGAGGCAGCCCGACAAGCCTGTTGCGCCACTTAACCATCTCTTGTTTATTATCTTGACACACCTATGGACGGGTGTCACTTGGGTAAAACTTGCCTTCCAACGGGCCGCCACGTGCTTAGCAGAGGCCACTTAATCATTAGGGAGATTGACACCGCATCGATAAGTGACTTGCGTCGTTGTGTGATGGAGCGGTGGTGCCTTGTCGGAACAGTTTCTGAATTTTTAAATATGACCATTTTTTAGATTTGTGAACAAATTTCCGAAATGGTAACATTTGTTGAATTTTTTAACAATTTTCGAAAATTGGAACATTTTCCAAAGTTGCCGAACATTTTTTGAATTTGTGAGCAATATTTAAAAATGCGAACATTTTTTGAATTTGTTAAAAAAAATAGATTCATAAATATATTTTTAATCTGCGAAAAAAATTTAAATATGGGAAGACTTGTATTGAATTTTATCGATAAAATTTAAAATGTTATTTTTTTTTAATTCTAAGCTTTTAAGAAATTTTTAACATTCTTTCAAAATAAGCTACCAAAATTTGAAAATCTTAACTTTTTAAAATATTCGAATTTTATTCAAATGAAACAAACAAAATTTGAATTTCTAAACTTTTAGAATTTGTGAATAAAACTTTTTGAATTCAAAATAATTTTAAAAAAGCACAGTGAAAGAAAATATAAAAGGGCAAGAAATGAAAAAAAATGGAAAATAAAATAAAAAAGAAGAGAAAGAAAAAAAGAAAAATGAAGAATAAAAGGAAGAAAACGGTTTCAAGAACCTAATAGAAGGTTCCCAAAACCGGCTAGGAACATCAGAATCGATATCGCTAAAACGCTAAACGGGCCGGCCCATGCCGAATGGTCGGTCGATCTCTTTCGCGACAAAGCGGCAACTTGTCGCAAAGTGCGGCAAATAGGAATTTTGATTGGACGCTACAGAAATTAAATAGAGTTTGCGTCCTAAAGGCCATAGCTTGCAACTGGGCAATGTGAACAAATTTTGGAAATGGTAACATTTTCTGAAGTTGTCGAACATTTTTTAATTGGTGAGCAATATTTAAAAATGCGAACCCTTTTTTTAATTTGTTAAAAAAATTGATTCATGAACAGTCTTTTAATATGCGAAAAAAATTAAATATGGGAATACTTTTATTGAATTTTGTTGATAATATTTAAAATGTTATTTTTTTAATTCTAAGCTTTTAAGAACTTTTTAACAATTTTCAAAATAAGCTAACAAAATTTGAAAATCTGAACTTTTTAAAATTTTCGAATTTCATTCAAATGAAATGAACAAAATTTGAATTTCTAAACTTTTTAGAATTTCTAAATAAAACATTTTTTAATTAAAAATAATTTTAAAAATAGCAAAGTGAAAGTAAATTAAAAAAAGGCAAGAAATGAAAAAATGGAAAATAAAATAAAAAATAAGAAAGAAGAGAAAGAAAAAAAAAGAAAAACGAAAAAGAAAAAGAAAAAGAACGGTTTCAAGAACCTAATAGAAGGTTCCCAAAACTGGCTAGGAACATCAAAATCGATGTCGCTGAAACGCAAACAGGTAGGCCCACGCCCAAATGGTCGGCCAATCTGTGTTGTGAAATAGCGGCAACTTGTCGCAAAGTGCGGCAAATAGGAATTTTGATTTGACGCTACGGGCATTAAATAGAATTTGCGTTCTAATAGGCCGTAGCTTGCAACTGGCCAACTTCCTCTCGCCTTCCAGCCCGTTGGGCTTTTGCTGTCAACCCAGTGAACGATGCCCAAGGAAATTCTTTACCCCCGAAGTTTACGCATGGTTTTTTGCACATTGCTTCGCGGACAAGCATGGAGAGAGAGAGAGAGATTGAATTCATGCTCCACCTAGTTGCTTTTAAAGTTCGAACTGATATATTTCAACACTCCTCCGCACGTCTAGACTTATTTAGTCCTTAACAATGTGATCGATGTAGATCGCATATTTTTTTTCTTAAATACCGCGTTGGCAAGGTCTTAAAGTTGAGACCTCTTGGCTCGCATACCATACTGAATTCATGCTCCACCCAGTTGCTTCAAAAGTCCGAATGGATGAAAAGAGACGCATAATATATTTCACACACACAGAGAAAGAGGTGTGACTTTGTGTTGTTGTAATGTACTAATGTACGACTGTCGTGGAGATTTATATTTAGAGGTAATATTGCTGACGGTCATACAACTTACGTTGGATGTTCAGTTTGATACTAAAACTCGTAAAATATGGATTTGTGGACATCTAACTTGTTATTTGGTGTAAATACGGTGCTTTTTACTGTATCCGAGCGTATATCCTGGCTGCGTGACAGCGGCCCACATGTTAGTGGCAGGGAGTATTTTTTTCCAAATGACTCTAGATTTTTTTAACTACATAAAGAAGCCTAAGTAATACCAACTTGTTAGTCAAAGGGTATAAGGGAAAAAGTATAAATATGTTTTGAACCACCGACCGTCTTATAGCGAGCACACCAGCTGAACCAACACGCCGAAGGAGAGTTGTTGCCTCAAAACGATAACCACTTTTTATTTTTATTTTTTTGAGGGATCGATAACTACTTTTTATAAAAAATTTAGGTGAACTAACAATGTTTGGCAAAATCCCTAGCCACATGCGACGACCAGAGGGAAACGTTGAAGCCACCTTTGCAATGGCGTGTGCTTCCAAATTTGCTTCCCTACACTCATAGCGAAAACTAATTTTTACAAAATCATTCATGGACTCCTTTATCTCGCCTATAAACAAAGCGTATGAAGATAACATTCTCCCATTAATGTCCGCCACTACTTGCATGCAGTCCGAGGCTATGATTGCATGTGTGACGTTGAGGTCCCTCGCCAAAGCAAGAGCCTCATTGCATGCGTGCGCTTCAAGCCTTGCAGCATCCACCGAGCCCTCGAAAGTTACTGCTGAAGATCCCAAATAATTGTCGTCCTTGTCCCTGCATATCGCTGCGGCCGCTGAGGGAGTCCTGGATTAGGGGGTCCTCGGACTGCCGGACTCTATACTTTGGCCGGACTGTTGTACTATGAAGATACAAGATTGAAGACTTCGTCCCGTATCCGGATGGGACTCTCCTTTGCGTGGAAGGCAAGCTTGGCAATTCGGATATGTAGATCTCCTCCTTTGTAACCGACTCTATGTAACCCTAGCCCCCTCCGGTGTCTATATAAACCTGAGGGTTTAGTCCGTAGGACGAGAACAACAATCATAATCATAGGCTAGCTTCTACGGTTTAGCCTCTAAGATCTCGTGGTAGATCAACTCTTGTAATACTCATATCATCAAGATCAATCAAGCAGGAAGTAGGGTATTACCTCCATCGAGAGGGCCCGAACCTGGGTAAACATTGTGTCCCCCGCGTCCTATTACCATCCGCCTTAGACGCACAGTTCGGGACCCCCTACCCGAGATGCGCCGGTTTTGACACCGACATTGGTGCTTTGTCTTCGGCCTCGGATAGCGCCTTCTTCAGGGCCACCACTTCGGTCATGGCCCCTAGCAAATTCATGACAATCCTATGATTTAACAATCATCTTATTTCTTTTTCTCAATATACAGACGGGGTATTACTTACCTTTGTTCTCTTAGAGCTGCCTCTTGGTAAGGCCGAGCTCTTCCTTGGACCGCTGAAGGTCCCTCTTCAGTGCGGTAACCTCCACAGTATGAGCGGCAGCGGCCAGCAGTGAAGCCTGCTTATTCACATAGACATGTTCTGATTAGACTCCTGTGATTATTATTTTGATCCTCTGTTTGGCCTTTCTTTGCGAACACCAAACAGAGCATCAGGGGCTACTGTCTATGCTGTAACATTTTCTCACAATTTGATTACTTACCTCAAAGCCTGTTAGGAGGCTGGCACAGGCTTCAGTCAATCCGCTTTTGGCGGACTGAACCTTCTTGACCACCGCACTCATGATAGTGCGGTGCTCTTCGTCAATGGAACCGCCGCGAAGCGCTTCCAGCAAGTTGTCCGATGCTTCTGGATGGACAGAGGCCGTCGGCACGGACGGCTTGCCCCTCTTAGCGAGGGGTCGCCTGACAGAATCCGGAACCACTGGAGATTCTGGTGTAGTATTCGGCCGGGGGCTAGACTTGCTGCACCCACTGCCCATGGGAGTCTTATCCCTCCTGCGCCTAGCGTCCGGAATGTCGCCTTGGGGCGCCTCCGGAACTGTCTCCCCTTGGTTCAGTGCCCTTTGGGACAACACCTCGGCGTCGTCCGTAGGGCGGGGAGAGGAGGCGGTCGGGAGTGAATCACTCTTCATCTCCGACGAGCCCAAAGACTCCTCCGAAGAGGATACGTCGATATGGGCTCTGGATGGACTGCATGATCATGTTCGGCATGATGAGAAGCGATAAAATAAAACATACCAAGAACTATTATGGTATCCAAATACTTACGACTTCGCCAGGGGCTTGTCCCTGGGCAGCCACTCATCATCGCTAAAAGTGCCCGCCGTGGAGCGGTCTGGAAGGAGAGTCCTTCCGTTCTTGGACCCTCCGGCTTCCCCTGACGGCGCGACCTTCCTTTTCTTGTCTCCCCCAACTTGGGGGGGAGAACTTTCCTCTTCCTCCTCCTCATTTTCGTGGGAGGAGTGCGCCTCGGTGTTTTCGGACGATGAGTCCGATATGACCTTGCACCGGAGACCTTTCCTGGTCCCTGTGGCCTTCTTCTTGGCCTTCTTCTCCGGCGCCTCATAAGGCGCCGGAACCAGCATCTCCGTTAGGAGAGCATCTGCTGGATCTTCGGGCAGGGTGGCTGGACAGTCGATCTGCTCCACTGTCGCTTCCCAGTCCTGTTAAAATGGCATGGAGGCTCAGACCCCGCACACTATTATGCTGGGCAAAGAAACATTTTTTGAGATATAAAAGGCTTACCGGATTGGTGGGGCGCTTTGCGCTGAGTCCGCAATCCTCGGTAAGAGGAGGAGGTACCTCGGCGCCCTTGAACAGCACCTTCCAAATGTCTTTGTGCGTCGTGTCGAAGAGCTCTCGCAGCGTCTGGTGCTTAGCCGAGTCGAGCTCCCATAAATTGAATGCTCGTCTTTGACACGGGAGGATCCGGTGGAAGAGCATGACTTGGACCACGTTGACAAGCTTGATTTTCTTGCTTATCATGTTTTTAACACAGGTCTGGAGTCCGGTCAGCTCCACCGATGAACCCCAAGATAGGCCCTTCTCTTTCCAGGAGGTGAGCCGCATGGGGATACCGGATCGAAATTCGGGGGCCGCCACCCAGTTGGTGTCGCGCGGCTCGGTGATGTAGAACCACCCCGATTGCCACCCCTTCACGGTCTCCACGTAGGAGCCTTCGAGCCAGGTGACGTTGGGCATTTTGCCCACCATGGCGCCTCCGCACTCCGCCTGCTGACCGACTACCACTTTTGGCTTCACGTTGAAGGTCTTCAGCCATAGGCCGAAGTGGGGCTTGATGCGAAGGAAGGCCTCGCACACGACGATAAATGCCGAGATGTTGAGGATGAAGTTGGGGGCCAGGTCATGGAAGTCCAGCCCATAGTAAAACATGAGCCCGCGGACAAACGGGTGGAGGGGAAATCCCAGTCCACGGACGAAGTGGGTAAGAAATACCACCCTCTCATGGGGTTCTCGAGTAGGGACGATCTGCCCCGCATCTGGTAGCCGGTGCGCGATAACTGCGGCCAGGTATCCGGCTCCCCAGAGCTTCGTAATGTCCTCCTCCGTAACGGAGGAGACCATCCACTTGCCTCCCGCTCCGGACATGCTTGGAGTGGTTTTAAGGAGAAAATGCGAACTTGGGCGCTGGAGCTCGAGTGCGCAAGAATGGATGAGCAAGGAAGAAGAAGGCGTGGGTAAAGAGGAAGAGTCCTTGCCCCTTTATAAGGGCGGAAGAAACTATGCGCCTCCCCACCTGCCTGGTAAACTCGCTTATTCCCCAAGCGCCGTAATTGATGGCGCGGTTGGGTTACCCACACCCGTATTGATGAGAATCCCGTGATAAGGGGACATGATCTCTGCTTCGACAAGACGTGCCAAGAAAACCGCCTCGCAATATGTGCAGTAGCTGGTTGAGAAAAACAGTTCGAATAATCACCGGGCCATGGCGTGATGTCACGCTACGAAATGTGTCAGCAGATTAGATTTGTGGGATATTATACTCTCTACGGTGGTATGTGGAATTTGTTTTGCAGAGCCGGACACGATCCTTGTGTTCGAAATCTTCTATGGAGTATTCGGAGGAAGAACCCGCCTTGCAATGGCGAAGACAATCTGTGCGCCGGACTCGTCATCATTGAAGCGTGGTTCAGGGGCTACTGAGGGAGTCCTGGATTAAGGGGTCCTCGGACTACCGAACTCTATACTTTGGCCGGACTGTTGGACTATGAAGATACAAGATTGAAGACTTTGTCCCGTGTCCGGATGGGACTCTCCTTTGCGTGGAAGGCAAGCTTGGCAATTCGGATATGTAGATCTCCTCCTTTGTAACCGACTCTGTGTAATCCTAGCCCCCTCCGGTGTCTATATAAACCGGAGGGTTTAGTCCGTAGGACGAGAACAACAATCATAATCATAGGCTAGCTTCTAGGGTTTAGCCTCTAGGATCTCGTGGTAGATCAACTCTTGTAATACTCATATCATCAACATCAATCAAGCAGGAAGTAGGGTATTACCTCCATCGAGAGGGCCCGAACCTGGGTAAACATTGTGTCCCCCGCCTCCTGTTACCATCCGCCTTAGACGCACAGTTCGGGACCCCCTACCCGAGATCCGCCGGTTTTGACACCAACAGCCGCCCCCGCCTTGCCGTTGCGAGAGATAGCCCCATCAACATTTATCTTTATTGCATCTTCACCGGGCGCAATCCACGTGTGTACACGATGCTAGGGTAGTATTGAATTGATGACTGGTTTCCAAACGGTAGCTATGTCGAGGTCCTCCAACTAATGGTTTATGAAGAACATAATAGACAGAGGACTTTGGAATTCATCGTCATGTATGGCCCTTCTCCTTGCCCACCAAATTGCCCACATTGAGATGAGAACCCTCGCTAGATCCTACTAGTTTAACATTTCAAAGAGCCAGAACAGCCACAGCCTCGCATCTTCAGTTCTGTTGGAGAGTAAAACTTCGACGATCTCCTCATCAGCCAAGGCCCAAACACATCGCGCCATTTGACACATGAAAAGGGAGTGCCGCCAAGAGTCATTTTCCGCATCACATATAGAGCATGCCAGATTCGTTGCCATCTTCCGTTCATGCCTCATTGCGCATGTTGGTAGTGACATATGGGACAGTCTCCAAACGAAAACTCATACTTTTGATGGAACTTTAACCTTCCATAACAGGGACCATGATTTCTTTTCCTGTGCTAAATTAGAGTGCCCCCATGTGCTCCAGCCAATCTTCCCTCTGATGCTTGATACCGCTTATCATCCTGTAAGCCGACCGAACAGAGAAAGTACCCTTTCTCTCGTAATGCCATGCCTAGAAGTCCAACTGCACCCTTGTGCTCAACGGTATGTTTAGAATTACATCTACATCCGGCGCAATAAAATGCTCATTAATCACCTGCCTATTCCACGAGCGCGTGACAGGATCAATCAGCTTCGAGACTAGTTGAGGCGAGTTAGCTGTGATAGGGCATATGGGTCTTAGTTTTTAATCCCGTGGTAGCCAGTTGTCATGTCAGATATGAGTTTCACCACCTGTCCCGATTCTTATGATGATTCCTAGCTCAAGAACATCTCTCCCCTCTATCAGAGACCGCCAAACTTGGGATGGGTGAGCCCCTAAAGTTTCCTTCAAAATATCAGTTTGGGGGTAGTATCTTGCTTTTAAAACTCTAGCGCTAAGAGTATCCGGATCCTGGAGTAAACGCCAAACTTGCCTTGCTAGCAATGCTAGATTGAAGAGTTAAATATCACGAAACCCCATGCCTCCCATATGCTTAGGCTTGCACATAGTTCGCCGCGATACCCATGCTGACTACCTTTGGCCCTGCTTGCTACCCCACCAAAATATCTGGAGTAGACCATTAATATGTTCACACAGGCCACGAGGCAATTTGAAACATGCCATGGAATAAGTTGGGATAGACTGAGCAACAGACTTGATCAAAACCTCTTTACCTCTTGCTGACAAACATTTCTCCATCCAACCCTGGATATGCTTCCAAATTCTATCTTTCAAATACCGAAAGCAACCCTCCTTTGCTTTACCAACATCAGTGGGTAGCCCCAAATATTTTTCAGACAAGGCCCCATTCTGGACATCAAGTATATTTTTAAGTTCAGCTCTTTGGTGCTACGGGACCTCTTACTGAAATAAATGGACGACTTATCGGTGTTTATGCGATGTCCAGAAGCAGCGTAGTAAATGTTCAGGGTGTCCCTTACCCTGTCTGCAGTAGCATTTGTGGCTTCAAATAGCAGAAGACTGTCATCAGTGAACAGTAGGTGGTTAACAGATGGTGCCATGGGGGCTACAGATAGCCCTCCCATCCCACCGTCCTGCGCTTTGAGCAAACAAGATAGCCCTTCTGCTACCAACAAAAATAAGTAGGGAGAGATCGGGTCTCCTGTAGTAGTCCTCTTGATGGCCTGAAATCGTCCAAGCTACCACCATTAAAGAGAACAAAAAAGAAACAAACGAGACACACCTCATAATAGTGTTAGGGAAACGAGGGATGATTCTGAGTTTTAGCATCACTTCCTTCAAATAAGTCCACCCTAGCCTGTGATACACCTTCATCATATCCAGTTTAAGTGCACAGTACATGTTACCCTTAACTCTCCTTGTTTTCATGTAGTGCAAACATTCATACGCAGTAACGAAATTGTCTGTGATTAGACGTCCAGGGACAAACGTCGACTGCTCCTCAGAAATTACCTCGGGGAGAATAGCTTTCAGCCTGTTCGCTAAGACCTTTAATGGAATTTTATAAACCACATTGCAAAGACTTATAGGCTGAAACTGTCCTAAAATTTATGGACTTGCTATCTTGGGAATAAGAACGATGAACATGCGATTTATATCCGCCGGTGAGTCCTCTCCATTGAGCACCCTGATGATCATACCAGTGGCTTCTTCTCCACAAAGCTCCGAATGCCTCTGAAAAAATGTGCTGGCAAACCGTCTAGCTCCGGAGCTTTAGTTGGGAACATTTGAAATAAAGCGTCTCTGACTTCCTCATTGGTGTAAGGAGCATTAAGTCGTGCATTCATATTCGCATCAACTCTAGAAGGTATATGGGAGAGAACCTATTCCATCCCAATAGTTCCTTCTAATGTATATAGATTCTCATAAAAGTTACTCTCCATACTAGCCAGTTCACTCTGGTCATTGCACGTCGAGCCATCTTGACGCTGCAGTTGAGTGATTGTATTCTTTGCCCTTATTACACTTGCTTTTTTCTGAAAATACTGGGTATTATTATCCCCTCTGCGAGCCACCGGATTCGCGATCGTTGCCTCATCATAATCTCCTCTCTTTAAGATAACTCCACAATCCAATCCTGCACTTTTTTCTCTTCTACACTCGGTCCTACCTGCATGGGGTCCGCACTGAAAGCGGTTAACTGCTGACGCAGCTCTCTGAGCTCTTGGCGGACCGAGCCGAAGGAGGTGCGCCCCCAGTGTTTTAGTGTCGCAGCTACATTAGTCAGTTTTGTCGCCAGTCCAGCAACCGTAGTCGCCGGCTGATCCTTCTGCCATGCTTGATCAACCGTGTCTCTGAAAGTTTCCTCCTGCTCCCACATACACTCATAGCATAAGGGCTTCTTCAAATCTGGCCTCAAGTTATCTGCGTCTAGTTCGTCAAGCAGAAGAATGGGACTATGATCCGATTTCGCTGCAGTGAGATGCTCCACAGACGCAAAGGGGAACATCGTTAACCAGCTTGGGGTGGCTAGGGTCCGGTCCAGCCGAACCCTGCAATAGTCCCCTCCAACTATCCTCTTCTCGAATGTCCAATCCAGTCCCTTGTAACCTAGATCCCCTAGTTCACACACATCAACTGCTTCCCTGAAAGCCGCTATCTAAGCACTATCCCGCTCGTTCGGACCCATTTGCTCCTCGGGCCTTAGAATCTCATTAAAATCACCCATGCAAACCCATGGTAAGGTGTTTTCACCCTTTAAGAACTTCATCATGTCCCACGTTTTGTTTCGCAAACTCCTATTTGCCGCTCCATGGAAGCATGAAAGCCTCCACGGATCCTTGCCCGGTTCTGTAACTAATTTTTATAACTCGTTAGCTAGACACCTGGGCTGGCAGCTCAAATGGGCTATCATCATTTGAGCCCATTTTGCACCTTCGAGTTTTTTTTTTGAAATTTGTAGATAGTATTGAAATTATTATCTCGATCAGAAAAATATTGTTCAAATATTCATGTTATAAATATTGTTAATACAAACGAAATAACTTACTTCCGAAACTTCTCATGTATTATTTTAAAATTACTTTATACATGATTGGGTTGATTGGGACACAATGAGAATGCCGAAGTATATGGGCGGACTGGTTTCCGTGATTTTGAAATCTTTAACTTAGCTCTTCTGGCCCATCAGGCATGGAGAATTTTGCAAAATCCAGAGTCTTTAAGTGCTAGAATACTAAAAGCAGTGTACAATCCTAATGGTGACTTTCTTGATGCTGAACTAGGTAGCCATCCTTCACAGGTTTGGTGATCAGTAGTAGAGGGACGTGACACTCTTAAAACAGGGCTGATTAGGCGAATTGGCACCGGCTTGGACACTCATATATGGAATATGAATTGGATACCAAGGCGGGAAAACATGAGAACCATTGTTTCTTTGGTAGCGCAACCACCACAGATGGTGTCAGAGTTGCTGGATCATAGTAATGCTAGATGGAATGCTAATTTGGTCCATGAGGTGTTCCTGCCTTATGATGACACATCAATCCTACAAATACCTGTTTGCACTAGGGTGATCAACAACTTCTGGTCGTGGAATTTTGAAAACAATGGTAATTTTTCTGTCCACTCTTCTTATCGTATGATAGTTGACATAGATAAGAGGCGGGAAGATTGGTTAGAGCAGCGGGCTGGTGCTTCAAATAACTCTGACAATGACAAGGCTTGGGCATCCCTTTGGAAGGTTTTAGCACTGGCTAAAATTAAGATGTTTCTCTGGATATTAGCCAAAAACTCGATCCCGACCGTGGACGTTCGCAAACACAGGAAAATGTCACACCATGAGGAATGCTACGCATGTGGGGCACCTGATTCATGGAGGCATAGTCTTCTTGAATGCACTATGGAAAGATGTGTGTGGGTTTTGGTGGATCATGATCTACTAGAACATATGATAGCCACGAGGGACCATCAGCAAGACCATGGCTCTCTTCAATGGTCGAGGTACTGAAGCATGATGAGCTGGTCAAGATGTGTGTCACTTTATGGGCCATCTGGCATGCGCGAAGGAAGCTGATAGATGAGGGTATAACTCAAAATCCTTACGACACACACAAGTTTGTTACCAATTTCATTTTTGAGCTTGATCAGCTCAACGAGGTGACCGACACTCACGCAATATCAGGAGGTAGGCTAGTCCGGACGTGGCGGTGGATCCCACCAGAAGCAGATTTTGTAAAGGTCAATGTGGATGTCGGGGTCTCACTAGATCATAACCTCGGCACAGCTGCATCAATCAGCCGCGATAGAGATGGAGCATATATAGGATCTTCAGTTCTGGTGATGCAGGGATTGGTTGATCCCTTTACATTGGGAGCTCTTGCAGTTAGGGAAGGCTTGGCATTGGCACAAGATTTAGCCATGCAACATATTCAGGTGGCTTCGGATTGCAGGCAGGTCGTGAGCCATGCAACATATCAAGGTCTTGGAGGGAACTATGGTGGGATTGTGAAAGTGATTCTAGAAAACTTCTAGTGTTTTTACATCTTGTAATTTCTTATTTGAACCTCGAGCTCCTAACTTTGAAGCTCATAACATAGCTAGGTATGGTGTTTCTCTTCCTCAAGGGAGGCATTTGTGGTTGGGCACTCCTCATGACCCAGCCGTCATTCCTGTAAACATTGTTATACATCAATAAAGGACCTAGCTTTGTTGGCTAAAAAATGTCCTTTGACTTGTTGTTTCACCTGGTGTGCGGGACATCAGAAGGTTAGGTGCCCCGCATGCTCAAAAATATATTTATATTTTTTTTGCTTATACTGTTTGACAGACAAGTGGGTCTCACTTAGGCTTTATTTCGTAATTTAAAAGTCTAGAGAGTTGTTTGGAAAAATGTACTCCTAGCCACTAACACGTGGGCCGCTGACATGTAGGCAATGTGTATGCCCGGATACAGTAGAAAGCACCGTATTTGCACCAAACAACAAGTTAGATGACCAGGAATTCGTATTTTACAAGTTTTAACACCAAATTGAACATCCAACACAGGTTCTATTACTGCAGGTGATATTACCTCTTATATTTACTATAGATGATAAAAAGGGTTAATATCTATGCACTACACCTTCAAGCAAATGCATTGGAAGAAAACACTGCAAGGAAGTGAATGATGTGGTATTTTTCTGGTTTGGCAATAGATCCCTGCATTGTATTCGACCTTCGGCGGGCCCCAAACACAGAATGGACGGCGGACAATAAGCAGAAAGACAAGTAGTAGTACTTCATAAGTTGGAGCGGTCATCCGGTGGATGCAGGCATGTCGTCCCCTGTCCAGATCTGGATTGATTTGTCTAAAACATTCCAGCATGTGGCGCGGGGCATGGAGCGCAAGGGCGGCGTCTGCAGATCGAGGCGTTGGGCAAGGTGGCTGTGGTGTGGACCTGAAAGGACCTCAACGATGTGTCTGGCGGCTTGGTTCTGGTACGTGGCGTTGTGTGGTGGCAGTGACATTTCTTCTGCTTTGTTCGGCCAGTGTTGTCTTGGACCTTGGGCTCGTGCTTGGGCAGACCAGATCTGGGCCCGAGGCAGGTCGATGCTCTTGCTTCGGGTAGGGGTGGTCGGACTCAGTCCGGGTAGTGCCCGGAGCAGTGAGATTTCCCTCCTCGCGGGCATGGTGTGACGTGTCGGTGGTTGCGACATCACTACATCATCGGGCGGATCAGCGACGATGACCTTGGATGTGGCATCGTGGGAGCTTGCCTTGGCCAAGGCCATGGACTATGCCTGGAGCTTTCTTTGCGGTCGGTACTAAAACCGGCAGATCTCGGGTTGGGGGTCCCGAGCTGTGGATCTGGAACTATGGGTAACCAGAGACAAGGGACACAAAGCTTTACCTAGGTTCGGGCCCTCTCAAAGAGGTAAAATCTCTGCGTCCTGCTTGATTATATTGATGATGGAGTATCGAGTAGGTTGATCTACCTCGAGATCTGTTGTTGGCTCGAACTACGTCGATATTTCCCCAAAGAGGAAGGGATGATGCAGCACAACAATGGTAGGTATTTCCCTCAGTGATGACTCCAAGGTTATCGAACCAGTAGGAGATCCACGCAACACTGTGTAAATGGTACCTTGATGGCGGCTTGAAGCTACGTCGGTATTTCCACAAAGAGGAAGGGATGATGCAGCACAGCAGCGGTAGGTATTTCCCTCAGTGATGAAACCAGGGTTATTGAACCAGTAGGAGAACCAAGCAACACTACGTAAACAGCACCTGCACACAAATAACAAATACTCGCAACCCGCCGTGTAAAAGGGGTTGTCAATCCCTTTCGGGTAACGGCGCCAGAAATTGGCAAACGGACGTGAGAGAGTAGTAAATATTGATAGATCGAACACCATATAAAATAAAGTGCAGAGTATTTTTGGTTTAATAGATCTAAAAAAAGGCAAATATAATAAAGAAGAGACCCGGGGCCCGTAGGTTTCACTAGTGGCTTCACTCGAAAAAATAGCAAACGGTGGGCGAGCAAATTACTGTTGGGCAATTGATAGACCTTCAAATAATCATGACGATATCCAGGAAATGATCATTATATAGGCATCACGTCCAAGATTAGTAGACCGACTCCTGCCTCCATCTACTACTATTACTCCACACATGGACCGCTATCCAGCATGCATCTAGTGTATTAAGTTCATGGAGAAACGGAGTAATGCAATAAGAACAATGACATGATGTAGACAAGATCTATTTATGTAGAAATAGACCCCATCGTTTTATCCTTAGTAGCAGCGATACATACATGTCGGTTCCCCTTCTGTCACTGGGATCAAACACCGTAAGATCGAACCCACTACAAAGCACCTCTTCCCATTGCAAGATCAATAGGTCAAGTTGGTCAAACAAAACCCAAATATCGGAGAAGAAATACGAGGCTATAAGCAATCATGCATATAAGAGATCAAAGAAGACTCAAATAGCTTTCATGGATAAAAAGAAAGATATGATCAAAAACTCAAAGTTCATCCGATCCCAACAAACACACCGCAAAAAGAGTTACATCATATGGATCTCCAAGAGACCATTGTATTGAGAATAAAACGAGAGAGAGGAAGCCAACTAGATACTAACTACGGACCCGTAGGTCTACAAAGAACTACTCACGCATCATCGGAGAGGCACCAATAGAAGTGGTGAACCCCTCCGTGATGGTGTCTAGATTCGATCTGGTGGTTCTGGACTCTGCGGCGGCTGGAATTGATTTTTGTCGACTCCCCTCGGGTTTCTGGAATATTGGATTATTTATAGAGCAAAGAGGTGGTCCGGGGGGCACCCATGGGCACAACCCACCAGCCCAGGCGCGCCCTGGTAGGTAGTGCTCCCCTCGGAGCACCCCCCAAGCGCTTCTCCGGCCCACTGGATGTCTTCTGGTCCAAAAAAATCTCCAAAAAGTTTCGCTCCTTTGGGACTCCGTTTGGTATTGATTTCCTGCGATGTAAAAAACATGCAGAAAACATCAACTGGCACTTGGCACTATGTCAATAGGTTAGTACCAAAAAATGATATAAAATGACTATAAAATGATTATAAAACATCCAAGAATGATAATAGAACAGCATGGAACAATAAAAAATTATAGATACGTTGATGTGATAGCCTGGTTTTTGCCTTCTCTCTTTTTCCGGACTTCTTTGCAACTGATTTTTGAATTTGGAGTTTTGAATCAATTCAAATGGACTTAAACACTTAGGGATGTCCTTGATTTTCACCCAAGTGACGCATCCCTCTCAAAATCATCATTCTTTTTCTGAAAAATCTCAAAATGACCCAAGGAATATTTTTCATAAAAGAAAAATATTCATTTTCCCCTCTGAAATTCAATTCAGCAACATATGCTTCAAAGCAACCCTCATTTTTCTTGCACCCAAATATTCTTTGGACCTTGTCACACCTCCCTAAGAAAAAATATTGCATAAGTTTTTGGAATATTTTTGCTCCAGAAAATCATTTCTATTTTGGCCTCAAAATGCAGTTTCTACAGCAAGTATCCTTTTCCTTGATCTAATGAGTCTGATTTTTCTTGAGCTTGATTACCCTCCTAAGAAAACCTTAACGCCAGGAGATTAGCCCTAAACTACTTCTAGGACCTCTCGAAACACGGTGCACAAGTTTCTGTCCAGAAACTTGCTGCTTCAGTCTTGTTCAATCTGGTCATCCTGTCAGTGTGCCATCTCCTCACTTTGACCAAACACTGCACGGACAACACGTTGGACACGGTTTGGCATCGCCTGGGCGTCGTTTTCACCAAGCTAGCATGGTGACTGCGTGAGGACACGGCCCTGGCAACGCATTCGACGTGCTCTGCGCTGCGCCCGTGCTTTTGTTCAACGTGTGCTCATCTCAGAGCTCGCCGACGACTGCCGCACCGCGCCATCAGCTTCGTCTCATCGCCCTTGACTTCTCACTGGCGCTCGCCGACGCCGGAGCTGCCGTAGTGAGCATGGGCATGACACGGCCAAAGCCACAGTGTGCCCCGTGCCACTATCTTCATCCGCGCCCGCGCTCTTGTGCTCGTCCGCAAGCTCCAAAGTGGACGCGTGATCGATGAGCCCTCTCCACCCCTCCCTGGCACCGCTCGTCACCGTGCGCCGCTTCTAGAGAGCTCTAGCAGAGCCGCGAACCCCCATCCCCTCCGCCTATAAATACCAAGCCCCCTGGCCTCTCCGAGCTCACTCATCCATTCCGCCATCCACCACAAGTAGTAGAGGAGCCGCAGCCCGGCCGGGCAGGCCTCGGGCCGCCGTCCTCGAGCTCGAGCTCGCCGGCGATCCCCTCTACTTGCCCCCACCCATCCAGCCCCTCTCGAGCTCGTGCTACTTCTCCGGCGACTCCCTGGTGCTTCACTGGTGCCTGCTAACCCCGTTGGAGCCCCTGGAACTGCCTCTCTCCGTCGTCTTCTTCAACTCCGGTGAAACCTGACTGCAGCCGCTGCTTGGGACGTTGATTCCGAGCTCCTCCGACCACCTCTCGATGAACCACGGGTACAGGCAGGTGCGCCGTGACCCCCTCTAGCTTTCTATCCCTCTCAAATCGGCCGACGAGCCCTCCTCGCCGGCGTGAGCTCTGGCGGAGCACCACCACCCCTCTGTTTCTCTCTCTCTCCACACCTGACGGGCGGGGCCCACTGTCAGCCCCTCCACTCGCGCCCGAAGCGGTAAGAGTGGAGGCATATTCTGAAAATACACTATTGACGGCACCCTCCTGGAATTCTTTTATTTGAATTTAATTCAAATATTTTGACCAAAAACTTTAACCAGCCATAACTGTTAAACCATAAGTCCAAATGAGTTGATTCTTTTTGCACTGTGTTTGTTTTGAAAAGTTCTAGCAGCACACCAAAATGGAGAATTTTCTCTGCTATCTAGAATTTTTGGTGATTTTTAGAATGATTCTTGATATTTTCTTTTGCTGTTTTTAATTATTTTCAGAGGGAGAAGCTTGTCTTGAAGATAACCAGGAGGAGTGTGAACCTCCTCTGCACTAAGGTAAGCCACACCAACATTTCTATGGTGTTATTTCAATATCTATGAATTTTCCAACTTGAATATGAGTTATTTCATGCATTCAATTATTTAAATGAATATTGCTTATGTTAGTTACCTTGTCATGGTTGAAATGTTTAGTTTACAGTACTGTTTGAATGCATGGACTAGTTTAAGGCAGTATAAGAAATTTTGATTGTGTGGTTATGCTCTTGGATATGGTTGATAGTATTTTCTTTGTGAATTGATTTTAATATATTATGGCATAACTAAAATAATGAGTGTTAAAACCAGTGAAGTTAAATCAGTGAAGCTTAATGATGAGTAGTGCAAGTAGAAAACTTTGATGATGTTGATCTGTTTACTTTAAGTGGTATGTGATGCATGTCGAATAGCTGCATGTTCATGGCATATTGTGACTCGAGTATTTTCATTTCAAGTTAAACCTGATGTTAATTCAACTTGAACATAATGTTGGTCGAGTCATGGTGCCACTGAATCGAGTTTTCCCAGTGCAACCACATTTGCCTTTATGGGGTGGCCGTTATTCAGCCCGTTGTCATGCCTCTGGTCGGTACCTCCAACAAGGGAAGGTTATGGGCATGCGGTACCCTAGCCCGGTAAGCAGACATAACCTTGTGTGCCCGTTTGTTGTTAGGGTACATTGTCCCCGTTTGGGACCCTTTAAATTTTGCCACGGCGGTGGCCGTTGATGCCGTTGGTAGGCACGGGGCCACCCATGACTGATCCCAGAGGGGAGTTGGTCGGAGTGGCCGGGAGAGTGTCATGGCAATGGGAGGGTTCTATCAGAATGTCGTTGGTCCACCCGAATGGGAGTGCGAGGCCATGGATTCCGTGGTGTGGGTACAGTGTGCTAACCTCTGCAGAGTGTTTATTAAATCTATCGATAGCCGTGTCCTCGGTTACGGACATAGCTCGTAAGCCATGGATCAACATGATTAAGTAATCTTGCACACTCAATTTTTATGTGTGGCACTGGTTATGTGATGAGCTGTGAGATCATGAGAACAATCGTTGTGGGAACCAAAGTGTTGGTTTTGTTTGTGATTCGGGTATGGTCACCATTCTGATTACGAGGTAACCCGTCTGGTAAGGGAGTCCGCGGGACTCGGTGCACAAGTTGATTTCACTACATCAGTATTATGTTTGGCATTGCTTTAACCTGATTAATTGTCATAATATTGTTTGCCATTATGCTTATGCTTGTTGTGAGCTTGCAAGTACATTCAATGTACTAACCTGGCGTGTCATGCCAGCTTTCAGGAAAGTCTTATCGGATCGGAGTGCTTCCCGTGTCTAGATCATGTCCACATTGGTGTCCCTGTGCTATGGAGTTCCACTTCGTCGTCGTTCCGTTGCCGCATAGTTATCGTGATCGAGGCCCCTTCGTGTTCATTAAATAATGTACATATTGTTCAGCCGCACCGTGTGTGCCGCTTGGCCTCGCTACTTGATGTAATATCAAACCTATGTTTCCGCTAGCATCAATAAAGCGGTTATTTTCTATACCAAGTTGTTGTGTGTTGCCAGAAGACTTGATCTCTGGGCTGGCAATGCAAGGTAAACCGGTTGCTCTGAGCCGGGGTGCCAGAGTTGGAGACGTATCAGCATCCCCAAGCTTAATTCCTGCTCGTCCTCGAGTAGGTAAATGATAAAAATAGAATTTTTGATGTGGAATGCTGCCTAACATGTCATCTCATATTCTTTTGTTTATAGCATGGACATTTGGACTTTTATATGATTCAAAGCAATAGTCTAGTCTTGACATGATAACTTAAATACTCAAGCATATCAACAAGCAACCATGTCTTTCAAAATATCCACGCTAAAATAAGTTATCCCTAGCCCATCATGCTCAACCATTGATCCATTCATGAAACACACTCGCATATTAGCTACACCCAATGCTCAAGTACGATCATAGTGCCTCCTAGTTGGTGCTTTATAAGAGAGGATGGAGACTCAAATTCAAACTAAAAATTGCATAAAGTAAAAGAAAGTCCCTTCGCGGAGGGAAGTAGGGATTTGTATAGGTGCCAGAGCTCAAAGCGAAAAACTTAGAGATAAAAACATTTTGGGAGGTGTGCCTTTCCCACCAACGAAAATGACTTAGAGGTCCCAACACTTTCCATGCTAGATATATCATAGGCGGTTCCCAAACAGACAATAAAGTTTATTCCTTTTTCCACCATACTTTCACTTTCCATGGCTAGCCGTATCCACGATTGCCCTCCATACCAACACTTTCCAAGGAATTTATTATTTGACAACATAAAGTAAATTCATTTTTCATTTCGGGACTGGGCATCCCTAATACCTTTGCCTTACTCTCGTGCAATGACAAGTGAATAAACACTCATCGTGAGAATAACACATCTAGCATGGAAAATATTAGCCACCCCTCACCGCCTCGTGAGCGGTACGAACACACAAAAGAGAAGTTTATTTTGAAAATTAGAGATGGCACATACAAATTTGCTTAGAACGGCAAAATAATATTGCATATAGGTAGATATAGTGGACTCATGTGGCAAAACTGGTTTAAAGGTTTTTGGATGCACAAGTAGAGATAATACTTAGTGCAAAATGAAGGCGAGCAAAAGATTGAGATGCGACCAACCAAGAAACGAATAAGCTCATAAGCGAGCATTGAGCATAATTAACACTGAATAATGCACCACAAGTAGGATATAATTTCATTGCATGACTATTGACTTTCGTGCATAGGGAATCACAAACCTTAACACCAATATTCTTACTAAAGCACAATTACTCATCAACATGACTCACATATCACATCATCATATCTCAAAAATATTACAAGGAATCAAGTTTATTTTGTCCAATGATCATCATGAAAGTTTTTATTATATCCTTCTTAGATATCTATCACTTTGGGACAAATTTTCATGTGTTGCTTTTGATAAGCTCAAACAAATATAAGTGAAGATCATGAGCATAATATTTCTTTCACTCAAATTAATTTAAGTGAAGCAAGAGAGAATTTCTTCAAAAATACTAAAGCACACTGTGCTCAAAAAGATATGAGTGAAGCACTAGAGCAATTCCAAAGAAAAGAGTTTCGTTGACGGGATGTGAGTGCCGCTTACTTAGCCTCCCTGGCAACTATTTGAGGACTCTATTTTATTTAAAAACTTTCAGATCTAAGTACTTTATTAAAATAGCAAGCAAAAACAAAACAAAATGACATTCTAAGAATATTAACATGCTCATTTGGATGAAGCTCTTTCGGTATAAGTACTCAATGGCATCCCGAAAGAGCTCAAAAGCATCATCCAAATCTTTGGATGCTAAGATATTATGGTGAATAATTTGCCATAATATTGTCTAGAAATTTAGTGGCATCACCCAAAGTAATTTACATAAAAGTACCACCCGCGACGAAATCTAAAAGATTTCTAGAAACAAAATTCAATCCCGCATAAAAATTTTGTATGATCATCCAAAGATTTAAACCATCAGTAGGCCAATTTCTTAGCATCAATTTCATTCTTTCCCAAGATTGCGCAACATGTTCATGCTCAGGTTGCTTAAAATTCATGATTTGTGTCCTCAGGGAAATAATTTTTGTGGGCGGAAAATACTTAGTAATAAAAGCATCTTTGCTCCCAAGAATCGATACTATTGCGAGGCAAAGATGAAAACCGAAATTTTGCACGATCTCGCAAAGAAAACGGGAATAATTTCAACTTCACAATATCATTGTCCACATATTTTTTCTTTTGCATATCGCATAATTCCATGAATGTGTTAAGATGGGACGCGGCATCCTCACTAGGAGTACCAGAAAATTGATCTTTCATAACAAGATTCAATAAAGCAGCATTAATATCACAAGATTCCGTACTAGTGGCAGGAGGAGCAATCGGAGTGCTGATAAAATCATTGTTGTTGGTATTGGAGAAATCACACAACTTGGTGTTTTCTTGAGTCATCGTGACTACGTAACAAGATTGCACTCAAAAACAGATCCGACGAGAAAACGACGAACGAAAAAAGAGGGCGAATAAAACGACAAATATTGTGAAGCGGGGGAGAGATAAACGAGAGGCAAATGGCAAATAATGTAAATTGCAAGGAGATGAGATTTGTGATTAGGAACCTGGTAAATGTTGATGATGTCTCCCCGACAACGGCGCCAGAAATTCCTTTTGATGTTGGCTTGAACTACGCCGGTATTTCCCCAAAGAGGAAGGGATGATGCAGCACAGCAACAATAGGTATTTCCCTCAGTGCTGAGACCAAGGTTATCGAACCAGTAGGAGAACCACGCAACTCTACATAAACGATACCTGCACACAAAGAACAAATACTTGCAACCCGATGTGTTAAAGGGGTTGTCAATCCCTTTCGGGTAACGGTGCCAGAAATTGTCAAGTTGACGGGATAAAATTGCAGTAGATTGATAGATGCAAATAAAAGCAAATAAAATTCAGCGAGGTATTTTTGGGTTTTTGGATTAATAGATCTAAAAATAAAAGCGAATAAAAATAGATCTCGAAGGCAAATATGATAAAGAAGAGACCCGAGGGCCGTAGATTTCACTGGTGGCTTCTCTCAAGAAAAATAGCATAAGGTGGGTCAACAAATTACTGTTGGGCAATTGATAGAACTTCAAATAATTATGACGATATCCAGGAAATGATCATTATATAGGCATCACGTCCAAGATTAGTAGACCGACTCCTGCCTTCATCTACTACTATTACTCCACATATCGACCGCTATCCAGCATGCATCTAGTGTATTAAGTTCATGGAAAAATGGAGTAATGCAATAAGAACGATGACATGATGTAGACAAGATCTATTCATGTAGGAATTAGACCCATCTTGTTATCCTTAATGGCAACGATATATACGTGTCGGTTACCCTTCTGTCACTGGGATCAAGCACCGTAAGATCGAACCCTTCACAAAGCACCTCTTCCCATGGCAAGAAAAATCAATCTAGTTGGCCTAACTAAACCAAAGATTCAAAAAAGAAATATGAGGCTATAATTAATCATGCATATATGAGATCAAAAGACTCAAATAACTTTCATGGATAAAAACATAGATTTGATCATAAACTCAATATTCATCGGATCCCAACAAACACACCGCAAAAAAAGAGTTACATCAAATAGATCTCCAAGAGACCATTGTATTGAGAATCAAAAGAGAGATAGGAAGCCATCTAGCTACTAACTACAGACCCGTAGGTTTACAATGAACTACTCACGCATCAATGGAGAGGCACCAATGAGGATGATGAACCCCTCCGTGATGGTGTCTAGATTGGATCTGTGGTTTCTGGAACTTGCGGCGGCTGGAATTGATTTTCGCGACTCCCCTAGGGTTTCTGGAATATTGGGGTGTTTATAGAGCAAAGAGGCGATGCGGGAGGCGGCCGAGGTGGGCACAACCCACCTGGGCACGCCTGGGTCCCCAAGCGCGCCCTGGTGGGTTGTGCTCCCCTCGGAGGCCCCCTCTGGTACTTTGTTGGCCCATCGTGTGTCTTCTGGTCCAGAAAAAATCACCAAACTGTTTTGCTGTGTTTGGACTCTGTTTGGTATTGATTTTCTGCAAAGTAAAAAACAAGCAAAAAAACAACAACTAGCACTGGGCACAATGTCAATAGGTTAGTTCCAAAAAATGATATAAAGTTGCTATAAAATGATTGTAAAACATTCAAGAATGATAATATAATAGTATGGAACTATCAAAAAAATTAGATACGTTGGAGATGTATCAAGATCGTATGTTGTGTTTTAAACCCTAAGGTAGGTAATTGTGAATGTGTCTCAACGGACTAAACCCTCTGGCTTATATAGGATGACCGGAGTTGTCCTTGAAGTGTACGCGAAGTCTTCGACTGTGTATGCCTTGATCACGTACATCCTTGGGATTCTCGGAGTCCTTCCATGTTGAGATCGGTGGGCCATAAGCTCGGCCCATGGACCGTGGGCCAACTAGTTTGGTACCACCTAATCCAGGATACTATCAGCCGTCAGCTGCCAATGGATCGTGTGTCCCCCCGACCACCAGGATCGGCTAGGGATGCAGGTGTGGGAGCTTCCTACCGTGGAGGTGCTGACCCGGAACCGGTAGCTGATACCGGGCTAGAAGTGGAGGAGGTGCCTTTGTTTCTCTTACCATGGTTGGTACGTTGTGAAGTGGACGGCTAGCGGCGTTTTGGACCTTGGATGCCGGGGTGGCGGCTCTCGAGGTGGTCCACATGATTGGGTCTCCGGCGGGCACCATGGCAGCGGTGATTGGTCGTGTGGGCGGGGACCGGTGGATCGGCTGGTGGCTCGGGTCGGCTCTCAGTCTCTATCTGTGGTGGCGCCCTGATCTGAACTCGTCGCGCTTGTTCTGGAGGCCTCATGGTAGCACAGGGGAGCCCACGAGTGAAAGCTTTGCGCTTTGTCGCCGAGGACGGTGACGAACGCGGGCGCTGTAGCGACCAGACCTCAAATAGTCTGTGCTGTTGTGCACCAGTGTCATCCCTGAATCAGTAATGCTGACACGCACAGTACAAATGGAGGATTTATAACAGAGTAGCAATCACACACTTATTACATCAAAAATCTCCAAAGAGAATAAGTATGATAAATATGGCTTAAGGCCATCTAAATACGATAACAGCGGAAGACTTGGAAGATAAGTGAGTCCATCAACTCCAACGGCATCACTGAGTATAAGACCACGACCTAAGGCACCTTACTCGTCGTCTGAAAAGTCTGCAACATGAAACGTTGCAGCCCGAAAACGGGTCAGCACATAGAATATGCTGGCAAAATAACACATAGAGCATAATGAACATAATAATGCTATACTACATGCATATATGGCTGGTGGAAAGCTCTATGGTTACAGTTTTTGCGAGAAGCCAATTTTTCCCTACTGCAAAGGAATAAATTTTATTTAACTATCATGGTGGTTGTTGAACATTGAGATGGTTGACAGCATCTCAATCCCAATTAAGTATCATCATTAACCCAACAAAATTAATTAGAGTAACATGGTGATGAGATTCACATGATAATCCAGGTACTAGATACTCAAGTTGTCCATAACCGGGGACACGGCTAACCATGATTAGTTTGTACACTCTGCAGAGGTTTGCGCACTTTTCCCCACAAGACTCGATCGCCTCCGCTTGATTCTCGCACTACATGATGTTTGAGAAACGGATGACCGAGACACAGTCTTTCAGAAACAATCCCTCTTTACTCCGGATGGACAGTTACACCTACTTTCCCCTACATCTGCTAGCCCACCTCTTCAAGAGATCATGTAACCTACTCAACTATGCTAGAGCCCATAATAGCTTGTGGCTGCACACGGAAGTTTCTAGCATGAATAATCTTATGATCCCTTTGAGCCTGGGTGGCGGTCCTTATACAAACAGACAACACTGGGTTCTCCAGGTGCCTCAATCCACCCAGATGTGAGTTTTAGTTGCCACTTGACGAACGGTTAAAGAACGGACGTTCGTTAACAGCGAAAATCCGACGAACACGTTCGTTAAAACGAACGGGTCGGTGAACGTTCACTAAATAATAAAACCGAAGAAAATAAACCGATCTAGGGTTTTAAAAAAACGAACGGTTTTTTTTTAATAAAAAATAACGGCAACGGCATCGTATCGATACCTCATCGGGACGGGGCTCCGGCGGGGTCGGCGGGCTCCGGCGGGCTCCGGCGAGGGCGGCGGGGTGCGGCGCGGCTTGGGGCGGCTAGGGGCGGTGAGGTGCGGGCTCCGGCGGCGACGACGGGCGGCGAACTCGGCGGCGGCGCTCGCGGCTCCGGCGGGGCTCGGCTCAGGCGGGATGGGGTGAAGGGGGGGCGGTGGCGGTATTTAAGGAGGGGGGCTGCTTGGGGGAGGCGCAAGGCGGCGGCGGCTCCCGTGCTCGAGGCGGACTCGGGCGGCGGCGCTCGCGTACGCACGGAGGAGACGACGCGGCTGGGTCGGCCGCTCGGCTGGGCCTCGGCCCGGTCGGGCGCGGCGCGTTTTTTTTTTAACATTCCGCCGAAAAAAAATCACAGAAAAATAAATAAAAATCCAAAAAAGATAAAACAAATTTTCCCCGTCTAGTTAAAATAATTAGAACAGGGTGAACATTTGTTTGACACAAAAATGCAGTTTTGAAGACATGCAATTTTTTTAATGCAATTAAAATTGCAAATAAAATCCGGATAAAATCCAATATATGGTTTTAATATTTTTCCTCCAATATTTCGATTGTTTTGGAGAAGTCATATTTTCTCCTCTCATTTATTTTTAATGTGAAATATTTTTCCGGAGAGAAAATATTTAAACCAAAATCCTCGTTTTATTATTTGATAAAATCAAATATGAAAAATCGAGAAAATCCCCAACTCTCTCCGAGGGTCCTTGAGTTGCTTAGGATTTATCGAGGATTTGCCAAAATGCAATAAAATATGCTATGCAATGATGATCTATGTATAACATTCCAAATTGAAAATTTGGGATGTTACAAACCTACCCCCCTTAAGATGAATCTCGCCCTCGAGATTCGGGTTGGCTAGAAAACAGGTGAGAGTGGTCCTTCCGTAGATCTTCCTCTCGCTCCCAGGTGGCTTCATCTTCCGTGTGGTGACTCCACTGGACTTTGCAAAACTTGATAACCTTACTGCGGGTGACTCGGCTGGCATACTCGAGAATCTTAACTGGTTTCTCCTCATAGGTCAAATCACTTTCCAGCTGAATCGCTTCCAGCGGCACGGTATCTCTCAGTGGTATCTCAGCCATCTCTGCGTGGCACTTCTTCAACTGGGAAACGTGAAATACATCATGAACTCCTGACAATCCTTCGGGTAATTCCAGTTTGTAGGCAACTTCTCCCATACGTTCCAAAACTCTGTATGGTCCGATAAAACGGGGCGCTAACTTTCCCTTAACTCCAAAGCGCTTCACTCCTCGAAGTGGTGATACTCGAAGATACACTCTGTCTCCGACTTCGTGGACTATCTCCTTTCGTTTAGAATCCGCATAACTCTTCTGTCTGGACTGGGCTACCTTGAGCCTATCGCGAATCAACCTTACTTTCTGTTCAGACTCCTTAATCAAATCTGGTCCAAACAACTAACGGTCTCCAACTTCGTCCCATAACAACGGTGTTCTACACCTTCTTCCGTACAAAGCTTCAAAAGGGGCCATCTTCAAACTGGTTTGATAACTGTTGTTGTAAGAAAACTCTGCATATGGCAAATTGTCGTCCCAACTAGATCCATAATCTAGTGCACAAGCTCTCAACATGTCCTCCAAAATCTGATTGACTCTCTCGGTCTGTCCATCTGTCTGTGGGTGAAAGGTTGTACTAAATTCTAGTCTGGTTCCCAATGTTTCATGTAACTGCTTCCAAAACTTCGAGGTAAACTGGGTTCCTCTGTCTGATACAATGGTCCTCGGAACTCCATGCAAACATACGATCCTGGTCATGTATATCTTTGCCAACTTAGCGCTGGTGTAAGTGGTCTTCACTGGAATGAAATGAGCTACTTTCGTCAAACGATCGACTACAACCCATATTGAGTCATAGCCTGAACGAGTCCTGGGCAATCCCGTGATAAAATCCATGCCTATTTTATCCCACTTCCATTCGGGTATCGGCAATGGTTGTAGCAATCCTGCTGGCTTCTGATGTTCTGCCTTCACTCTCTGACATACATCACAAACTGCTACATACTCCGCAATATCCTTCTTCATTCCGGTCCACCAGAAAGTATTCTTCAGATCTAAATACATCTTGGTATTCCCTGGGTGAATCGAGTACGGTGAATCATGGGCCTCTTGCAAAATCAACTTCCTGATCTCCGGATCATTTGGCACATATACGCGGTCCTCAAACCATAAGGTATCGTGCTCATCCTCACGAAATCCCTTGGCTTTTCCTTTGCTCATCTTCTCCTTTATCTCGTCAATCTCCTTGTCTATCTTCTGAGCTTCTCTGATCCTTTCCATCAAGGTAGACTGAATCTCCAGTGTCGCTAAATAGCCTCTTGGGACTATCTCCAAACATAGCTCGCGAAGGTCCTCGACTAACTCCTGAGGTAACTCTCCTGTCATGAGGGTGTTGACATGGCTCTTGCGGCTCAACGCGTCTGCTACTACGTTAGCCTTCCCTGGGTGATAATGCAATCTCATATCATAATCCTTAATGAGCTCCAACCATCTCCTCTGTCTGAGATTTAACTCCTTCTACGTGAAAATATACTTCAAACTCTTGTGATCCGTGTACACCTCACAATGGTTTCCGATGAGAAAATGTCTCCATGTCTTCAACGCATGCACCACGGCTGCTAACTCCAAATCATGCGTAGCATAATTCTTCTCATGGGGTTTAAGTTGTCGTGAAGCATATGACACAACTCTTCCTTCCTGCATAAGCACTGCTCCAAGTCCTCGACGAGAAGCGTCGCAATAAAGTTCATAATCCTTGCGTTGATCTGGTAGAATCAACACTGGTGATGCAACCAATCGTTTCTTCAACTCTTGGAAACTAGCTTCACAATCCTCAGTCCAATTGAATTTGGTGTCCTTTTTCAATAGCTCAGTCATGGGTTTAGCAATCTTCGAGAAATTCTCGATGAACCTCCGGTAGTATCCTGCAAGTCCAAGAAAACTCCGGATTTCTCCAACTGACGTGGGTGATTCCCAACTTGTTACTGTGTCCACTTTGGCGGGGTCTACCGCTATTCCTTCTCCAGAAATAACATGTCCGAGGAATCCAACTTCCTTCAGCCAAAATTCACATTTGCTGAACTTGGCATATAACTGATGTTCTCTGAGCTTCTCAAGTACCAATCGCAAATGCTCCTCATGCTCTTCCTCATTTTTGGAAAAGACTAAAATATCATCAATGATCACCACGACGAACTTATCCAAAAACTCCATAAACACTTTGTTCATCAGGTTCATGAAATAGGCAGGTATGTTAGTCAGACCAAATGACATAACGGTATACTCATACAGTCCATATCTGGTGGTAAAAGCCGTCTTAGGTATATCCTGCTCTCGAATCTTTAACTGATGGTATCCTGATCGTAGATCGATCTTGGAAAATACTTTAGCTCCTTGTAAGCGGTCAAACAAATCATTGATCATCAGCAGTGGGTACTTGTTTTTGATGGTCACTTCATTCAATCCACGGTAATCAACAACCATCATCAATGATCCATCTTTCTTCTCCACTAGAAGTACTGGTGATCCCCAAGGTGACGAACTTGGGCGAATATAGCCTTTATCCAGTAACTCCTTGATCTGCTTCTTAATTTCCTCCAAATCTTTTGCGGGCATCCTGTACGGTCTCTTAGATATTGGCCCTGTGCCTGGCAAAAGTTCGATCAAGAACTCAATGTCTCTATCTGGTGGCATGCCTGGCAACTCTTCTGGAAATACATCCGGGTAATCCTTCACCACTGGTACTTCCTCCTGTACAACTCCTGATAAGGAATTCACTTGAGTCCTCTTCGGCATATGCCGGGATACATACTTAATCCTTTTTCCTTCTGGGGTGGTAAGCAAAATCGACTTACTGGCGCAATCGATGTTTCCTCCATACATTGATAGCCAATCCATTCCCAAAATCACATCCAAACCTTGCGACTCCAAAATTATTAGGTCTGAGGGGAAAACATGCCTACCAATGGCCAATGGCATCTGAAAACATCCTTGGCTTGCCATATACTCTACTCCTAGCAAGGTTACTAGCATAGGTGTTCTGAGAACTTTGGTGGGCAACTTAAACTTATCCACAAATCCCCTTGATATGTATGAATGCGATGCACCAGTATCGAAAAGAACGATTGCAGTAAATGACTTAACCAAAAACTTACCTATTACTGCATCAGGCTGTGCTTCAACCTCCTCCACGCTCACGTGGTCCACATGTCCTTTGTTGAACGGGTTCGGCTTCTTCCCAGAGCTTCCATTGCCATTTCCATTCTGGGCTTCAGCACAATCAGTTGCATAATGTCCAGTCTTCTGGCACTTGAAACAGGTAACGTGACTTAGATCCCTCTTGGCTGGGGTAGATGGGTTGGTGCGGTTCTGTCCGTTGGTTCCTCCATTCCCATTACCATTCTTGGAGCCATTATGGTTGTGCGAACTACCTCCTCCATGGGTATGCTGAAACTGTCCTCCCGGTTTCGGGGTAAAACGTGGCTTCTGCTGAGCTCCAGAGTTATACTTCCCTTGTCCATACTTCCTCTTACGGTTTTCAATCTGCTGCTGCTTTCCTTCAATCATGAGTGCTCTATCTACCAACTCCTGGTAGTTGTTGAAGGTTGCTACCATCAACTGCATACTCAGTTCATCATTCAGGCCTTCCAAAAATTTCTCCTGCTTGGCTGCATCTGTAGCAACGTCATCTGGTGCATAACGTGCTAACTTACTGAAATCCTCCACATACTGGCCTACGGTGTGTCCTCCTTGGCGTAGGTTGCGAAACTCACGCTTCTTCATAGCCATAGCTCCTGCTGAAACATGAGTTGTACGGAAAGCTTGCTGAAACTGGTCCCATGTGACAGTGTCAATAGGGTGTGTGGCGGTGTAATTCTCCCACCATGATGTTGCGGGTCCATCAAGCTGATGTGCGGCAAAACGCACTCTTTCCGCATCTGTGCATCCTGCAGTGGTCAACTCCCTTCCAACTTTGCGGAGCCAATCATCTGCAACAATCGGCTCGGTGCTACTGGAAAACACCGGCGGGTTTAGCCTCAAGAAACGGGCTAAGTGATCAAAAGGTGGTGGTGGTGGTGGGTTGTTGTTGTTGTTGCCTTGGTTCTGCACTAACACTTGCATCAGGGCATTCTGTTGCTGAATCAACTGGGTGATCTCCGGTGGGAAAACAAATCCGGTGTCGCGTCTCGGAGGCATCTGATGGGTTAGAAAAGATGAGAGTTAAGAATAGAATGAGGTCTAGAGGGAAAACACTACCCATATGCTCATGAGATAAATACAATCAATATCACTCAATCAATTCAGACAAGGCATACAATCGATCTAACTAGCGTTACAAAGTGCTTGAACTATACTATTAAATGGGGGAAAACTACTACTGATATGGTGGTCTACTAGAAATTCTGATCAGTTGAAGACTCCATGATGTCTGCTCCAGCTTCATCAACAAAGTCATCTTCACTTGGTTCCGAGTCGGTGTCGTCGATGATGATGTAGTTATCCGGGCAAGCGCATTCGTCATCTTCTGCTTTTGGCACTGGATTTCCCATGAATACTCCAATCTTCTTCTCCAGGTCGTCATTCTTCCCTACTAGTGCGACGATTTCCTCCAAATAATCCTCGCGTGTAGCCTTGAGTTCTTCCTCCAGCTCCTTGATCTTCGTCAATGCCTTCTTCAGTTCTTCCTTGTCTGAGCACATCTGGTTCTCCTGGCGACGAATGTGTTGGTTTTGCTCCTGGATGAAAGCTGCAATTGATCCATCCTTCTTGGTTCTGATCATCTCCCATTGCTCGTCTCGGCGTCCACAAATCTGATAAATTGTATCCTTAAGCTCCCTGTGGTAGACTTCTCCAATGCATCCCATAGCGATGTGGGCTGCCATGCTCTTCCCTAGACTCCAGGTTGGTGCTTCAAAAACCAATCTTATGGGTTCAGTAACTGGCACAAACATCCTTCCTGGAATGTGAACTTGAATCTTCCAGCTCTCCTCTTCGGGTAATGTGGCGTTGTAGGTTCCGGTGATGCTTGGTATTCCTATGTTCAAGTACTTAGTGACTTCCTTCAAATGTCGTCCAAAAGGCGTGTCTTCATCTGGTTGCATGAACTTTCTCCTTGCATCCGCCATTCCTAAAAGAGTAGAAAGTGGAGAGGGGTCAGAAATGAGAAGAGAGAAGTGTTCTAGGGCTTAAGCTTAGTGGTCGTGTCCTATAGTCAGCGTGTGCTCTGATACCACCTTTGTAGCGACCAGACCTCAAATAGTCTGTGCTGCTGTGCACCAGTGTCATCCCTGGATCAGTAATGCTGACACGCACAGTACAAATGGAGGATTTATAACAGAGTAGCAATCACACACTTATTACATCGAAAATCTCCAAAGAGAATAAGTATGATAAATATGGCTTAAGGCCATCTAAATACGATAACAGCGGAAGACTTGGAAGATAAGTGAGTCCATCAACTCCAACGGCATCACTGAGTACAAGACCACGACCTAAGGCACCTTACTCGTCGTCTGAAAAGTCTGCAACATGAAACGTTGCAGCCCGAAAACGGGTCAGCACATAGAATATGCTGGCAAAATAACACATAGAGCATAATGAACATAATAATGCTATACTACATGCATATATGGCTGGTGGAAAGCTCTATGGTTACAGTTTTTGCGAGAAGCCAATTTTTCCCTACTGCAAAGGAATAAATTTTATTTAACTATCATGGTGGTTGTTGAACATTGAGATGGTTGACAGCATCTCAATCCCAATTAAGTATCATCATTAACCCAACAAAATTAATTAGAGTAACATGGTGATGAGATTCACATGATAATCCAGGTACTAGATACTCAAGTTGTCCATAACCGGGGACACGGCTAACCATGATTAGTTTGTACACTCTGCAGAGGTTTGCGCACTTTTCCCCACAAGACTCGATCGCCTCCGCTTGATTCTCGCACTACATGATGTTTGAGAAACGGATGACCGAGACACAGTCTTTCAGAAACAATCCCTCTTTACTCCGGATGGACAGTTACACCTACTTTCCCCTACATCTGCTAGCCCACCTCTTCAAGAGATCATGTAACCTACTCAACTATGCTAGAGCCCATAATAGCTTGTGGCTGCACACGGAAGTTTCTAGCATGAATAATCTTATGATCCCTTTGAGCCTGGGTGGCGGTCCTTATACAAACAGACAACACTGGGTTCTCCAGGTGCCTCAATCCACCCAGATGTGAGTTTTAGTTGCCACCTGACGAACGGTTAAAGAACGGACGTTCGTTAACAGCGAAAATCCGACGAACACGTTCGTTAAAACGAACGGGTCGGTGAACGTTCACTAAATAATAAAACCGAAGAAAATAAACCGATCTAGGGTTTTAAAAAAAACGAACGGTTTTTTTTAAATAAAAAATAACGGCAACGGCATCGGATCGATACCTCATCGGGACGGGGCTTCGGCGGGGTCGGCGGGCTCCGGCGGGCTCCGGCGAGGGCGGCGGGGTGCGGCGGGGCTTGGGGCGGCTAGGGGCGGTGAGGTGCGGGCTCCGGCGGCGGCGACGGGCGGCGAACTCGGCGGCGGCGCTCGCGGCTCCGGCGGGGCTCGGCTCAGGCGGGATGGGGTGAAGGGGGGGCGGCGGCGGTATTTAAGGAGGGGGGCTGCTTGGGGGAGGGGCAAGGCGGCGGCGGCTCCCGTGCTCGGGGCGGACTCGGGCGGCGGCACTCGCGTACGCACGGAGGAGACGACGCGGCTGGGTCGGCCGCTCGGCTGGGCCTCGGCCCGGTCGGGCGCGGCGCGTTTTTTTTAAACATTCCGCCGAAAAAAAATCACAGAAAAATAAATAAAAATCCAAAAAAGATAAAACAAATTTTCCCCGTCTAGTTAAAATAATTAGAACAGGGTGAACATTTGTTTGACACAAAAATGCAGTTTTGAAGACATTCAATTTTTTTAATGCAATTAAAATTGCAAATAAAATCCGGATAAAATCCAATATATGGTTTTAATATTTTTCCTCCAATATTTCGATTGTTTTGGAGAAGTCATATTTTCTCCTCTCATTTATTTTTAATGTGAAATATTTTTCCGGAGAGAAAATAATTAAAACCAAAATCCTCGTTTTATTATTTGATAAAATCAAATATGAAAAATCGAGAAAATCCCCAACTCTCTCCGAGGGTCCTTGAGTTGCTTAGGATTTATCGAGGATTTGCCAAAATGCAATAAAATATGCTATGCAATGATGATCTATATATAACATTCCAAATTGAAAATTTGGGATGTTACAGGCGCCACATTCTTTTTGAAGACGTCATCGTGATGCTCCTCCTCGTGTACGTGTTCCGGGTGAAAATCATCGTCCGATTGACTTGACAGCGGCGACGCCTAGCGCCGTTCTCCCTCTTGGGGGCTTTGACGTGGAGCTTAGGTGCTTAGGTGTTATAAGGCATAGCATGGCTTGTTCTCGGTTCTTCCTTGCTTTATTTCGGCAGCGTAGCCGAGTGCGTTTTGCGTGTTCTGATCATCCTAGGATCATCATTGTTTGAGGACTTTCTCATCACTTTGTATCGTTCGGCCGTGAACTTTATTTTGATGTTGTTGCTTTATATAAAACGGGGCGAAAGCCTGTTTCGAGTAGTACTTCATAAGCTCCATATTCAACCATGCCATTATCATACTGATGTTGGTAGGTCTCTTAATTAAACTTTATATCCTTAAACTATTGGAATTAGGAGGTGACGCAGCGGCAGAAACCTCACATGAATATGCACGATTCTGTATCAGTTATAGCAAGGTAGTACCGATCAGGAGCAAATTATGCGGAACACTCCAAATCACCATCTTGTTCTAGAAAAAAAACTCCAGATCACGCCATCCCCGTTGGGTAGATCACTATCTTCCTTGTGAACAAATTAAGTTACGTAGAACTGATACGTACCATGTGGCCGTACGCGCCATAAGTAGTACAAAGTACATGCGGGCGCGCGCTTGATCAGGGCAGGCAACCCACCCAGCCATCAATGCATCATCACCACACAGCGAAGATCGCTGCCGCTCTCTGCCAATGCCAAACCGTGGGTGGTGAGATATACATTAGTGATGGGACTGGCCGGCGGGGATGTACCGCAATGCTGATAGATCTTGCGATCTTCAGCCCTTATAGCAGTCAGGGATTGGGCTAGGAGAGCAATGATGAGTTTTCACTGTGGCAACTTGATCAACATTATTGGCAGCTCCAGGATATTCTCGCATTTATACATGTGTCCTCCAGCTCGTTGCAGGTGACGTTTTGCTTCCGCAATGTATCGGTCGTAAGTACATGCGACAGTACGAGAAGACAGTTGAATTATTACTCCCTGACGGTGAACTAGTGGAACCAGAGCCACTTGGCTTAGTAATATTGTTTAAATTTTCCGGTAGATTATGAAACTTAGCTTCACTATGTGCATGCTAGTTTACGCCGTGTCCTGATGCTAAATACAGTTGTGAGATATCTATCCATCCACAAACGGTTGGTTGAGATCAACTTTTGAGAACGCACGTACCGAAGTCACCTGCTGGTAATCTATGTTCTTTTCTTTATTTTAGAAACCTAGATAAGTGAATTAAAAAAAAACTAGATAAGTGCATGTGCATTGCGATGGGGGCATAGTTTTTTAGTTGGTTTGCTCATGATTTACCTGGCCATATTAGTGTGATTGTGTAAAAAAATATGATTTTATTTGGTAAACACATACTATTTGGTAAGCATACCTAAAAAAGTTTTTATAATAGAAAAAAACTCATATAGGATTGAAACTTCGATACTTCGTCCGAGAAACAGACTAACACCTCCTGCCCATATTAAAGATCATTCAAAATCACCGAAAAAGTTCGTTCAAAATACCTAGAATGGTACTCCCTCCGTTCCGAATTACTTATAATAGGTATGGATGTATCTAGATGTATTTTAGTTCTAAATACATCCATTTCTACGACAAGTAATTTGAAACAGAGGGAGAATAATGAAGGAAAATTTCTGTGCTAATTGAAAAGGAAAACACCATCCACGTCATTCAGGATCCTCTCAGCATCAGCCAAACCGTCGTCCTCCTCTTCCCCACACATTGCACAAACGTTCAAATCCCAGTTAAGACGACGAGATCTCACTTCCATCTCGGTGGCATCACCTTCCTCGCGGTTTCGCTTCACCCGTGGGGAGGAAGCGGAGTCCAACGCGGCAGAGCTCAGCACTACGATGGCATCCTCCAAACCGACCACGTCTCCATTGCATCCCCCCACCATTGTTCCTCCCGCGATCGCGTCCTTGATGCAAATCTCGGAATCGCGATCCAGTCGGTCGACACCGTCGATTAATATAACACGATGAGGGTTCTCCAGGATTGCTTCGAACAGCCTCGCTCCGATGCCACCGTCGTTCTCCGGCGATGGTTGCCTCTTGCCGGAGCGTGCAGGATTGTTGGGGTTACCCTGCAGTGCAGTGAAGTCGGCGTCGG